>NC_088775.1:91474134-91957953 GCF_954871325.1 Gordionus sp. m RMFG-2023 | reverse complement strand
AGGTATCAAAAGATATCGATCCGATACTTTGACAAGTATCGTGATAGTATAGGCACTGACAGAAAAATGGGAAGTTATATTTACTCCGCATCAGATTCTTCATCTTCGGCCTCCTCCTCCAGGTATTCCACCCCCAACCTCTTCAATTTTTCGTTATCGGGATTAAGATTTTGTATGCTGACAATTTTGTTTTTTATAGTTTCGAGTTTGTTTTTGTCCACCATATTTAACTATTATAAAAAAAATTATGGAAATAAAAAACCAAATAAATATTCGTGAAAATCTTTTAAATAATAATCGGAGACCGGCCCGGCCCGGATTTTTTTCGGCCCGAACCGGGTTTTATATTTTCGAGGCCCGGCCCGGTTTTTTTTTTAAAAAATATTTTTTGATTTTTATAGCTAATAATGGCGATTTTTAAATTTTTGGTTTTAAAATAAAAGAAAAATTCAGGCCCGACCCGAGATCTCTGATAATAAAAAAAAATATATAACTCGAATTCTACAGGACTTTTAGGAGCTCAAATTTTATGTTTTTTTTTCTCGATATACCATTCAGACTAAATTATGCCCAGTGGAGTACTAGCTTTAAAAATTAAAATTCCTACAAATACGGGTAGGGGTCGAGCTAGGAACTGAAATTCAAATCCGGCCCGAACCTTTAAATTGGTACTTCAACGAGTTGTAGGTATCGACTATATTACTCTTAGAAAAATTGATCGTATAGGTAATAAATGGTAGCATCTTGTGTTTTCCATGTTAGATAAGACATATTCCTGGGGTTTCCTCACAAACATTATAAAGAGGAAAGAAGACCAATTGACGAGTAGTCCTAGGGACTGGATTAATTGAACTTGGCCTTCTTAGCCAGAACTTAATCGACCGCCCCACAAAGAACCAGTTATGTTTGGCTTGTTCTATAACCATTCACCCTACCTGTTTCCTCCCCAACTCAGTTATTGCTTATATCTACACAAACACGTGAAGTTTTTTTTTTAAAAGCGATTTGTTACTCGAGAAAGGAGTTTAAAAATATTTGGTCAATCCATTTTTTTTTTATTTGGAAATTTAAAAATAATGAAAAGGATTTCCCAAACTTCCAAATCATTCCAATATGTCTCCCAATTTTACGAACAAAAAAAAAGTGTCTGGGAGAGTAAAACGATAAACAATTGATCGAATAAATGAGTGAATCTAAGGCCACGACAAAAAAAAAGAAGAAGTCCTTAAAAATATAGAATTTTAATTGTATTTTTTATTAGACGATACAATTTTATTTTAAAAATGTAACGGTTAAAAAACGAAAAAAAAAACAAGCTGATTTATCATGTTCGTTTTTTTTCCCCTTTATCAATATTTGTTTTTATTTAATTTTCGTAATAATACCTCTGTTTTATGTTTGGGCTTGAAATTTAAGTTATCGTTGACGAGATCTTGTTCCATCCCATCTACATAAGTCGGGTTGAGCGATTCCTTTAATAACGTGGGGTCGTCCGTTAAATCGTGGCTACTTTTGCCCATCCTCACGCCTTTAGCGGATTGTTGCTGCTAGCATCGTAAATTTAAATGGCCCATTAATTGTTTTTTATTATTTCTCGATATAATAGTATCGATATTATCTCTCAAAAACAAAAAGAGAAAATGATTCGAAAGAACCTATAGTTTAATAATAAAAAAAATACACTCCTAATTAATAGATTAGCGTGTTGTTAAACGACTTGTTTTGAGCCGATTTTTAAAAAAAACGGCTAACTACTCAATATTTTCATCCAGAAAAAATATTACGCAAGCCCCGAAGAATTTGCTCGTAGAAGGAACAAAGGTTTAGAACATATGTTATCGAAATCCCGATGGCCTAAGCAATATTTTTCTGGCTAAAATATTGAGTTTGTTTAACATCACTAGTTAAGACAATGTGTATAATCCAATTAAATTTAGTAATAGAGTCACTTATAGTGCGTACGAATTGAACGTTTCAACGCAGCGTTTTAAAAACGCGTATCAATAATTCAAAATACAAAACGAAAAAGGTACTCAATTTAAACGATGGCAAATAAGACGCGTCATTTGCGTTTTGAAAACGCAGTGTTAAAATGTTCAATATGTGTGCGCTATTAGTCCCCAAAAACCAATGACATATAATAAGACCTAAGACTGACGATGCATTTCATAATAATGCTTGTGAAAGCGTGGTTTAATGCTAATCAGCTGGACCCGCCATTTTGGTAACCGGTATAGTAATTATTATCTCATGTCAAAGACTATTTATATAATCTCATTTTTATTTTTTTAAATTAAAACAATCAATATTGTATTATCCTAAATTTTATGAACCAGATTGACGTTATTCGAAAATATGTCATTTTTAAAAAAAGGAATGGGTAACCAAAATGGCGTTTCCAGCTGATTTTCGTTGATGTACGCTTTCAACGAATTGCGATCGGCAGTCTAGATATTATCATATGTCATTTCCAAAAATAACAATCCCAATGACATATAATGATACCCCTAGACTGACGACACATTCATACTTGGGCATTTGAAAGCGTCGTTGCATGCAAATCAGCTGGAGCCGCCATTTTTGTAACCCTTATAGTATCTATTCTCACGTTGAATACAATTAAAATAGATAACTTTATTCCTGATCATCATAGGGATAATAAATTGGCCTCTCGTTTAAAATTTTTAATGACATGAGTAACCAAAATGGCGTCCCCAGCTGTTTTTCATTGATGCACACTTTTAATGAATGCATCGTCAGTCTGTATTATAATTATATCTTTACTTAAAATGAATGCAACTTGGTATATTAGTTAAATACGGTGGGGGGGGGGGGCTTTATCAAAATATCTAAATTTTTCGAAGCACTGACTCAAAAAAAAGAAAGATCAAGAGGTAATTGGCATTTCTTAAAATTTCGAAAGCACGTTATCTTGACACTTCTGACAGATCTTCTTCTTTTTTTTTTAAATATTAAAAATGTCAAAATTTTAATAGATAAAATATTTATATTGGTCGCCACGCAAATTATATATATTAGGATATTCCTAAAGAAAAAAAAAATTCAATCAATCTTTTACCATAATGTTATTTCTAAGCAGAAGTCCCGGTCCGCTATGCCCCGGGTTTTGTATTTTTTCAGGCCAGACCCAGGTATTTTTAAAAAAAAAATCTAAGTATGTTCAATATAAGAAGGTCTGCCTAAATATAATTGGAGAGCCACCCAAAATAATATATATATAAATATGAGCAAGATGAGGTACAATTTCTAGAAGCTTAATCTATTTTATATACAAACCTGGTTAAAGGTTATCTCCTCTTCCATAGCTTCCTCGCCGAAGGAAAGCAAATTTAAGCGTTTGGAGGCCAACAATTTTTTGGGAGACGTTGTAACTTTCTTATTGGTTTCGTCTTTTTGCCTCTGTTCGAGAGAAATACGGGGGATTATATCGGTAAACGGGTTGGATAAGATCTGGTAGATAAGTGCATAATATATATATATTATAAATAAATAAATGGTCGATTACACATCTAGAATCGATATTTTTTTTTAATTTTTAAACGATATTTTATGAAGGTTCTATCTGCTGAGTCTTTTCAACAATATAAGATATTTGCAATCTGATTTTAAATTTAAAATTTGTCAAAAGAGTCTGGCATTGAAAAATGAATGGCAAGCTTAGGATGGGTGAGGTTGAGAAACAGGGCTTTCAGCAGAGTTTGCTGCGATATTTTTAATGCATAAATAATTGCTAATCACGAAATAATAAATTTCTTCTAAAAAACATCTCGATCCTCTAGATAAAAAATAATTCAATTTTGCAAATTCTTCGAAGATCTTTTTTTCAAAATTAATATTTTTTTTAAAAAAAACTCATAATCAAGAATCCAACCCAAATCTGAAACCGAACCAGAAAAGTAATTTTTTGTCAACTGACCGAGCCTGAACCGAACAGTCAAAAGTGCTCATGAAACCCAATTCGAATTCGATGATTTTAATGGTTACAAAAAAAATAATGCAAATAATATAGCTTATTATAATTTTTATACATCCGAATTATATTTAAAGGATTATTATCACAAGTTTTCGATTAAATTTTTGTGTATTTCTTCCTTTTATGCTTTCTTTATATATAATTCTACTAGTAAGTTCGCATCGAAAGAGTTCAAACCGTTTTTTAAAGGTTAGAAACCATATTATTATATTTTAAGAAAACGAATCTTAAACCGCCATTTTTATTCGAACCCGATCCGATATTATCATATTCGAAACCGCCATTTTTATTCAAACCTCGATCCGATATTATCATATTCGAAACCGCCATTTTTATTCGAACCCGAACCGATATTATCATATTCGAAACCGCCATTTTTATTCGAACCTGCACAATTATTCGTTTTCGGGTCCCTAGTCATTATGTGTATTTCTAACCTTTTTACATCTTTCCCGGAAATTTAAATTTATGAAGATGTTATATTTATATCGAAACAACTCCTAGTACATTCTTTATTATTATTATTATTAATATACCTTCAGTATTAGATGCAAAAAAAATATTAAAGTATATATATATATACATATATATACCATTGACATATATCTTAAAAGTGTACATCAATGCGAATCAGCGGGAGACGCCATCTTGGTTACACTAATCATTATTAAAAAAATTTTAAACGAGAGCCTAATTTATTCCTATATCTGATGCAAACTTTATCAAAGAATTACCGGATCATCGAGATAATAAGGAAGCAAGTTATCAATTTAATAGTACTTTTTAACGTGAGAATAATTACTATATATGTTACAAAATTGGCGGGTCCAGCTGATTTGCTTTTAACGACGTTTAAAAAAAGCATTTTAATGAATGAATGAATCGTCAGTCTCAGGTATTATATATGTCATTGATATATACACACACTTGGCTCAGTTTAATTCATTGCTTAAAAAAAAATAATATTTAAAAATAGTTTTTATTTTCATAAAACCATGGGTAAAAACAAAAACCGATAATCGCTTAAAAATATACATTTAAAGAATAAAATAGAATGGTGATAAATGTTAAAAAAAATTACAATAGCCTTTTTGATCTTTGGCAGCTGTATAGGTCTATCATTCGCGCCTATTTGAATTTCGTTTAACTTCAGCATGTTGTATTTGGTATCGCCAGAAACCTTAATGTTAAATAAAAGAAGTAATAATCTGCTAAAAAATGTTTAAAATATGTGGAGTGCAACGTAAATCAATAAATAGCTCATACTAAAGAAAAAGAAAAAATTTTTTTTGGCTAATATCATAAGCACCCATGTTTATTAGGCCCTTAGTATTTTTGTGAGAAATTAAACAGTATGAGATAGAATTTGAAAAATTGAGTAAATTTATCATTTGTACCTATGATAATTATACACCATAAAAAAAACTCTAACCGTTATTGTGGTCAATATACTATAAAAAAACTCAACGCCATTTTATAACTCACATAATTAACCCACCCAACTCTAAAACTTAAATTAATAAATTTTCAACTCCAAATTTTATTGATTAAATATGTTTTTTAAAAAAAGTCATAAAAGTCATGATGATTATAAAATCTAGTCCCTTTTATACCTTTTTTGAGACAAAGAGATCACTAGTTTTACACGTGATACATAAAATCGGGTGACAATTTATAAATTTGAATAATGTCGGACAAAATAATTTTTTAAAAATAAAAAATTTAATATGACAGTACACAGTACCCTTTAGAGGCAAAATAACGTTAACTTTTCCTGCTCCATTTTTGGTCGAAATAAAATCTATGGAGGGAGTGGGTTGGGGCTAGTGTTGTTAAGACGACACATCATGAGCCGATTTTTAGCTAGAAAAATATTTTCTTAGCGATTTTGATAATATATGTCTAGAACCTTTGTTCCTTCTATATGAGCAAAATCTTCAGGGCTTGTGTAATATTTTTCTGGATGAATCCTCGAGTTATCCCGTTTTTAAAAATCAGCTCAAAACGAGCCGTTTAACAACACTAGTTTTGGACGAGGTTTTCATATTTTAAAATATTTTTGTGTGATGGGATGAGAGAATACATCTCGTAACCAATCAAGTGATTATTGATCATTAAAAGGTTAAAGCAGCATATATTACTTTCGTATAAATAATTTAAATGGTAAAAGATGGTAATTTTCTTAAAAAATATGTGTACACTCAAATTTTAATTATTACCTTGCCAAATATTGTATGCTTATTTTGCAAGTCGGGTGTTGGACCGAGGGTGAAAAAAAACTGAGAATTGTTATCGTTGGGTCCAGCATTCGCCATCGCTACTAAACCTGGCCTCGTAAAGCGTAATCTTTGATGAAATTCATCCTTTGTTATATTTTTTTTTATGTAAAAGATATTATGGATTTGATTTTCAATTACAAATAATATAATGTTAATAATGTGTTTAAAGATTAGTAATAGAAAAGAAAGCTTCAAGGAAAAAAAGTACCCTTTTTTACAAATCAAAATAATTTTATTTTTTCCTTTCTTTATTTACATAGTTATAATACCATTACAAATGTTTTACAAAAAAAATGGCATTAAGCTGAAGATATTTATTCAAGGATTTATTTTAAAAGTCGGGCCATATCCTCAACTAATATGTAGCCTATGGTAATAACGATATCACAGTTTATAACTGATCCTTTAGATAAAAAAAACGAAGTTGTAGTTGTGCCAATTATATTCTAACAATGAAAAATATGGTCATGATTTACTCACAAAAAAAACTTAATAAATATTTGGCAACAAAGTAACAACTATTATAAAAAACTAGTAGAGATATTCTAAACATCAAAAAAACGTTTTTTTGAAAACTTTTAGAGGACTCTAAGATTTTAGAAATATGGAGACTAAAATATATCAATCAGTTCATTATTTGATAAAGGTACTTAATTATTTGTGGTAAATAATGCAAGATTTTAAATATATGATTGACTTAATAACTAAATCATTTCTATCCATCAAATAATTTTTATAAACTTTTGATTTTTACCATTGAAATATAATAAATTTTCATTTAAAATTTAAGTAAAATTAAGATGAATAAGCAACTATTAGAAATCCTACAATAAACATAATCAAAAATTACTCCTATATTATAATGGAATAGATCGGTGGCATTCCTAGCCACTTCCATAAAAGGTGCGCCAAATGATATATTTCAATTGGGGGGAGGGAGGATTAAATTTTTATTTGGACCAATCAAAATAATATGTGCCCAAAAAAGAATGGAGTTGGAACATTATAATAATAACTTATATAAAATACAATATACAATATGACAATAATAATTTATTATATTGTATTACTTGAAATAAAAGTAATTGACTATAATTATATCATCCTATAATAAAATATTGTCCTTATACTAATAATCAATGCTAATTAAAGGAACTGTCTTGACCGATCTATAAACTAGCACAAATAGGCTATATTCTCTTGAAAGTAAAGGAAGAATGCTGTGCTGAAACAAGAACACAGTAAATGGTAGGAGATAAACATACTATATAAAATTTAGGGGTGCCAATGAAAAATAATTTTAACGATTTATCGAGGAATGCTTGAGCAAACTTCCAGCAATACTGGAATATATGTTAAAGAAATAATAATAAGTTATTTTGAATATATCTCTATCTTCCATAAGCATATCCAAATTCTCATAAGGGAGAGAGATGGGTGGCTGCTTGCCATAGTTTTTATTGTATAGTTTTAGGACTATCCTTTGAAGACCTTTAACCAGTACATGTTTAAAAATATGATTTGGCTTTACATTTTTATTTAGATAAAAAAAAATTATTGACATATACTCGTTTAAAAATATAATTTATGAGACATTGTATTAATGTTGGAGATGTTTATGATAACTATAAGATTTTTTTAAGAGTTACCAATCCAAATTCCTTTGTTATACCTAGTGTTAAACAGTTCAAGATTTTTGGGCCACAATATTACCTTAGCTTTAAAATTCTGGTGGATAGGTTAAATTCTAACATGAAAAATCTTTAAGCTTAAGTAATTAACTAAAGGCAATAATTTTGAGTTAACCATTTTAAAAAATTGTCTAAATCAAGCATTTAACATCACGTTTTACCAATGTCTAATTTTTTAAAAATTTGATCAGACCTGATTATCCCCTAATTTCTAAATTATGCCTTGTCTACTTGAATGAAATATATTTCACAAATGTGTCCATAGACATATTTTTTTTAAAAATTAAAGAATTTGTTGATATAATATTTTTTTAAAAAAAATAGTAATCATTTTACATAGTAAATTTTGATACTTAATAAAATTACCCTTCATAAATAAGTATACAAATAGAACTTACAGATAAGATTTTATAAATTTATATTAATTTTTTACTTTAAAGGCTGCCCCATATATTGATTCTCCTCCCGTCCCAGTTCCTGTTGGATCTCCACATTGAGCCATAAACCCCTTTATAATGCGAAAAAATGCACTACCATCATAATAATGTTCCATACATAGTTGAACAAAATTTCTACAAGCTTTTGGACATTCTTTTGACCATAGTTCAATATCTAAATCTCCAAAAGTTGTAGTTAAAAGAACCTTAATATTATAATTAACAAAATAAAATGAAATATATATCATTTAATATACTTTTCCATTAGTTGGAGGTTCATTTAAATATATATTCGACATGAATGCTTATAAACCCAAAACTATAAAAATATTACACTTAAAGTTTTAATAAAATCAAACGATTGCCATACTGTCACTTGTTACAAAATCCAGGATTTTATGATATCTCATACAATATTTAAAGGTCACTTGTCAAAGAGGTTTTATTTAAAAATGAATTATAACTTTTTTATATTAAATGCTACCATATAAAATCAGATTAAAACTAAAAACATAATCAAACAATTAAAGCCTGATGTTACCTATTCAAATATACATATATTCATAAGTAGTGTTATTAAAAAGCCCAATTTAGGTCGTTTATAAAAAGTCCCGTTTTTTGGCCAAAATAACTTTAACTAGACCTGGAGATTTTGATCATATTTAGCAGAAATATTTAAACCTCTATTTGCCAAATCTCGATGATTTTAAAATATAAGCTAAAATCTTAATGCGGATGTTTTTTAAATCTACCCAAATAGGGCTTTTTAAAAAACTACTCCTGAGTCCTGACTTAGTTTCCATGAATTAATTATATTACATTCTCAAAAGTTAGGTGGTAAAATATCTGCTAAGAAATTATTTATTCGTTTGTAAATAATTCTATACCAAAAGATCAAATGCGATTTGGTGTTTTAAAAGGTTAATTACTAGTGTAACATATACTTAAGGGATAAAATTCTGTGGTAAACCTCCATTAACTTTAAAATTTCAGAGATAAAATTTTTTGGGACATCTGATATTTGATATTGTTAAGGTTAGTATCGCCATTGGTAAAGTTTTTGTTATTTAAAAACTAATTATTGTTTAAATTTGCAGGGGCTTGCAAATAAGTTCTCCACCTTATTAGAGTCAGGATCTACCAGGTATTTGATGGTAAAGTTAATATAAATATGTATAGCTAGGAGTGGGAGCAAGAGAAAATTTCCTTCAGAATATGCTCAGTCTCACTAATATTTTTAATCTAATAGTAAATTCCTCCCTATACACACTTCACTCCCCTTCCCTCCCCCCAATCCCAAAAAAAGTATATGTTGTCAATGTGTTTTTTCTGGCTATGTGTTATTTATTCAATTATATCATTTTTTGAGCGTGTTTTTTTAAATTTAAAATCTAATTTTACCAGAAATACATTCCATCATGTTTGGAATTCATATCTTATTAATTATAGACAATTTTGCTGTTAATTTTTAAATCATTTATAATTTATATAAAAAATATTTTAAAAATTTTATATAAATTATTATGTTCTAAAGTTCACGGCAAAATTGTCTGAAATTTATAAGGTAGATATTTTAAACACTGGAATATATTTTAGACATCAGATTTTTAAATTTAAAACATAACCCATTTAAAAGATGATTTAGAGTTGAAAAAAATAACACATTGCCGAAAAAAATATGACGTTAACATATATAATATATCCCCTATAAAAAATGATTTATAAAAAATGAAAAGTAAAAGTTAATAATTTAAAAATAATGATAATTCAAAAATTTTTAGGAAAAAAGAAATTTTTATATAAAAAATAAGAAGTGAAAAACCAAAATTATTCTTTAAAAAATATAACAGTCAAAGGATGAAATATGTAGACTCATTGATCCTCCAATTTGATTTATGAGAAAAAAGTTAACTTATTGTGCCACCTCTGCCCACCCCCCCCCCCCCCCCCCACTCTTTGAGCAAAAACCTAGATAGCTATAAATTACCTGTGAAAATGGACGATCTTTACCTATCTTTGTGCACGTTTAATATATGAAATGGAAATTTAAACAATTTCTTCCAGGATTATAATATTGTTTTTCAAGTTTTGTAATGCTGGCTAAAACAATTCTTGTTATTCTAGCGAAAATAGGTGGAAAATTCTTAACAAGGAATTAATTTAAGCAGCTGTTATCCTAATTTTGTATTTAATAATGTAAAGGTTGAATTTAAATGGTCTAGTAAATTATTTAAAGATTTTGATATGGTATGGGGTATTAATTTATTGTTATCCTTAATATTATTATTAGATGTGATAAGAAATGTATGGGGGAGGGGGGGGGGCTGATATTAAGAGAAATCAGTGTCTTAGAGCCTGAGCGCTTAGATGCAGTTGGCCTATGAAGGTAATCTATTGATTGGGTAAAAAGGGCAAAACCTATATTTAACATTTTAAATATGTTATTAATTTAGACAGTTATTTCATATCTATATGACATTAATAATAATAATATTATGTATTAATTAAATGATATTAAATCGTAATAATTTTAAAACATTTCAATAATTTCAGAGTAAAAGTTATTCAGTTAGATTTGTATAAAAAATTATAACATAGACGAGATGACTCATCTTGGATCACCTATAGGAGGTGAAAAAGACATTAAGACATTTTAAAGCAAATACCTCAACAATTTATCCAAATTAAAAACATTATTTAATTACCTCCCAGCATCTTTTTTTTAATAAAAAATTATTTCACACACCTAAAATCCTTAACGCCCTGAGATCCTCTCCCATCTTTAAATGCCGTGACTTGCTAGTTTTTCATGAAACCCAAATTAAGGTTTTTCTTGATATTAAACCTTAAATTTTCCAATTCATCTTAGCTTTAGGCCACTGTTCCCATCAAGTATAGTGGTTATTGGTGTCCGATTTCAGATACACTTTCCCTCTCAGCCTTCATCTCATCTTGTCTTGCTGCACAATCTATCATCGACAATGGATCCACTCCTTCAGACACTGACCTCTTACACCTTCACCATCTGGGACAGTAACTGCTCACCCACTATTTTTCGTCGGCTTCCAGCATTCAGAAAGATTGGGATGCTCCTCTGATCGCCCGTTCCGTTGAATACCTTATTTGGAACAGGCCCTTTGAGGACAATCCCAATAATTTAGTATTATATGCAAGCTCAGGTTACGAATGGCTCGAAGCCATCCCCAGTTCAAACCTTGGCCTCCTCATGTCTAGAGAACAGCTACGCATTTCCATAGCCCTCCGCCTTGGCTGTAATACCGTGAATCCCTCCATTTGCATCGACTGTGGCCACCTCATCGAATCGAAAGCTTACCATGCCTTGCACTGCAAGTTCTCTTATGGACGATAACCGCGTCATAAATCTATTAACAACATCCTCCTAGCTGCTCTTAAGTTAATATGACATCCACTCTCGAACCAGTGGGCCTCTCAAACGAAAACGCCATACGCCCGATGGCATATCTCTCATTCACTGGACTAATGGACTTTCCCTAGCCTGGACTATACCTGTGTTGATTTTGCCGCCAAGTCCAACCACTCATTTTCTGCTATCGAAAAGGCCGAAATCCTAAAAAAAACGAATATGCTTGCCTCATTAATACCTTGTATATCCCTATCATTACCAATACCCTAGGCATGTTCGAAAGTGATGCTCTCAATTTCATCAAAACTATAGTAAAAAAAATAAGGCAGATCTCAGGGGACCCCAATGAAGGATTTTACTCTTCGCCAGCAGATTTCCCTGGAAATCTACCCGTCCAATTTCTTAAGCATTCACTCTTCTCTAAGGTGATTTGTACCCTATTTTTAAACATTTATAAATTTTTTTTTTATCCCATTTCTCATTTATACATACATATTTAAAATTCATTTTTTATATATCATTAGATTTTATAATATATATATTTTTAATTATAATTCGTAAATGAAAAATTTGTTACTTAAATAAAACTATATGATACATAAAAAAAATTAAATAATTTTATTAAAGATAACAAATATAATTGGATAATTTTTAATAAACGATTGCAAAAGCGAGCGACAGAGATAGGCAAATTATTTTCACAAATATATATATTAAAAAGGTAAAGTGAATATATGATAGAAAAATT
Organism: Gordionus sp. m RMFG-2023; assembly: GCF_954871325.1. Lineage (NCBI taxonomy): Eukaryota > Metazoa > Nematomorpha > Gordioida > Chordodea > Parachordodidae > Gordionus > Gordionus sp. m RMFG-2023. The sequence goes on along the minus strand of NC_088775.1, from coordinate 91,945,419 downwards.
AGAGTGAGCCTAATATTTATTTGTATTCCCACATTATTTCGTTGGATGGAAATCATAATATTCAGTGTTGTTAAGGAGGATTTAAGTTGATTTTTCAAAATGGCTACCTCAATATTATACCAAGAATGCGTAAACCTAAAAATTTTACTCACTAGATGGCATAAAGGTTTTAGGCATCCATTAACAAAATTTTCTAGACTCAGGGCAATACGGCGAAAATGTTGAGTTCCATTTTTTTTTAAAATATCGACTTAAATCGAAGATGTTTAACAACATTCATTAATTTGGATCATATGTATCCGGTCCGGCCCGACCCGGCCCCCGGCCCGGATATTTTTAAAAAAAAATTTTTCGGCCCGGCCCGGATTTTTTTTTTCAAAAATATTTTCAGGCCTGGCCCGGATTTTTTTTCAAATATATTTTATTTATAGCTAATAATGCAGATTTTAAATATTTATTAAGATTTTCGGGCCCGGCCAGGGTTTATTTATACCAGGCCGGGCCTAGGGCCGGGCCTGTAGGTCTCTGATATCTATAAATAATATCCTAATGTTACATTTGTTAACATAATATACTAATTTATAATATGTTGGCTAGCAAGGCAATAAATATCTAAGGGGTAGGCCTTGGAGAGGGGTTTGATTCCAACAAATATTTTGCCATGTAGACCTCGATCGCACAAGTGCAAGAAAAATTATTCTTTTATGCTTGTTCTTATTATGGGTATTTCTAAAGGCGATTCAAAAATGGATTATATCTTAATATATTGGGGTGGTAGTTTTTTTCCCTTTTACAATTCAAAATATTTTTCAATCTTACCATTTTCTTACAATATAGTAGTTCTTCGAATCGCGATTCAATAACCGATCCTTGCCATACCCTAATATGCTACAATGAATAAAGGATGAGGTGGTTTTGTAACAGAGATCAGAGTTTAGGAACTAGTTCCTGTTAGTCACGCTGGCTCCGAGGGTGTATCAAGAATCCAGGGGATTCTGATTCTGGAGTCCGTTAAATTTTAGTACTTAAATAACTCCCCTAAAAAAATAATATTTTTTGTCAGATCCGCAATTCTGGTTGGTAAGCGAAAAATAATTCTCATGGAAAATAATATAATCCCTCAATTATAATTCTTCCAGAATAATATCATATTTTATTTGAGGATTTTTATATTTGGTGGATATATTTTATAGGAGAATTTTTTTTTTCTCCTATTTTTATTAATTTTTTTAAATATCATAAAAAACGGGTATTTTTTTTTCGGGGAATTATTTTCCCTAGATTTCTTTTATTTGCTAGCAATTTAATTAATTCATTTTTCGAAATAGTTGTTTTATTTTATTATTTTTTTTGTAAAAAAAAAGGAAATTAAAAATAAATTTGGATAAAAAAATCAAAGAAAAGTGAAAATAAAGGTTTTTTGCTTCACAGGCATATATTTAAATCCTGTATCTAGATATAAAAACGTGGTATCTGTATCTAGATAGATTTTTGTTAAAATATCTTTATCTAGATAATACTTTAGACGATGTATCTGTACCTAGATATTACTTTAGACGATGTATCTGTATCTAGATCCATTTAAAAAAGTATCTTTTAACAACTCTGATATTTATTCAATTAATCATATTAGAGATACAATTTTAATATAAAATTATCTATGATTCAAATAGATCCGTTTTTTAAAAAAAAATGTTTAGTAATTCACAGTTTAACGCTAATTCGCGACGAAGTTATACACAACAATACATAAATACACAAAAATAGACAGATTATTGATACAATTTTTATGATCAAAGTATCTAATCACTTTAGTCTTCGAAATAGGCGGCCTGAAGTCGATTTTAAAAAGAGAATATTTATCTTGAAAAAATAAGACACATTTAATCTATATTTTTAAATAAAAAAATTTAAGCCTATTCCCCTGTAGTCACAGTTTAGCGCGAATTATGCGGCGATGTTATAGGCTATATATACATTAATACACAAAAATAGAGCGTATTTTGCATACTTGGCCACTAAATATCGCTAATTATGAAACGCAGGATAAACACACATTTTTGTAAATTATTTTGAAAGAATAATACAAATGTATTTTTTTTAAACAAAAAAAAAAAAATTCTGCCGCTAATTAATGTTACAATTATAAAAAAATAATAATATATATATAAAATAAAAGGAAAAAATTAATTTATTAAAATAAAAAACATATAATTAATTTAGTAATTAATATAAAACATGGGTTATCTTATCCCTTTTATATAGTTAAAAGGATAAGTTGCAAGTAGCTTTCTTACCGACATATGAAAAAGGGGCAGAATAATGATAAATTATCACTTTGTATATTTCATTTAAAAATAAGGTACGATAAGTGACGCTAATTGTTGGTGGTAATTTTTATTATAACTTAAGTAAAAGCATTGATGCTCCATGAAATTTTCTAACATAATGGATAGATGGTTTTTTAATATAGGTATATATAATCCACCCTTCGAATACTATGGATGGATGGTTAATGTAGGAACATAGGATTTTCCTTTCGACTACAATGGATATATGGTTGTAAATGTAACTATATAAGGTCCACATTAGAGCGGGCGGGGTCTTTAAGAGATTAAAAGGGGTGTTTGCTAATAGGGAAATCTAATCAAATCCGTCTTTTTTAACCTCCACTAGACAAATCGGTGAATTTTTAAAATTTATATAATCTATAATTGTCCAATTTTAATGAACTCTCTCTCTCAAAAACTGAAAAAATCATAGCCATAGTTTAGAATTTTAACCAGAAACCCAAAACTCTGAAGAAAGACAATTCTAAGAACCTAAAATATACATCTTCCCCCTTCCCCCTTCCGAACATTTAAAATTTAAGCAAACACCAGGAAAAACGGGCTTTAACCTCGGGTATTACTAAATATATACTTTGTAATATTTTGATCAGACTAAATAATTCTTTTTAAATTTTAAAATTCTGACTTTATTTTACGGAAATTTATATTCAGCATGTTTAGAATACCCATCTTAGAAATTGTAGGCAATTTTGGGCCGTTTAACCTTTGAGTCATTTAATTTTTATATAAAAATCTATTGGAAAAAGTATAATAACATGTAATCATATTTAAGTTCAAAAGTTCATAGCAAAATTCGGTATTCTAAACTTGATGGAGTACATTTCCGGTAAGAACAAAATTCTAAAATTTATAGTGTTGTTAAATTACCTATTATTAACCATATCTATTGTGCTGTGTAAGTCAAACTTTTAGACCTAAAAAATTTGAATTAAGCTTCTATAAGTTAGAGCCTCAACTTAAAGATTTGATTATTAGAATATATATTTCTGGATAAAAATATGGCTACTCTGTTTTATTGTTGACTAAAAAAGATAAGTACTTTAACAACACTATAAATTTATAAAAAGGCGTTCAAAAAAATAATTTATTGGTTAAAAAATAAACACATTGTCACTAAACATCAGAGTTGTTAAAGGATCTAGATACAAGTATCTAGATATAAAAATATGGTATCTGTATCTAGATAGATTTTTGATTAAAATATCTGTATCTAGATATTATTTTAGACAGTGTATCTGTATCTAGATCCATTTAAAAAGTATCTTTTAACAACTCTAGCTAAACATATGGTAATAAAATTATTTTACTTAAAACTCAATTATTTTCAAAAAAGACCAAAAAAAAATGTTTTTCATTGTCAAGAGATTAATAATAATAAAAAAAATATACGATATTATCCCTCAAAAATATTATAATAAAATTTTAAAATATATAATTTTTGCATGAAAAAAAAATAATTTATTGTACCTAAATTTACTTATACCTTAAAAAAAATTTTCTTAATATCTAAAAATCATAAAGACCTCAGGAAATCCCGTGAATAATTAAGTCAGAAAAAAATTATAAAAAGTATTTTTACAAAAATTTTATTCAACCCCTACTTACATTTTGGTATAAAATTAAAAATTATATTTTGTAAATATTAATAAATCCGTTTTAAATATAAATTTTTAAAAAAAATTAAACTTAATTTAAATTTAATATTTTCATTTTTGTTTTGGTTCCATAAAATAAAAAAATGCGAAATTCTGGTATAAAATTATTTTCTATTATACGCGTCATCCCATTATTCCTAATTGGCTGGATTTTTCTTCCAAGTGAGTGACCCTAAATGTTTTTTTAAAATAAGGCGGGAATAACCGCGCATTCTCAGTTGATCAAATGTCACGTGGAACATCGCACCACGGCTTTAAGATAGCGACTAACGGGAATTCAAATTGTTTTGTTGGGGCCGTCGTATAGAGAACGAAAACCATTTTTATCGCATTATATTTTTTTGTGAACTGCGAATGCGCGGTTAGGTCCAATTATTTACAGGGTTAGGGTTGGCGCGATGATCATAGTTAAGCGATAACCGCGTGGTTTAATTATTTACTATTATTACAATTTAGCATCGCGATGCGATGTCGCGAACGAGGCCTATTTCCGCCCCTAGGAAATAAATTCCTGAAGGTTTTCTATTAAAGTTCATTTCTGATACGATAAACAATTAATAAGAAACAGGGCAAATGGATCCTGAAATGTTACCTTAATGACGAATTTAATTATCGTAATTAACGTCTAAACTTTAAAAGAAATTTAATAAATGCTTTATGCAACTTAACATTTTGTCCACAGGAACACGTAAGGTAAAATAATCGGAGTTTTACAAAATAAATTTTCGAGGACCATACCCGACCCGGACCTAAGAGTATATCAGCAGGTCTCTAGTGGTAATAGTGAATAAGGTTTTTTATCAAAGACCTACAGGCTCGGCTCGACCCGGGTTTTAGGGTCGGGCCGGGACCTGTTTTAATTTTTTAAAATATAACCGAGCCGGGAATTATATTTTAAAACCGAATATTTGAAATAGTCTATAACAGCTATAAAAATTAAAAATAAATATATTTTTTAATATGCGTGCCGGGCCGGGCCTTCAAATATAAAAAAACCCAAACGGGCAGTAAAAAATTTTTTGAAAAAATGCAAATGATCCATCTGCAGGTCTCTGCTTTTTATCATATGTTCCGAGGTTGAGTCTAACCCATATGTTTAACATTTTATTTTTCCATTCCAATATAATCATGATTTTCAAAAAGAAGAAGAAAAAATTAATAAATTAATAAATTTAAGATATAAAAAAAATAATAATTTTTTTTATTTATTTATTCTAGTTCTTATTATTAATGTTACGCATAAGCAAGGTACACATAACTGGCGGGGGGGGTGCGGAATTCCCCATCTTTTCCAAATTTTCTTGTTCTAGTAAATAAAATTTTAAAGCTAATAATAATTTCTCCTATACAAGAATCAGCCCCTCCCCCCCCCCCTCCTAAAAGATATATACAATATATCCACTTATAAGGGAGAATTTGAAAGAAAGGATGAATACGGCCGAATAATGCCTCCCGCCCGGTTATGTGAATTCGAACCCGGGTTTAGAAAATTTAAAATTGTTTGGTTGGGCATTTTGAAACCACGGAACAAATAGAGACCGATTTAAGGACAGCCTCATTAAACCCGGGCTAAAATAGACTTGGGGCAGGTTTGGACCCTCGTTAGGGAAATCGGTTTCGATTAAGTTTCTGTTACCATGAAATTTAAAATTCTTGAACCAGGGTTCGGGTTCACATCTCCTGCTCCCGCCCCCTCCTAACAAAAATCCTGGATTAGCCTTTATGAAGCTTAGATATGAAATCCATAATTCCATGGGAGAATTAGGAATTTTTAAATTTTGAATCACCCTTACCTGCAGTCTGTTTTTATAAATTTTCGATTTCACATTCCACAACATCTGTAGGATACTTGACCTATGAAGTATTAGACAATTTTCTCTAAATCAATTTTTTGTGTGCTTTACAAAATTGAGCAATAATTGTCAGATATTCAGAGCACGAGTGAATAACTCTCCGCATTTTCTGTATAAATTAATCGTTCTCAAGAAGATGATTAGATAAAAATCGAGAGATTTTGAGAATCCCCGAAAAGATTTTGTATTCCAAATACCGTTACGCCATGCTCATTTATGAAAGAAGAATTCGATAATTCGCCGTTTTTGAAGGTGGGTGGGAAAGGGGGAGGCGGACTATAAATATATTTGAAAGAATCGGGTCTTTAAATCATGGTCCTCATAGTTACCTTAATTTCCTAACGGCGCGATTGCGATCCGTTTTAACAGCTGATTCGATTTTTTAAAATCATCTGTTCGTGAGATCAATTTTATCTTTAAATTCAATTCATAATAATAACCTAAAGAAATAATGATTCTCATAATTCTCTAAAACAGATTTTTTTTTAAAAACTATCAGCTGTTAAATGGCGATCGAATCAAAGTTAAACCGATTAAATTAATAATTTCCAGTTCTATCTCCCCCCCTTTCCATTTTAGTTTCCTGATCGTTGGTGATTAGCGGTCTAGATTTCCATTTTCCTCGAGGTGATAAAAAAAAACTTTATTAATTTTCATGCCCCCCCCCCCTTTCTTTAAAATTTTTTTGGTACAGTAAAAAAAAAATGAAAATAAATAATACCCTCATTTTTTAATAACGTAACAATTAATTCAAATAAAATCCTAGCTTTCTTGAGTTAATGGCGTGGAAAAACGAATCATATATCGTCGGGTCTGGAGTCGGAGTGCTTACACTCGACATTTTGAAAAAAAAATTTGGAGTTAGAAGTGGATAATAACTAGTGATGTTAAAAGTTACTTTGGAAACATAACTAGTTACAGTTACTAGTTACATTTTTCCTTACTTTTAGCAGTTACATTTCTAAAATTATAACTAATTACAGTTACTAGTTACAATTTTAAAAATATAACTAGTTACAGTTATTTTTTAGCCAAAATGTAAGTAGTTACAGTAATAATAACTTATTTTCCAATTAAATATATATAAAAAAATCAAAAATTAGATTTTTAAAAAAAAAACAAATTTTAAACTTTAATTTTCTCATTTTTAAACATTTGCGCAAATGGATCACGTGGAGCACTCCAATTTCTAGACCGAAGATATATTTATGTTCAACTTTTAAAAAATCATTTTTTTGGCGCTTTTTTTAAAAAAAATTTTTTTTTTTTTAAAAAACCTTATTTTAGCCGGAAATGTATGCCCGTCATGTTTGGAATACCTACCCCATTAATTTTTAGACAATTTTGCTACGAACATTAGAATTAAAGATAAAATTAATGTTATTACAAAAAAAAACTGATCTCATAAACAGATTTTTAAAAAATCGAAACAGCTGTTCGGATCGGATCCACTATGAATGCGGCCTTAATATAGTTTATAATAAAATTTTTTCATATATTTTTATAGTGTTGTTAAAGGGCTCGTGTTGGACCGATTTTTTAAAACCGGCTAACTCGATATTTTAGCCATAAAAATATTGCCCTGAGGCCGCATTCATAGTGGATCCGATCCGAACACGGTTTAACAGCTGTTTTCGATTTTTTAAAAACCGACTAACTCTTGATATTTTAGCCAGAAAAATATTGCCCTGAGGCCGCATTCATAGTGGATCCGATCCGAACACGGTTTAACAGCTGTTTTCGATTTTTTAAAAACCGACTAACTCGATATTTTAGCCATAAAAATATTGCCCTAAGGCCGCATTCATAGTGGATCCGATCTGAACACGGTTTAACAGCTGTTTTCGATTTTTTAAAAACCGGCTAACTCGATATTTTAGCCAGAAAAATATTGCCCTAAGGCCGCATTCATAGTGGATCCGATCTGAACACGGTTTAACAGCTGTTTTCGATTTTTTAAAAACCGGCTAACTCGATATTTTAGCCAGAAAAATATTGCCCTAAGGCCGCATTCATAGTGGATCCGATCTGAACACGGTTTAACAGCTGTCGATTTTTTAAAAACCGGCTAACTCGATATTTTAGCCAGAAAAATATTGCCCTAAGGCCGCATTCATAGTGGATCCGATCCGAACACGGTTTAACAGCTGTTTTCGATTTTTTAAAAAACCGGCTAACCCGATATTTTAGCCAGAAAAATATTGCCCTAAGGCCGCATTGATAGTGGATCCGATCTGAACACGGTTTAACAGCTGTTTTCGATTTTTTAAAAATCTGTTTATGAGATCAGTTTTTTTTTTGTAACAATATTAATTTTGTCTTTAAAATTCTACACATGGATAGTAACTTAAGAAATATTTGGTTTTTAATAAAAGAAAAATTGATTCTCATAGACCGATTTTAAAAAATCGATCAGCTGTTAAATCGTGGTCGGATCGGATCCACTATGAATGCGGCCTAAGCCATCGAGATTCGGCTAATAGATGTCCAAACCTTAGTTCCTTCTACAAGCAAAAATCTTCAGGACCTTGCGTAATATTATTCTGGATGAAATATTGAGTTAGTCCGTTTTTTCAAAATCGGTTCAAAACGAGCCGTTTAAACAATACTAAATTTTTATATATATATATAAATTATCAATGAGTCCAAGGGTTAACAGCAAAATTGTCTATAATTCATAGGTAAGGTATTCCAAACATGAATAAAGTTAAGAAAAGTAACACATTAACGGTATTAGAAACGCATTGTAGCTAACACATATATTAGTAAAAATTGCAAAAAAAATTTAAAGAATTTAAAATGTCAGGATATTATTTATTTATTTTTTCCTATGCTCACATTCGTCAGGCTTTCCAAATTCGACTTTTAAGCTCTTACGTAATTGATAAGTTATGAATCGATTTGTTTTGAAATATATATATAAGTGAACCAGGTGGATTCTCAAGCTAATATCAATGACGTCATTAACAAGATGTATTACGGTTGTTACGGTAACAACGACCCAACACTCGTACCTCGCATCCTCATCGCGTCTTGCACGAGTGACCCCTGCGAGGATCTCGTGTGTGAGAAATACCCCCAAGCGAAATGTTTCAGAAACGTTTGCGTGGCGTGTAACGGAATATGGTGGATAGGGGACACAACCGTTGAATGTGAAACCCACCCAAAGAAGCAGAGGAGGGATCAATCTAGGCGTGCAACATTTCCCGCCCGAACAAAATCCCCCGCCTACTATACGACTAAAATTAAAGGCCGAACCTCTTACGATGTAGTGACCGTCAAACCTTCTAGCTTTTTATACAGTATCAAGAGAGCTGCCAATTCTAAAAATCCAACCAAGCAAGAGACACTTCATAAGAGCAAGGACAGATCATTTTACCTACCTTACATCAAGAAGACTTCCAATGCGCAAACCAAATTCGCTAGAGAACTCGATGGCAGGGTAAATGAAGTCTACCAAGATAAGCAACCTTATCAAGTTTACTTCAATAGACCCCAGTTAAAGAGAAAACCATTTTTCAACATTAATCTTTCGCTGGAAGTAGCGAATCCTTCGATATCTTCCTCACAAGAAGTCATATCAGGTAGTAGAATTGTTTAAAAAAAATATATATATATTCAAAAATCGAATTAATAACTTTATTTGGTCATGTTAAAGTAATTTAGAGTTTGATTCTAATTTATTAAACTCATTAAACCGGTTTTAACAATAAACTCAACCCTAAATGAAAGATTTTTTGGGATTTTTTAAACATAATATATACAAGATGCCAAACTATATTTCGGTTGTTTCGAGGAACCATCCGATTTCCCCCTAACTCTCAGATTGAATAGGAGTCGCGTTATAAAATTTTGCCAAGTCGATCCTTGCTTATCCGCCCCTAAGACCTGCGAAAATTACCCACACGCCGAATGTTACGCGAATATTTGCGAAGAATGCAAACAGCTGTGGTGGATACGGGATACTCTGATAGAAGACTGCACGGGTCTCCTAATCAAGTCCAACGCGGTGGTCATAAGAGCACCGTTCGTTAAACCCGTCGGACTTCATGGTTCAAATGTTAATTTAACAATATTATTTATCCTTTACATTATTTTACTATAGTACTTTACCTTTTACTTCGTATTATTTTTTCTTTAATAAAGTTAAATATGATCCAAAAAGGGAACATTGATAAGTAAAAAAAAAAATTTTTTTTTATGCATCATAAGAAATTAGGTAAGATTTATAGAAATCTTTTTAATAATTTGCCAGATTGGATTTAAATAAATAAAAATTTAAAATTAAAATATTAACGTTACTTTAAAAAAAAAATGTAACTGTTAGATTTTATAACTGTATAAATCCTTTAAATTAGCAGTTTACTACGTAAAGATGATCAAGAGATTTATGCCAATAGAGTACAGGTTAAAATCCATATCAACTCACATTTAATCTGATGATAATAGTTTGGGTGAATTTATAGAACAAGATGATTTTAGTAGAAATTAATACAACAAAAAAGTACCAACAGTTGCAGAGAAAAGTATCGGAACGATACATTATTGGAACCATTTTAAAAGATTGGACTAAAATGAAGAAATTTTTGCATTTTAGGGACTCTGCTAAGCTGCGGCATTCTGATTTATATATTTTTATCTAACAAATTTTATTTTGCTGTTCCTTGCAACCCAAATTTAATCTATCATATTTTACATTATAAATATATTTAATAAAGATCTTTTTCACATTTGAAATTCATTCTTTCAGCTCCAAAATTAGAAACTGAGGCAACATCTCTTGCAATAATATCATGCTAACATTTCTAAATAAAATTTTCTCAAAAATTGAATACATGACACTATGCTTTGTATTTGTTTAAAATACATTTTGCCTTATAAATATGAAATGATAATTTTAATTTTACCAAATTTTGTCTTATTTTTTTCGTTACTTAAATATATAAAAAAAATTTTTCTTATAATTCCTAAACCCGAGCGAACCCGAAACCAAAAACAATTCTGCCGAACCGAACCCGAAACCAAAAACAATTCTCCCGAACCGAACCCGAAACCAAAAACAATTCTCCCGAACCGAACCCGAAACCAAAAACAATTCTCCCGAACCGAACCCGAAACCAAAAACAATTCTCCCGAACCGAACCCGAAACCAAAAACAATTCTCCCGAACCGAACCCGAAACCAAAAACAATTCTCCCGAACCGAACCCGAAACCAAAAACAATTCTCCCGAACCGAACCCGAAACCAAAAACAATTCTCCCGAACCGAACCCGAAACCAAAAACAATTCTCCCGAACCGAACCCGAAACCAAAAACAATTCTCCCGAACCGAACCCGAAACCAAAAACAATTCTCCCGAACCGAACCCGAAACCAAAAACAATTCTCCCGAACCGAACCCGAAACCAAAAACAATTCTCCCGAACCGAACCCGAAACCAAAAACAATTCTCCCGAACCGAACCCGAAACCAAAAACAATTCTCCCGAACCGAACCCGAAACCAAAAACAATTCTCCCGAACCGAACCCGAAACCAAAAACAATTCTCCCGAACCGAACCCGAAACCAAAAACAATTCTCCCGAACCGAACCCGAAACCAAAAACAATTCTCCCGAACCGAACCCGAAACCAATAAACAATTCTCCCGAACCGAACCTGAAACCAAAAACAATTCTCCCGAACCGAACCGAACCCGAAACCAAAAACAATTCTCCCGAACCGAACCCGAAACCAAAAACAATACTGCCGAACCGAACCCGAAACCAAAAACAATACTGCCGAACCGAACCCGAAACCAAAAACAATTCTCCCGAACCGAACCCGAAACCAAAAACAATTCTCCCGAACCGAACCCGAAACCAAAAACAATTCTCCCGAACCGAACCCGAAACCAAAAACAATTCTCCCGAACCGAACCCGAAACCAAAAACAATTCTCCCGAACCGAACCCGAAACCAATAACAATTCTCCCGAACCGAACCTGAAACCAAAAACAATTCTCCCGAACCGAACCGAACCCGAAACCAAAAACAATTCTCCCGAACCGAACCCGAAACCAAAAACAATACTGCCGAACCGAACCCGAAACCAAAAACAATACTGCCGAACCGAACCCGAAACCAAAAACAATTCTCCCGAACCGAACCCGAACCCGAAACCAAAAACAATTCTCCCGAACCGAACCCGAAACCAAAAACAATTCTCCCGAACTGAACCCGAGCCGATCTGCTATAATCTTATTTTTTTTACCTTGAAACCCGAACTGAACACTTTTAATAGCAGCTCTTTTTATTTAAAGATATAAATTTAAAAATGGACGCTAAACCTACTAGACATATTAATGAACGAAATTAACTCTTTTTTTAAAAACAAAAGCAAAATTTAAAAAAAAAATAGACTCTTTTAACTATGAAGGAGAGAAGGGAGGGGGGGGGGAGGTGATGTGGAAGTTAAAATAATAAATAAATATTAAGATTAAGGGGATATATTTAATTATTTATTTTTAGATCACAAGCTATTCCACGGTTGTGCCAACGTAGATGAAGTACTAGATTGTTCCAGCAGCCCGGGCTGGTACGATGCCTGCGCATCGCCTAACGACCCCGCCACTCAAAAAGAGGCAGCTTTGGGGTGCTTAAATTACCCTAACGCGGAGTGCTACCCAAACGCGTGCGGGATATGTGGAGTCAAGTACTGGTTCTGGGGTAATGTGGTCAACTGCTCTGAACCCATGGGAGAGTTTAAAATCAGGAAAACTTTCGGTTTTTTTTTTCCTTTTTTTTATAAAAATATTTTATCTCATAACCGCCCAATGTCAACATAAACTGGGGAAGTAGTGGGTGAGAAAGGGGAGGCGGAGTGCGATTACGATAAATCATTTATATTAACCTCGCCCCCCTCTTAAATATTTACACCTATTTAATACAGATGGATTTTCGGAGCCTTACTGTCCCGATGGCTATACGTGCGATTGCCCCGCTTTCTCAGAAAATGTTGTCAATAATCCTCCTTCATCCGTTGCCAGACGGAGAGATCTCGATAACGTACAATATGGCGGCCCAGTTTCCGAAAAATCTACATTTTGTTTCTACGACCCTTGCAGCGTCAGCCCCTGCTTTAAATTTCCGGATGCCAAGTGTCTATCCGATAATTGTGGAGGTTCTTGCAACGCAAATTTTTACCTCGAGTTTCCTAATATTGATGACACGGGTCACTACACCGTCAGAGTTGAATGTCAATAAAAAAATAATATAATGAGAACATATTTGCTTTTTTTTAAAAAAAAATATTTATTCTATGTTTTTGATTTTAGATAGAAAAAAAAATAATAATGAAAAAAAACAAGCGACTAACTTGGTTTATCTATCAAAGTTTAAAATGTTTATATTATTACACTAACATCTGACCCGCGAAAAGGACCCGTCAATCATTCATTTCTCTTTCATTCGATGATGGGAGCATCAATTGAATTTACCTTATTTTTTTAGAGGTTTGAATCAGGAATTTAACTTTTTAGAGATCTGCAAAAGTAGGCCGGGGCCGGATTTATTATTTTAACAAAATATTGGGTTCGAACTAGACCGGGCCGGATATAAAATTTCGAGTTCGGGCCGGGTCGGCTATACTTATTTAAAAAAATTTTGGGTTCGGTCCGGACTTGACCCCGATGCAAATCACTGATATAGGTTTGAAACAAAAAATTTATATTTTGATGAGAATTGATATCCCAAAATCTTAGATTATTTCGACAACGGACAAATATTTTGGGACATATTTATAAATCTAAAATTATATAATAATTTTCAGTAATTAATTTCATAACCTGGCGTAATTACATTCCAAAAATTAAAAATACAAAAAAAAAAAAAAATTGTTTAAAAACATGCGCAATAGAAAATATTTTCATCCAATCTTAGGGCTAGAAATTAATTTTATCTTAAAATTTACTATTTCTTCTACAAAACTCTTAACTAGAAAAATTAAGTTTTTTTTTTAGATCCACAAATTACAAAATATAAATGTATATAAAAATTATTGAAAGTCGAAAAATTTTTCTATTGTGAAATTATTACATTTAGATTTACAAAATATTAACCCCAAATATTTGTTTTCATTGTTAATACTCAATGACACGTATAATACCTAGACTTGAGGATTCATTCATTAAAAGTGTACATCGATGCAAATCAGCTGGAGACGCCATCTTGGTTACACAAATCATTATTACAAATTTTTAAACGAGAGCTTTTCCGATATCTGATGCAAACTTTATTAAAGAATTGCCGGATCATCGAGATAATAAGGGAAGCAAGTTATCAATTTAATAGTAGAGTTTTTAACACGTGAATTACAAAATGGCGGCTCCAGCTGATTTGCATTTAACCGACGCTTAAAAAATGCATTTTAATGAATGAATGAATCGTAAGTCTAGGTGTTATATATGTCAAAGAGTATACTAAATATATACTCCATTTTATATATTTTATTAAAATAGTGGAAAGATTTATTCTAAATTATGTCTTATAAAGAGTAAATTTCTGATGCATCCCAAATCATTAAATAATATTTAAAAAAATTTTTCTTTCATCAGTCGCCTTCTTTGACGAGCTATTTAGTTAATTAATTTAATCAATTATGAACACCATACATAGTATATATTACTTTTTCCGGAAGTAGTAAAAAGGAATAAAAGAGTAGCTAACAAGGAATAATAATAAAAATATATATAGTATGGATTCACATAAAATATTAGGACATGGAAGAAGTTTAAGAAAAGATTTGAAATAGGTTAAGAGGGTATATGGTGTGAAGAAAAAAATAAAATAAAATAACGATATATGGAAGTGAAAACTCTTAAAATACTTGTGGGTTTAGGAATTAAAGAAAATATAGTTTGAACCATGAGTAAAAAAACACTTGAGAGTGGGAATGAAGCAAATTTAAGATGATAAATTAAAAATCAAAAATTATTTGCTTAAAATAAACATATACTTCAAATACAGAATACTCCTCTTTATGTAAGATAATTAATACAGAATGCAAAATAAAAATTATTCTAAGTTTAAATTTGAATAAACCTTTTAAATATTATTTATCGTTTAGATTTTAGTGGAAATTCATTTCTAAGCAAATCAATTTATATAATTAAATATAAATATAATTTAAAACTTGAAAAAAAAAATATAAATGCGAATATTAATACATTATTAAATAAATAAAGTGTTTATAGATGGAGCATAAACTTGGATTAGAGTTTTTACCGCCAACGCCTACCGCCTATTGTTTAAAAAAAAATTAAACCGTTTGCACGTCCGCCTACGGTTTTTATTTTTAAAATTATTCATTCCGTCGGCTATTTAAAAAATTTGTTTAAACCTTCCCGCCAAAAGTTTTTTAAAATTATATAATCTTTGGTTCGGGTTCCCGCCAAATGTTTGAAAAAATTTATCAATTATTGATTTGTGCCATTTAATTTACTTTATTTTTAAATGTATTTTTTAATACAAACTTATGAAAATGTACAATATAATGAAATTTAAAAATAATGGTTTTTACTTTAATGATAAAAAAAAACAAGAACCGCTCAATTTTACCCTTTAAAAAATATGAAATAGAATCCGCCTATTGTTTTAAAGATATATTATTAAACCGTCCGCTAAACCCGCCAATGTTTAAATTCTTTTTAGCGGATGTAGGGCTGGGAAGCAGGCTTTAAAACCTATTGCAAGAACCTCAAACTATTACTTTTTCATATATTAAATATATTTTTTTAAAAAAATATAAACTTATTATTATAAATTTTTAAGGCTCACAGGAGTCTATAATAATAAATAATTTTACAAGCGTTCCAACCATTGTATATCATGGCATTTAATTTTAAATGCGTAATTAAAACTTTGGAAATTATCACGGAAATTAATCTTTCTGGCGGAGGGGGGGGGGGGGAATGGGCGTAGATTTTTTTAAGGAAAATATTCATTTTATTTTTCCGCGTCTTAAAAGGAAAAGCGACCAGAACGCGGAACCTTTCGAACAGGTGACAGGATTATGTTTTTTTTTCCCACTTGCTTATTAAAATTTGGAAGCTGAAAACAAGAAGATATTCCAGTGAATCATCAATCATCACCATCTAAGAACAATAATAATTTTTTTTAAGAATTATTTATATGTTACAAGTTACAAGCTATCAGAAAATTTTAGAACTATTTGTTCTATTTCTAACTAACGGGGCGAAAGAGTATACTTTGGGGAAGAGATCGGCAAAAGTAAACCCGGCCCGTACTTGGCCCAAACCGGCCCGAACGAGTTTCGACTTGAAAAAATTAGACCCGATGCAGATCACTTACTCTGAGGCAAAGGATTTCCAAAAAATCATACAATATTATTTTTTGCAACAAATTTCTTATGAAAATTATTCAAATAAAATTACACAGAAAAATTAAACACAATTTTATTATGAAATTTAAACAAAATGCTTTGCAAAAATAATACAATATTAAATTTCCTATCATCATCGTATTAATATTATACTTATTATTATGCAGAAAAAACCTATTTAAAAAAAAATTGGTTGCAAACGAGATAGAACCTTTCTGTTAGAAAAATCATTTTCATAAAAAAAATTATAATAAGAATACAAAGTTATCGGAAAAATGTCGATCGAATTCCCAAAAATCAAATTTATTAGGAAAAATAAATTGATTTTTATATATTGATTCACACCTTTTTTTTTTAGGGTCTGATTTATTGATTTAAGATCTTGAAGATTATGTAATTTTCTTTTTGAGATATATATATAAAATTATTGCTAATAAAACAGAATATATGATATGAACATATAAATTTTATTTATATTATTCATTTATAAATCCAAAAAATAATTTAATTATGATTTCACGATATCCACCGAATTTTTCCCACGTTTTCTGATAAATTTGACCAAACTGGATTTTTTTAATGATCTGCATACATCCTCTCGATAAGTAGGATTGAATATGATGTTGAGGTAAAAATTTAAGGATATGTAAGAATACTCCAACAAGGTACATCCGGCAAAAATTACGTCCGATTCCCCCGTAGTCAGCAGGTAATCGAAGAAATCAACCGAGATTATGTATATGGAAACGGGGAACAGGAAGACTAAGAATTCCATCATCAGTATGGCCATCATTCGAATGCTTATCTTGTATTCCAGATCCCTTTCCGTTCTTTTACGTTGTTGGCTCTTATTGAGTTTAAGGCCTGTTTTAGAATTGGCCGTAAGATTGTTCGCGTTCGTAACTCGCGGAACAACGGATTTTGATTCCTGATCAAGATTGTTAAATTTTTTATCGGTTACGATATCCGACGGCATAATCGCCGAAATATTATTATTATTATTATCGATTTTAGATTGTCCGACCTCAAAAAGGCCGAGCGAAAATTCGTTTTCCGACTCCGCGGCGTTTATCCCGCTCGTAGCTCCGTTTCTCCCGAAATCGGAAGGTCCAACGGTTTCTTTTTCTGGGAGGACTGATTTGGCGTCTTGCGTATTCGCATTATTCTTCGATCTCCATTTGAATATTTCCTTTTTCCGCTTGATGGATAAATAATTGAGTAGAACGATTACGGATACGGGTAAGAATCGCGTGAAGGTTTCCCTAAAAAACCCGAAAATAATCCACCCCGTTTTTTCGGCCCCCGATTTGTAGGGCGCGAATATCCGAGCGTAAACGACATATTTTGGATTAAATCCGCATATATTTTCGACTTTCGAAACTTCGAACCACCAACTAGAGGGTATGTACCACGCTAGGTAATACAAAAAACACACCGCTAGCATTATTTTGGTTCGCGTACGAGTGAAGTAATATTTGTAAGAATAGGGGTAAATGATAGCGATCATTTGGGAGATAGCGAAAATGATGTAAACGCCGAAAGAAAAATTGACGAACGTTTTGGCTAAAGTGAAGTGGTAATGAACCAGACTGTTGTTCCACGGTATTCGATTCCTAAAAGGGGCCAAATGAAATTCGGCGTTAATGTCCACGACGGGGTAAATCAGCATGAAAATATAGTTGACCAGATTTACGGCGTGGAAAACGCGCGTTAAATAGACCCTGATGTAAACGATTTTATCTTTCATGGCGAAATACAGCCCCAAGGAATTGCCAATTATGCCCAGCACGAAAATGATGACGGATAAATATTCGAACGCTTGTATAACGTACATTGTCGTATCCTTCAAGTTTTTGAATAGCGTGCAATTGAGAATAGACCCGTTTCGTATGAGAATCTCAAATCCCCTTTCATACTCTTTCAAATCTTTTAGATTTTTTATTCTGCCCATTTTTTAAAATCTTATATTGTGAAAATGAAAATAATATCACTGATAATTTTTTTTGTAAATAATAATAAAAAAAAATTAACCCCTTAAAATGTTCGGTCTAACAAAATCAATAAATTTATTTAAAAAATTATATATATAATTATTATTATCGTTAATCAAGGGTAGGTATTGTAAAGATGTATTTAATTTAATTTTTTTTTCGCGTTTTTAACAAAGGCAAAATTATAAATTTATATATACCATTATACACTATTTATAAAGTTTTATTTTTGGAATTTGGTCACCTAATTAAAATGTTTTTATTTTTGGAAGCCGCATTTTACAAATTATTTAAAATTGAGTTTCCCTTTATATTTTATAATATATATTTTTTGGGGGTAGTTCAAGGCTTAAGAAAATGCTAAAGATAAAAATTTTTTTTAAAGTGATTCTGCATCAGCCTAATTTTTTAAACCCGGTCCGGCCCGAACTCGAAATTATTTTTAAAAAATTTTGCTGGCTCAAACCGGCCCGAATTTATTTAAATTATAGAAAAATAATTTTTTGTAATTACTCAAAATACGATATACGTTATATGGCGTCTACTTTCTAATAAATAGAATCGCATATTTTTAATTTTGCATAAAAAATTCAACATAAAATTGAATAAATTTAGAATACATTTAAAAAAAAAATTTTAATACCCGACCTGGCCCAATTTTTCTTAAAACTAGCCGGGTGGATATTTTCTTCTTTTTTTTATTATGAATTTAATTGAGATTTATAAACAAGTTGGGTTATATTGAAACTGGAAGTGAGTGAATTCGGATTGCGGAATATGTTAAAAAAAATAATCAAACCCTCGTTCATAAAATATTCTCTTTTCTAAAAAAAATAATTACTTGAAGATTAAAAAGTTATCATGATCCTAGATGCAATCGGGATTTGGAGACGCCATCTTTAGTGGTCTTCAATCAGGAGTCCAAAAATAATCTTTGAGGGTTGAACCTTTAACCCTAATGGGTACATTGGGAAACGACTTCCGTTTCTAAGGGGTGTCGCACAACAACCGCGGGGGGAGGGGTTACGCACGTTTAAATCACAAATCAATCTTTTTCCTACTAAGAGGGTTTATCGAAAAAAACCGAATAATTATATTGACATAATAGATATATTCTCCGTTAAAATATGATTTAAATAAACAACAAAAATAGTAAGCCATGATTAAAGTCAATATTAATTACACTAGGTAAATTATAATCAATTTTTCAAATTAATAATTTCGAAAATTAATTACGAAAACATTAAAACGCAAAAAAAAATAATAGGGGAATAATTTTATGACGCGACACCCAGGGTTGTTAAAGTGGCGGAGCGAGCTATTATAACGCGCCATTTTCTTTTTTTGGTAGCGATAGCTAATTAGCGCGCTAATATTTTTGAAAGTTATAAACGTGAAAATTTAAATAATTACAATATCATAAATAATTAATTTTTTACGATTAATTATTTAAATTTTTGAAATTAGAAAATTTATATTATCTAATTTGTATTATTTGTTCTATATCATCTGGTATAAATTATATATTAAAATGAGACAATCATAATATAAATATATTAATGAAGTTGGTAGGTACCCCTTGAAAGAAAAAATTTTCTTGAATTTTCGATATCTAAAATTTGAGAAATATTTTCATATATTAATGTAAAAAAAAAGATTACTACAAATTTATTTGTCTATAGAATGTAGAAAAAAAATATATCCTTAAATAAATTTAATAACTTTACAACAAAAAATATCTAAAGGTAATTGTCATTTTTGAAAATTCTAATAGTATTTTTATTTTTTAAGAATGTTCATGCCAACAGTTTTATGGAGATAGAAAAACAACTTAATAATTTTGGTATAGGAGGGTACTACATCCAAAAAGATCAATTCAATTTCAAACTAAATTATTAAAAATATTGCACATACCAATATTTCTAAGAAACTGGCTGTTAAAGTCATTGTCGATTTTATAATTGATACAATTCAGCAATGTCATTAGTTGATTATCCGTCATTTACTTATGATGATTAAAACTCTATCCCCTGGTAACAACAATTTTGTGTCGTAGACCCTAATGATTAATATAGCATATAACTTTGAAGTGATGGAAGATTAATAGCAGAATTATCAGAGATATTCTATATATTTATACCACTGCAGATAGCTGGACACATAACACAAGGTAAAAACTTATTTAAATTCATAAATTAATCTGATATTATTGTTCTTAGAGCTTATTTGAGAATCACAGGCCATAGGCTAGACCCTAAGACTTAAAAAAGAAGATTCATCCCAATTTTAAACTAAACTAGCCATATATCAATTCCGATGATGCTAAGGATCAACGTGATAGTCTCGTGGTATAGCTGAATAGTTTCATACCTAACAGAGACGCTCTAGTTGAACTTGCAACCACAAAAACGACTTACACTTGTAAATTTTTTGAAATAAAGGATAATAATATAATAGAAAATCCCCTGTAGGAGTTTTTTAAATCTATAAATACTCAAATGAATATTTTTGATGATTTTTCTTACATTAGAAATATGTAATATAAAATTAAATAATGCCATGATCACAAGTGCTAGTGTTTAGAGATTATTTATTAAGGTAAAAACTTATAATTTCTGATCGTCGCTTTCTAGACTTGGGGATGATAGTATAGAAATTATTTTATTATTAAAAATGCAACAAAATAAATAAAAAATAAATATTAACCATAAATAGTTAATTTTATTTTACACTAATTTTAGACTTTTTACATCAAAATTTTATTATAATCAGTAAATAACTCTATTTAAATAATTATAAAAATTTTGTTTTTATATATAATAACATTATGAACAAAATAAAAGTAGACTAAAAAATAGCTAAATATACTTTTAAATAAAAGTAGCTACCTCTATAGCTACTTTTTTGACAAGTAACGATAGCTGTAAGGCGCTACTTTAAAAATATGGTAACATCTCTGAAGGAACCATAATATGTGGGTAATATTCTAAAAAAATAACGCTATTATTATCTCATATGGATATTATTGTCAGAAATCAATAGAGGTGCAATTTCACCCCGGCCCGGATTTAAAAAATATTTCAGGCCGAGCCTAGATTAAAGTCATCCTTAGCGACTGCTTAAATATCAAATTTACAGACATAGCTTGGCATCAAGCCACACTTCCTTCCAAACATGGCGGCCTTGGTATAAGATCCCCATTGTCGATCTCAATATGTGCCTTCATTGCCAGCCACCCACAGGCACGTATATTAATTGACCAACATCTGTTGGTTTACGATCCTTTTTTGAATACAGCTAAGATAGAATGGGCAAAATCCGTCACAACCTCAATCCTATCTCCGATCTCTGTAGGCTAGATCCACATTTATTGAACTTATCAAAGATCGAGGTTATGAATTCTTAGATGTTATTCCATCTATCAATCTCAAACTAGAATTAGACAACCATGAGCTCAGCTGTGCTTTATGTATCAGGCTCAACATTCCCTTTTCATTACCTTATAAATGCAGCAAATGTCATACTGATGATAACAATATGGCGCTGTATCCTTTACATTGCAATCGTAATCTCGGTCGGAAAACTCGACACTTGAAGTGCAATCAAATTATATCTCTTGCACTTAGGTCAGCTGGTTTTCCTACCTCAATGGAGCCTTCTGGCTTTTATTCCGATAGTACGTCCTAATGGGGTCACACGTATCCCATGGTCTCAAGGAAAGTTTTTAATATGGGATTTCTCTTGTCTGGACACAAACTCCCCCTCTAATTTTAACAAGGACGCTCTCTCTGAACAGAGCTCAAAATTTTAAGATCAGCAAATGCAGCGCTGATTCCTCAAATTACATATTCATACCCATCATATGCTCCACCTTAACTACTTATGGGGATTTGGCTAAAAACATTTTTAAAGACGTTGGCCACCTAATCAGAAAAAATTCTGGGGAGCCTCGCGAAGCTTTTTACTTAAGGCAGAGGATCGCAATAGCCATTCTTAAGGCTAAATATGTTTGTTCTATTAATTCGATCTCTCCTGATGATTAGATGAAGGAGGTTTTGAATAATTTTTACTGCTTTCGCTTTCGCTTTTATTAATATATTTTGAATTTTACATTATTTTATGATCTATGCCTCAATATTGTCCTTTTGTATTTATGATTTTTTTTTCGTAATCGTTTACTAATTATACTAATTATATATCTTTCATTTCTATACTGTGCGATAATTGAAACCGTTTTTTATTACTATATTTGTTAAATTTAATAAAGTATAAATGAATTTCTATAGATAATAATGGCAATTTAAAATATTCGGGTTTAAAATATACGGCCCGGTTTTTAATCCTTTCACTAGTGTTAAATTATCTATTGATGCTAAGTTAAGATTTTAGCTTAAAAAATTGAATTAAGTTTCTAAGTTGAGTCACATCTTGAAAATTGAATCGGATATTTTTGGATAAAAATATGCCTATGCCGTTTTATAGTTGACTGAAATTAGGTAATTTAACAACACTACCTTACACATATGTTTGTAATCTAGAGAAGAAAAAAAAATGAAAAAAAGAACTAAACGTACATATACATAATTATAAAAATTAGAATTATGTAACATTAAATATGAAAAAAAAATTAATATATTAATAAAATAATTAAATAATTAAACATTAGAATAAACAGAGCAAAAGATTTATCCATCGATATGTTCAAAGCCATCATTTTAGATCTGTTCAATCATGCATATCTTTTTTAGAAAAATGTTTAGTGTCGATTATTATGTTTTGATATAAAAAACATAAATGGTTCAATTACCATGAATTATATATGTTAAAGATGACCATATTTTTTTTAAGCCTATTATCAGATTATACTAATTCAGATTTTATTAACATGAATGATCAAAGGGTATTATAATATGACCATTTTTTGTTAACTACATTTACTTGATTATAATTTAAAAAAAACAAATTGATATTTTTAGATCCCCCGTTACACTGTCGGTGGTGCTTTTAGGGCAGAATGTCAAAATAAATCATTTAACGCAATTTCTACGTATTATTCTCAATTAATCTAATATTTATTAAAAATACTGTCACAAAAAAATTAAATGTTGATGCAACCTCAAAAACAATATTATGCCAAAAGCAATGACGTATATTATACCTAGACTGACCATTCATTCATTAAAATGCATTTTTAAGCGTCGTTAAAAGCAAATCAGCTGGACCTGCCATTTTGGTAACACGTATAGTAAATTATTTTCATGTTAAAAACTACTATTAAATTGATAACTTGCTTCCTTACCGTCTCGATGATCCGGTAATTCTTTAATAAAGTTCGCACAGGAAATAGGAATAAATTAGGATCTCGTTTAAAATTTTAATAATGATTAGTGTAACCAAGATGGCGTCTCCAGCTGATTTGCATTGATGTACACTTCTAATGAATGAATCTTCAGTCTAGGTATTATATATATCATTGTGGCCATAAGCAATTTTTTTTTAAATTTAATGTTTTAACTAATTTGTATAGAAAAAAACGATTATTGTAAATATACTATGCACGGTGAAATTTCTTGTTTAAAAATTATTATTATGAATAATAATTAACAAAAATATATGTTAATTTTTTTTTATTCGAATTATCATATTCCAATAATATAAAAAAAAAATAATAAATTATAAATTTGATATGTTGTATTTTGAGAATCATTTGGTTCCTGCAGTATTTCTATACATTTTTGTTAGAATTTTATCTATATTGTCCTAATTGGCGTTTTTTTTATTATTATTGTATTGGGATATTTTTTTTTTTTTTTTGTAAATTCATTATATGTATTTTTATCACGCGCAATAATCCGGTTTGTTTACCTTAGCGCATTGATTTTTTGGGGGATTGTAAGATTCACAATGAGTCATGTTATTCGGATTTGTAAGAATTATTCTTTTTTAGTTTCTTTTTATTTTTAAATAAAAAATTTCCGAAAATATTCTGAAATTGTGGAAAATGGATATTCTCATATGCACAATGCAATATATATCATCCTCAACCTTGATTATGAAATGATGAAAATGATCAAAATTATCTATCACAATTATGAAAGAAAGTACTTTAGGTATGGCTTTATACCTTAATGGATTGAAATGTATAATATTTCCATTATCATAACTTTTTTCCCAATATTACATTTCTCTGCCAATTCAAATAAATAATAATAGGGTATATCAGAATAGAAAAATAAATTCTGCAATGCATACATTACAAATCTTTTGAAATACTTAGTATTGGATATCCTTTTATTCCCTTAAATATCATTATTTTTGTATTTTCTTATGTAATAAATTTTTCATTTATAAAAGGCGGTTTCAAATTTAAAAGATTTAATACAA
Source organism: Gordionus sp. m RMFG-2023 (assembly GCF_954871325.1). Lineage (NCBI taxonomy): Eukaryota > Metazoa > Nematomorpha > Gordioida > Chordodea > Parachordodidae > Gordionus > Gordionus sp. m RMFG-2023. The sequence goes on along the minus strand of NC_088775.1, from coordinate 91,920,807 downwards.
AATATGAACAATATGGAGGTTTCGAAAAAATCCTAATTAAGAATGTATTAGAATTTATATAAAATATATCTATATTTTTGTTATAGTAGGCAGGGAGTAAGGAAGATAAGACAAATTTTTTATTTAATAAATATATTTTAAAATGTTTAACTACAATTTATGACTAAAAAAAACTATAATAATTTTATCCTTTATATATATAAGCGAAACTATTAAATAATTAAATGAAACTATTAAGTTAAGTTAAATGAAACTATCAAGTTAAGTTAAATGAAACTATTAAGTTAAGTTAATATAAATGGTGTTAAATGAATGTAACATATAAAAATTTGCGCTATATAATAACCATTATAATAAAATAATAATCCATGTTCAACAATATTAAATAGAAATTACATTAAGAACTTTAAAAAAAGTTAAGGGTCTCAGATAGGTCATGATCTATTGAAGTGGATAATACATTATTGATAGGAGATAATAAAAAAGGCTGAAAGAGAAAGTTGTAGCTGAGATCGGAACATTAGTTGTAATTCCATAATCTAGCGCGTAGAAGTTAAAGATCAATTGTAAGTTGGATAGAGAATATTTTGGTGTTTAGATTTTCAAAAGATTGCTCCCATGGGGGCGATATGTTTTGATATCTTTCATAGGTTTAGTGCGGGAATAATTAGGCCTCAAATAATATTGGGGCAAATAAATAATGGAGTATCATCAGATGTTTATTGCTGCACAGTAAAAGTGAAATAAACGTTATTTTGTCTCTAGAATGCTCTCTTTAACAATGCTTCATCTATGTAAATAATTTTAATCTTTGTATGTGAAAGATCTATGGTTGTGGAGTTACGACATCTTAAGTGTTTTAAGAGTCAAATAGAAGATTATAAAATGTTAGTTAATTTAAAACACGTAAGATAAATAAAATTAATAAAAAAATTTTATATATAAATTAATAAGCATTATGTTAATAATTTATCTATATGACTTACGTCATCGTAGATTATGATACTTAATAGATTATATTAATATATCATCGTATAAACAATTAAATCTATTATTATTATAGATAATTTTGTATATATATTTCTAATTATAATTGTTTGAGGATTTATATTAATTTTGATTGTTTAAGCTATAAATACTATTTCTTTTTCCTAATATTATTATAATTGCTTCATAAAATTAAATAAACAGTAAATAATAAATTATATAGTTTGATAAATATTATAATATTTATCAAATGAGATAAAACAAATCATTTTAAAATTGTTTAATTTCTTTTTGGATTTTAGATAAATTTGCGTTTTATATTTTAAGTTTTTTTTATAGATTTTTTTGAGTTAAAATTATTAAATATAGATATTTTATGTTTATCTAAACTTGTATAAACCTAATCTTTATTTCCATTCTATTATTTAACATTAGTTTATATATTCAAACATGAGATAGGGATAACATCATTTATTGATGTTATAAGTCACATAATAAGATATGAAAATGAATAACAAATTTTCCAACCTCTTACTTTTTGTTAAAATCTTCGTATTCTTTAAATTAATTTTATAATTTTTATATTCAATAAAAAAAAAACAATAATGAGAAAGAAATATAACATTGATATTTCTCGAGATAAAGGCGGACCACCGAAAGGTCCTGCAGGATATTAATCTATAACTTAAACAAAGTTTTTGCATTTCATTTGGGGCTTGTAACTCTCTATGTAATTTATTCCTATAAATTTTTCCTATCAATCATAAAATTGTTCAGTTCTTGTATAACATTCTATTCAGAATAGTTAAGTCCCAATATACTAATAAAAAAAATATATTTATTTGGTTTCTAAGATTGAATTTGCATTTTTTACGAATTCCTAACTACTTGATTATTAAGAAATTTAAAGGATAAATCTAATATCTTTTGAGACCAATACATTTATAAATCTTTCATTTATATCTTTCATTAGTATCTGATACAAATAATTTTATACTTTTATGCATTTTAATTATCCTATTCATTTCATGCACATATTTTCATTTCTAATCATTATATCTAATATAGATTATTTGTCGTTTCCATTTATTCAGTCCTTTGCTTTTCACCACCATTATTTTCACATATATATTTGCAACTTCTCTGCGCTATCTCTCGGAGAATAAATTATTAAAATATATCCCAATCAAAAATAATTTTTAGAAGTAATAAATCTCATATTAAAAAATAAATTGCTGAATGAAAATATGGAAAATATTATATATTTATTTAATAATTACTTTTATAACGCAATTGTTTTAGATAAATAAACATGATGATATATTTTCACTTGGAAAGCGATATATCTGAGGGTTTTGGCAACATTTATAAAGATAAAATTCTAGTTACACATGGAACATTAGTGTTTAAAGAGACAATGGAACAGTATTATATGTTGATATATAAATAAAAACGCTACGGCAATAGATTTAGATTAAGAACTAATTAATTTTTATTAATATCTTATGGAATTAATTAATGAATGTTATATGTTTATTATTTAATATGAAAGTATTTGGCTTTACGATATCGTCGAACATGAGATTTTCAGTGTTTTTAAATGATTGGGTTTTTTTATAGACAATTGATACATTATTTAATATAGAAATTTAATATTTTGATAAAGAATTTTTTTATTACAATCTCTTAACGATTTAAAAAATTCACTTATGCTATATATAGCCTTTTTAAATATTATTATATATGCCAAACTTTTAATTATTTTCATAGAACCTAAAATCCCTAGATTAGTTATTTTATATTTTGAAAAATAATATAAAAGGACATTATATATCAAGTGAGAAAGTAGTCTTACCAAATATAGAAATTTTTTTTTGAATTAAGAAAAGTCTTTTAAAAATTATTTCATTATCCAAGCTATCTTATTTATTAAATAAGAATCGAAAATAATTATAAAACCAAATAATTTTATATTTTAATAAATATTATAATATTAATATTATATATCAGACAAAACAAATCATTTCTAAAAATATTTCAATATTTAGTTTATCAACATAGATATATATATATAAATTAAATTATTTCGTCTATTTTATTATAAATTGGATTGAAAATGAAATATTTTTACTAAGTCTTTATATAAGCAAGAGTAGTCAATTTAAATGAAATTTTACATTAAAATAACTTTAATTTATTGTTATAACATATCGGAACTTTAACCTAATGTGGACATTTATCATTTTTAATAAATGTGACTTTTGACACAGTGGATGTAAAAATCTCATCTATCTCCAATATGAACACACGCTAACTCTTATAAAAGTTACACAGGTGTTCTGATATTCTAAAATCAATTTCTAGAAATTAAGATATATATAAAAAGGAATATTAAAAAAATGAAAATTATTTTTATAAAAATTATACAAAATTATATTGTTTTATCTCCTGTATATTATATTAACGAATTTCGGGAAAAAATTAAAAATATTCAAATATTGGAATGAATATTTTTTTTTTTAATAAATCGGATATTAAAAAAATATTATAATTATATTATACCGGATCAAAATAGAATTTAATATTTTTGTGTTTGGACATTTTGGAGAAGAAAAAAATAATCATAAAAAGCAATAAAATTTATCTGAATTTCCAATATCAAATTGAGAGAGAATAAAAGTAAACTGAAAATTTTAAGAAAATGAATTAACTTCCATCGATACTTTTTATATTGTTTCTGACTATATGCCTAATCCAGGATGAATAAGAACACTCTATTTATTATACAGGCGCGGTCCGAAATGAGAGTAGTGTTGTTAAACGGCTCGTTTTGAGCCAATTTTTAAAAACGGCTAACTCAAAATTTCATCCAGAAAAATACCCCGCAAACATGAAGATTTTGCTCATAGAAGGGACAAAAGTCTAGACATATATTAACGAAATCTCGAGGCTTAGGCAATATTTTTCTGGCTATAATATTGAGTTAGCCGTTTTAAAAAATCGGCTCAAATCGAGCCGTTTAACAACACTAAATGAGAGGCTTTTATTAACTCTCTTTAATTTTAGAGCTGAGCTTAAAAATAAATTATTAACCCTATCCCATATAAAATTTTAAATTATATCCTTGAAAAATCGAAATAAGATCTTTTCAAATTACAAGAGAAAATACCTCTAAAAATTATATAAAATAAAAGTATTTAAAATAATATGAATGTGTTAATTCCATGAATCTAGACAAGTCAAAAATAAATTTAAATCTCAGACAGAATAATTTGAGGTTTGAAATCAATTGAGTCCAGACAGCCTAGATACAATATACTATTTAATTTAGGATCTGTCTTTATCGGATAACTAAAATTAAGGCTCAAAATTTAATTATTAAATAATTCGAATATATCATTCTTGTTAAATTTTATACTAATCGTATTTAATTATTTAATCAAAAAAAAGATAGGTTTAGCTCCTCCAAGTAAATATTTAAAATATCTTACCATGATTAATATTTTCTTTAAAATTTGAATTCATTCTCAATAAATATAAAATGTAGAGGCTTAGCTTGATAGATATCTTGTTTATTTTTTTCTAATTCGGACTTATAGTAAATACAGATTATAGTAATTTTGTTTAGGAGGCAGTGTAGTGCTAGATCCCCTTAAATTTTTTAATGATTAACCCTGCCCCTCCCGCTTTAGCAAATTTTTGTTTGGATTAATTATTTCGTGTCTATTATTTTTCTTTTATTTTTCATTTTGTGTCTTGCTCAATTTAATTTTGCTATTAGCCACTTTCTTACTTAAACTAGCAGTGGCATAGTTAGGAATTTTCCTTAAAGGGAGTCCATACATATAAAAGTCTGGGGCGTATTTGCCCATATACCCCCTTTAACACACTTTCGGTCTTTTTCCCCATTCGGCCGGGTTTATCTTAAAAATCATATTTTTCTTATAGTATAAAAGCCCTAGAATTATTAATCATTTTAATTAGTGTTGTTAAAGGGCTCGATTTGAGCTCTTAATGCATCAATAATATATTATTATAATTTAGTAGATTATTCTCAACGACTTTATAATAATACTATCCAGAATACAAACATTAAAACCAGAAAAATATATAATATTCATGGTATTTATTTGATATAAAGTCACTTTTGAGTCTTTTGAACGTTTAATCTAAAAAAATTTGCTCTAAGAGGGGGAAGTGGTCGTAAACCGACCCTCCCCCTCACCCCTCTCCCCCGTAACTATGCCATTGACTTAAAGTCACCCAAAAATATAACAACAAATACGAACATATAGTAATATGTTAAATATTATTTATCATAGAACAAAGAAATAATTAATCTTTAACTAATTAATAATAATATTTTTTTTATTTAATCGTAATCCTTTCACATTAATTTATAATCCAGAGAATAAAAATAGCAAAGGAACTAAAGGTATATATACATAATTATAAATAACAATTCGGAAATTATAAAAAAAAATTATGAAACAAATATTTAAATATTGGAAGAAACAGATCAAAAGATATATTCATCGACATTTCGTTTCAAGCCACCAATTTACCTGTTCATTCATGATATGATTATCTTTTTAGGTAAATGTCTAGTCGATTTTAATTCTTTAATAAAATATATATGATCAATTACCAACGATTATGTATATAGATATATAGATGACCATATTTATTCTAAAATAATTAACAGATTATTGTAATTCAAATTTTATGACATTTTTCTTTAAAGTTATAGCGCATACAAATTGAACGTTTCAACGCAGCGTTTTAAAACGCATATCAATATTTTAAAATACAAAACGCAAAGTACTCAATTTAAACGAATGCAATTAAAATGCATTATTTGCGTTTTGAAACGCAGCGTTGAAATGTTCAATTTGTGCGCACTATTAGACAACACTCGATTTTATTTATTTAATAAATATAATTTATAATTAAAAAAAAATAATGCATATATTTTTAAAATAAATTGTATTTTAAGATTCTGCGTTAACTCCTGTCACAAAAAATAATCTGTTGTATTAATGCAACATCAAAATCAATATAATATCAAAAGAAATATTTGAGATTAATGTTTTAATTACATAAAAAAATCATTACTAATTTTAATTTTTTTTCCAAATGATGAGCATTGAGTTATCTTGTTTAAATTATTATTTTGAATAGTATTATTAATTTTTTTATGTAAATTATCATATTCCAATAATATTATAAATATAAACAATTATAAAATTAATATGTTACATATTAACACTATCTCGATTGAGGGCGATCATGATCCTCCTTTTTTATAGGAGTAGTAGGCAACTGTGGAGTCTGTGAAGATATAGAATCATTTGGTTTCTGCATTACTAATATTCAACATATATTTTGAGAATTTATCAATCTCATCCTCAATCTTTCATATGTAATAATTAAAATTATCAAATTACCAATCACAAATATAAAAGAAATTATTAGTTTAGGTATGAAATATAGATTGAAATGTAAAATATATTTTACACATGTTTGTTCGAAGTATATTATTTCCAATTCTATTAAATTATAATCGCTTTCCATTAGAGTAGAAAAATTAATCTGTGATACATGCATTTTAAATCTCTTGAATATCTTTGTTTAAGTCTTTTATTCTCAAAAAATCTACTGAATATATGATTAAATAGTATTAATTTAAAGAGTGAAATTTACTTTTAAAAAATTTTTTTTGCAGGCATCATTGATATCATTCAATATTGTTATCATTCGCCTTTCCAATTTTTATACATATGGGAAAGCTATCTCTCTAAATCTAATCTAATGGTCATTTGAAGATATAAATAAGATCCCCCCAATCACAAAATTTCAACAAATAGACAAGTCAGGTTTTAGGTAGGTTCATGCATATAATTTTAAAATCAAATTTGGATTTATAGTATTATTCTACTCTTAATATAGAGCAATGACAAGAGAATAAATGGATTGTAATTTTAAAAGATACATAAATGATGCGGCAACAACAAAATAAATATTTAATAAAATACAGCGAGATCTATGTTTGTTATCAAGCAAATTATGAATGTAAAAATTCATAAATTTTACAAATTTAGACATCTTAATATATTCAAAACAATATTAACTGGTTTTAAAAAAAGATTTTTTTTATTAAATTTAAAAATTTATGAATATATAGTAATGATTTAAAATTATAATTTATTATTTAAAAAAAATGATTAAATAAATAAATTTATATCTCAAGACAAATTATTTTATATTAAAATTTATAATTTTAAACGAATATTTATATACATCTTTTCTTTATCTTATCAAAAGTGTAAAATTATTTTAAACATTGTTCTGATGTAATAAAAATAAAAAAACCTTATTTGTGTGTTGCATCAATACAAACGCTCGTCCTTAATTCATTTACAATCATAAAATTTGTTTAGAATGCTGTAGTAATATAATGCTAAACAAACTTGGTTTGCTACAGACTTGTTTAAAATAAAACTTAATTGTAATTTTTTAAATATGTTAATGAATGCATTGAAAGAATTGGCACATAATTTGAAAGATAATACTTTGAATTTATTATTTATTTGAGATACAAAGCAACTTCATTAACTCGCAATCCTATATGATAATTATTGAAAGATAATTTATTTTATTTTATTAAAATAATATAGTCACCAATTCAATGAATATGAGTAAATCAAATATTATATAATAATTGATTTTTTATTTAAAGTCTAATTTATATTTAAAAAATAACGTAAATAGGATTGAATTTTATATTTAGCGTTATTAGTGAAGGGTTCGATTTGAGCTGATTTTTGAAAAACAGCTAACTCAATATTTTTCCTAGAATAAATTGCGAGATTTTTTAAATGGATGCCGAAATCTATGTGCAATCTATGTATTGACCTAGCCGCTTTACAAAAACAGATCGAGCCATTAAATACTACAAAATAAGCATTCAAACCTACAGCACGTGGTGTAAAATGTAAAACGATTCAATTTATGGTGTAAGAAATGTTCAACTTGATCTAGTAGAAAAAAAAATAGCATTGGCAAATATAATGTATTAGTAAGTTTCTCAGCAGCCAAATCGTTGTTCTCTGAATATGCCTTCAAATATTTTAATTATACATTGCAAAAATTTGTGGATGGAATGAATCTTAGCCAAGTTTTTCGTAAGAAATCTATCAAATACAAATCCGAAAAGGTTTTCTTCATCTTTTTTTCTTATATAATATATAAAATTTATATCTAAGAATCTCTAATAAAACGATAATTATATTTACTTTTTTTCTTTCTCTTTTAAAATAAAATAGGAAAACTACCGATTTACAATTGAAAATTTGGATCAAAGCTTGAGAATACATAAGAATTTTTTTCCAACACGATAATGTTATATTTGATCAGTTTTCCTCTAGCCACACATTCAAATGTAATATTATTACACATTCGTTTGTTAGATATTAGATTTAAGTAAAAAAGAATATTTAGTTCATATTTATTTAAAAAAATTTCCTATTTAATTATAATAACTCTATGACTAGTTCCCTATTTTAATTTTGGTGATAAATATTGGCATCCAATATTAAATTAAATGGTATTTAGGCCTTTATCCCAATATAGCTCTATAAAGAAGAAATTTCAAATAGAGGTAAAAGATTTGATGATAAGATTATTTATATTTTTGATATATAATATATTTACTTTAGAAGAGCAATTTCAGAAATTTTTAACAAGAAAAATATGAACTAATGAGATGATATCAAAGGAATTGGAAGGAGGGGGGCTTCTATATTTAATTTTAATAAATATATTTTAATTATCTTAGAGAATGAGAATTTTGAATGACAGATTTTAAAATAAATTTTATTAAAATAAATTTAGAATCACGTTTTAATACTATCCTTTTTAACATTATGTTATCATTTTATAATAATGCTAATAAAAAAAATACAATATTTTTAGTTAGATCGCGTCTAAAATCTGTTTCAAAAGTTTAAAACTTTAAGAAACCCTAATAAAAAAAGTTTTGAAAATTTCAGAAATACATTTTTGGCAATTTAATTGAATTTCCAATTTTAATATTCACAGAAAAAATAATTATTATGGGAAATTTTATTTGATTTATTATATTTTTTTAAAAATAATTATAGATTAGAAAGATCAACAAAAAGTTTCAAAATTGGTATGCAATTTAATAAATTCAAAAATATATTTATTTTTATGCTTAATATAACATATATTATTTTCCCAAATTGCTAAAGCACTATATAATTAATCCAATCTTTGAATTTCGATTTTATATTCATTCGCTTTCCCATAAATTGCGGAAGGCCCATCAAGAATGATGGGGAATCAGCAGAATTTTATCCTAAATTTGATGATGTCTAAATCCGAATATTCCCTTTATTTCATGATGGATACATCATAAAATAATAAAAATAAATGGGAAATTTCTGATTTAACCATCATCAAATAAAGGAGTAAGAAAAAAATATTCCCTATCATTAACACCAGAGTTCCCGTTTATCAGCATTGCTTATCGCTCACCATTGCACGAAGGTGGGGGATAAATTATAGGGGTGCAAAGTTAAGAAAAAATAATAATGAATCTAAGACGAAACAAATAGAAAAGAAATAAGTGACGAAGATATGAAATATTTGAAAATAATAGAATTGTTTACACTTTAAGAATTGACGAATTTATGGTTTCAATGCATTTGTAGCCATTTTATTTTATTTTTTTTCTCTTTAGCTTTCATCTTTTCTGGTGGTAAGCTCCTTCAACATCTCTCTCCACTTTATGTTATTCATACATATTTTATCTAAATTATATTTCTTCATGTTGGCTCTAACCTTTATGGTCCCATTGAAGTTTTGGCCTTCCTCTTTTACATTTGCCAATCATTTCCAAACTCTCAACTTTATTTCCTTTGTAGTTCATAAGCCTTCTCATTGTGTGCCCATACCTCCTAAGTCTGTTTACCATTAACTTAGTCTTAATGGGTACTACCTTTAAACTACTTGGTATTCTTGTACTGTGCACTTTATCTTTTCATGTTACCTCAGCAATCATCCTCAGCATTCTCATCTCCATAGTTTGTAGGCTTCTCACGTCTGATTTTTTGATTGGCCATGTTTCCGAACTATACAGAATAGTTGGTTGTACTATGGAACTGTAAATTTTTCCCTTTAATTTGTGTGGGATTTTTTTGTCAAATAGCACTCCAGATAAAGATCTCCACTTTAACTACCCTTAATTAATCTTACTCTTTATCTCCTTTTCTATTGTGCCGTTTGTTTGTATAGTGGAGCCCAAATATTTGCAGCTTTCAATTGCCGATATCTGCCATTCATTTATATCAAAACTCTCTATTTCATCTCCTCCTATCACCATATACTCCGTCTTTTCTCTATTTACTTTTAATCAGTGCGTTTCTATGATATTTATCTAACTCACTAATCTTTCTTTCATTTCATCCTTAGATTCGGCAAGTATCACAATATCATCTGCAAATTTCATATTCCACAGGACAGTTTGAGGTATAGACTGTGCTAATCATCTATTACTTTAATGAAGAGAAGTGGACTGAGAGCCGACCTTTGATGAACTCTTTCGGCTATTGTGAAGCCTGCTGTAGTACCTATTGTGCTACGGACCAATGTTGTATGGTCTATATACATATCCTGTATTAATCTTATATATTTTTCGGAACCTTTTTGTGGCGTAGCTCCCACCAGATAAGTTTTCTTGGGATTCAATATGATGGCCTTTTCTAGATCGAGAAAGACCATATGTAGCTTTTTGTTCTATTCATTTTCACTCATTTGCCTAATTGCGAGGATAGCATCAGTTGTTGATCTTTCAGGAATAAAGCCAAACTGAGTCTCTCCTATTTCGATTATGTCTCTTAATCTTTTTTCTATTATCATTTCATATAGTTTTAGACAGTGTGACATTCGTTTTATGCCCCTGTAATTTAATAATTGTGAGGATCCCCGTTATTCTTGAAGATAGGAACTAGATAGCTCTGTCTCCATTTTTGGAGAACTTCTTCATTTCCAAGTATTTTATTGTACAGATTTGTGAGGAGATGTATTCCATCATCTCCTAGTGCTTTAAAGCTTTCTATTGGAATATCGTCTAGACTAGACCCCTAGCTTTGTTGTTTAGAATTTACGTGACCTATGTTTTGCATAATAGAAATTTTAAGTGGATAAGCAACCAACCCAGTATTTAAAACATTTATTGCGAAACAAATTTTATCGAAACCTTTATAAAGAAATGTCATTACTCGCTAGAATTTTTACCACGAAATATTCAGTGAAGACAATTTCGCGAACCTTTTACAGCAAATTTATTTCTGCAAAACTCAGCGAACACTCTCGAGCAAATAGATTTTAGCGAAACTTTTATCTTAAACCAATTTTAGCTAAACTTTAACGGCGAACCCATTGTAGGGAGATTTTTTATCGCGAATGTATGCAGAGCATTTACGGTAAAACAATGAATATATTGTGATGCATTAATCAAATGAAAAACAACATATTCATAATGATTTACCCACATAAATTCTTAAATAATTCGTTACTTATTGTCTAATAAATTAACAAGAGTTAACTTAAATGTGACATTTATATAATATGCCATTAATAAATAATTTTTATAAAATATTCTATACGCTTAGAATTTGTTCACCTATCTTTTTTTTAAAAAAATCGTAGACAATTGCTAAATATGCTAAACAAAAATTTTAATTTTTTATTTCCTTTCACAATGAATATCCTTTAATCAAATCTTGAAAGTTTACCATATGGAATAATCGCTAGGAGGTAGTTCTGAAGTTATCACGATTTAAACAAATTAATATAGACAATTCAATATCTAAATAAACTTCCATTACTTAAACTTATCTTCTCCACAATATTCCACCTGTCAAAATTATAGTTGTACCAAAATTCCTACATACTCTACGATTAATTGATATCGATTATTTATTTACTATAAAATATTTTACACTTTATTTTGTTGGATGGAGGAACAGGCCTATATTTGTTCTTTTTAGCATAAAAGCTTTATATAGGCATCCATCAAATAAAAGACTATTCAAAAAATTGAGCGCTAAATTGTCACACTATTCCTCAGATCTTGTTGACAACGAGAGTGGGGAGGGCATGAAAAAATTATACAAATTTTGGCAAAAGTATATAAATAATGGATAATAAAAAAAATATTCTAAATGACTATAATTTTAAATCTGAGATTAATTAGAAGACTTATTATTGTTTAAATTTATTAGGTCCAGCCATAGACCTGCCATTATTCTAATAGTGTGTTTGTGGGATTTTCAACAATTAAAATTTTAAAAAGTTGGATTAAGTGCGATCATCACAATTACATTTTATAAAGGAAAAGTTTTTTTTGTCAAATTAATAACTTATAAATCGTTATTTTAATATTATGAATAATTTTAAAATCCTGTGAGCTTATTTTATCTCATCAACTTGCATGTTATTTTATAAACACTAAGAACTCTTAACAATTTAATTTGATATTACATTAAAATAATTATTAATAAATTTAGTCGTAATTTTATTTTTTAAAAAAATTTTACACATTGAAAAAAGTTGAACTTTGAATAGTTAAATATCGAGTTTTTATAAAATTTTAAGATTTATGACTATTCATCATTAGAATTTTAAAGGCTGAATGATTATGTTATAAGTAAAAGGCGGTAATTTTTTATCACTTTTGGAAAATAAATTAATCCCAATAAAGATGTCCATGTTTAACAAAAATCAATTTATGCCTATCAGAAATATCATATATTTCTCACAAGTTGCTTTTAATTTCAAGTATCTTATTTTCTAATCATAAAACAATAAATGACTATATTCTAAATATAAACATAAAAACACCTCTGAATAGTACGCGATGCTTTCGTCGCACTTAGTCATTTTAGTTTCTATTACATTTAATGCCCTTCAAGAAAGATGGGGAATTAGAATTTTCTCCTATATTTGATAATGGTCATTATGTAACAAATATTTGTTCATATTGAAGGACCTAATATGTTGTTAAGAAATTAAAGAATCTAATAACATCAAAATAAAGGTAGTTTTCTGATTCATCCATCAAGTAGAAATTTCACATGCTAGTAATATTATAAATATAGATCACAATATAATATATTTAGAATTTTAAAAATATTTAATAATTTAATATCAATTTTAATTTATAATATTAGACATTTGATAAAATAAGTATTATAAAATTTAATATCTAAGAAATGAATTTTATGATATTATTTATATTTACCTCGATGGTGAATATAGCTATAATAAAAAAAATTATATTAAAAAAGCCAACTAAACTTATTATAATATTATAAAATAAAGCGAGCTCAAAAAAAATTTAATTTTGAAATTTAGAAAAAGACTTAAAAATTTGATATACATTTTAATTAAAATATATTACCCATTTGATCATAATAATTAGCTTAAAATTAAAATAAGACATGAATCTTTTAATTTTATTCATATTCATATTCACCCTGAGCCTAACTATTTATCAAATTGATGGTAAGAAAAGTTTTTGATTTTACTATTAATTTATTATATATAATACATCATAAGCATATCCAGGATTTTGCTAAGGAGGTGAGGAGAATAAGGTTGGTATTTAATCCTTATAAATTTTATTAGAGATATTAAAAACCTTTGGGTATATTATATCTTTATTTTTATAAAAATAATTTTATGTTTTCACCTTTTTCTCTGATAATTTTAAATCATGGTCCTTTTTTTTAATAAGTTAATAACTTTAACAAATTATTCGTTTCAATTTCTACCTTATAATGAATGATATATTATATTTGAGGTAAAACGGGATGGGAGTGTGTAAGTTGGAAATTTTTTACTAGCTTAATGATTATTTACGAGCAATTTTTTCCTTGTTGTGACACAAAAATTTAAACTGTTTAATTATTATTAATAGTATTAAATTATAGTTTTATTTCTATAGATCTGATATATTATATACCGATCTGGACAGGTTCTTTTATTAGACGACCAAAATCGGGTCGTTGAATAATAAAATTTTTAAAAATCTGGGCCAAGTTTATAAAATGTAAATAAACTAGAAATCCATATCAAATTTTAGATTATATTAATTAATGAGTCGGAAAACAATATAATGGGTCAATAATAATACATCCGAAAAATTTATATGATATATGTTTAAACATTGGGGTTATATAACTGCTTCATATATTTTAAGCAAACTATAATTAAAGGAAAGTTACAATATTACTCATAAATGTGAATAATAATTTATTTATTATGTTTGTTTTTATAGTTTAAAATAAATTTATTTAATATAAAAAGAAATATTTTAAACCCTGTGTTTGTTAAACTTGTAAAAGTTCCTAGTGTGCCGATATTCTAAAAATCAATTTTCTTAAAATTACGATTAAAATGGCATCACAAGCCTTTACAATCTCAGGTAGCTCAAAAAATTATTTTTAAAATGAGCCTTTTTTTAAGCTGATATCGTATAAAAAATAATTTCAAAATTTTCTGGAGCTCAAGCCCCTGCGCCTCCCTTACCTATTATGACGCTACAGCGAAGAGATAAGAATAATAAAAAATATGATAATTATTTTCATTTTATAAAAAATAATTAAATTTATTTAAGCTCAAATAAAAATGTTTATATCTTTTTTTAAAGAAAAAAAAATAACAAAAGTTGCTATCTTACGCAAATATTAACTAGCGAATTTCTTGAAAATTTAATCTATTTTGATAAAAAAAAAATCTTTTTTTTACAAATAAATTGGATATAAAAAATAACAATATTTTAAATTGTAATATCAAGTCAAATCATCAGTTAATATTTTTTTTAAAAAAATAAATAAATGATAGGTAAATAAAAATTATACATGGCGGATGTTTTGCCTCTTTTGCTAAAAAGTTTATTTATGATTTATAATCAAACTAATTGTATTATTAGCAGAGATGGCAGGCCCGGCCCTAAGACGCGACTTGTGCACGGGCCGGGCCGTATTTTATACGCGCGGAACGGGCCTGAAAATTTTAAAAAAGAATATCCGGGCCGGGCCATATATTTTAAAACCAAATATGTGAAATCACTATTATTAGTGATAAAAATCAAAAAATTAATAAAAATTAAAAAGCCGGGCCGGGTAAAATAACCCGCCAGGCTGGGCCGAAAATAATTTTAAAAAAAATATGCGGGCCGGGCCATACAAATATTACCTCTGCAGGTCTCTGATTACTAAATCATTAGATTATAAAATATAAAAATTGGGGCTTTCAACCTTATAAATTATAAGCTCATATAGGATATTCGTTAGTTTATAAGATGAAACAAAATTAGTTTATTATATTTCAATTCGGGAAAAAAAATAATAAAACCCAGCCTAGATTCATTATAAGATTTAAATTAGAATCTCTCTTTATCGGATTATTAAAATCTTAGCTCTATATTTATCATTTCTTTTATATATCAAATTCTAATCTATTTTTGTTGTTATATATTCTACTAATCGTATTTAATATTTAATAAAAAAAATAGGTTCAGCTCTTCCAAGTAAATACTTAAAACATCTTTATTTGATAACTACAATATTATTAATTATAATCTATAAGCTAAACATGATTTATATTTTCTTTAAAGATTTGAATTAATTCTCAATGGATAAAAAATGTAGACCTTTAGCTGGATCTCGATATTATTTATTTTATATTCTAATTCGGAATTATATTAAATACAGATTAGATAATTTTGTTTAGGAGGCAATGTAATGCTAGATCCCATTATTAATAATTTCGTGTATATTATTTTGGTTTATTTTCAATTTTTGGTCTTGCTCAATTAAATTTCGCTTATAGCCACTTTCAAAATAAGATTGAAAAAATCACCCAATAATATAATAACAAATACGATCAGACCTTAACCCAAATGTATATTATTTATCATAGAACAAATAAATAATTAATCTTGATTAACTAATTAATAATATTTTTTAATTTAATCGTAATCCATTCTCATTTATTTAAAATCCAGAGAATAAAAATAGCAAAGGTACTAAAACATAATTATAATTATTATAAAATTATAATATAAATATGAAACAAATTGATATTTTATTATAATTAAATTCTAGAATAAACAGATCAAAACATATATTCATCAATACTTCTTTAAAGCTACCATTTTAGACCTGTTCATTCATGATAATCTTTATAGAAAAATATCTAGTCGATTTCAATGCTTTAAGAAAAATAGATGTAAAAATGACTTTTATTTTTTTGAAGCTTATTATCAGTTTATTGTAATTCAGATTTTATGACATGATCGAATGATGAATTTAAATATTACATTTTTTTTACAGTTATACTAAATTTGATTTATTTAATAAATATAATTTATAATAAAAAATAAAAATTGATATTTTAAGATTCTAAGTTAACTCCACTGAGGATGTGGTAAGGCAGAACTTCAAAATAATCATTTAGGTGGCAATTTCGACATATTATTATCAATTTACTCAATTTTTAGCAAAAAATAAATAAACCCCTACTTTCACACAAAACCGGAATCACATCCATAATAGCAAAAGTAAATGTTTTAATTTAATGTTTTAATATTTGTATAAAAAATCATTACCTAACTTAATTTTTTTTTCTCTAAATATGACTGGTGAGTTATCTTGTTAAATTATTATATTGAATAATAATTAACAACATTATATTATAATTTATATTTTATTGAGATTATCATTTTCAATTAAAAAATTAATATTTTGCATATTGAGAATCATTTCTATTTATTTTTTTGGAAAATTTATCTCATCCTCAATTTTTATGATTAATATGATCAAATTATCAATCGCAAATATGAAAGAAATTATTAGGCATGGCTATATATCTTATTCGATTGAAATGTAAAATATTTCCAATATAATAAGTTTGTATCAAGTATATTTATTTTCCTACCAATTCTAATAAATTTTAATCATGCACTGGACGCATATATCATAAATCTCTTAAATTATTTAGGGTAGATTATCCTTTAATTTATTTAGACATCATTGTGTGTTTTATATTTGATTTTCAAAAATCTACTGAATGCGTTATTTGAATTTAAAGAGGGAAATTATATTTTTTGAAAGTTTTCTTCCATATCATTGAAATTTTTTAATATTATCATAATTTTCCTTTCCAATTTTTATTCAAATGTCATAGCTATTTCTCTAAATCTAATCTGATAGCCATTTGACGATATAAATAAGATCACCCCAATCTTCATCAACAAAAGATTATAAGTAGTCAATGCATATAATTTTAAGGATCAATCAAATTATCTAATCTTAATATAGAGTGAATTTATTTATATTAAGATATATAATTTTAAACAATATATATATTATATACACATCCTTTCTTTCTCCTAAACCAAAAATTGTAAAATAATATTATACATTGTTCAAATATGATAAAAATAAAAAGACCGTATTTGTAAGTTGCATCAATGCAACGCTGTCCTTAATTCATATGCAATCATTAAATTTGCATAGAAAGCTATAGTATTGTTGTGTTAACAAACTTGGTTTGCTCGTGTTTAAATTGAAGAGTAAAAATAATTAATGTTTCGATCTTAATTGAGATTTTTTTAAATAAGTTATTTGATGCAATAAAATAATCGCGCCTATTGGAAAGATAATAATTGCAATTTATAATTTACTTGAGAATCAAAGCAGCATAAAAAACTGTCAATATATGATGATTATTGAAAGATAATTATTTAAATATTTATTATAGTGACGAATCCAATGGATAGGGATAATTCAATAATAATATTTATCGCACCTATTTGGAAGATAATATTTGGAATTTATTTTTTACTTGAGAATCAAAGCAGCATTAAAAACTGCCAATCCTATATCATGATTATTGAAAGATAATTTTTTATTTATTTAAATATTTATTATAGCGAAACCAATGAATAGGGGTAATTCAATTCAAAATAATAATATATTATATATAAGTTAAATATTAATATAAAAATATTTTAAAAATTAATTAATTTTTATTAATATTTTATGTAATTTATTAATAAATTTTCTAAGTTTATTATTTAATATATACTAATTTGGCTTTATGTTATAGTAGAATATAAGATTTTCAGTTTTATTTATTATAGCTTATAACGATTATTATTATAGATAATTTTTTTTCAAAATATGTATTCATATTATAATTGCTCATAGATAAATAAAACTTTTTTTAAATTTCAAATATAAAATTAAAAAAATAACTTATCCATCGTATAATCATGATAATTAATATGGATCTTTTCTTCAATATAAAAATAAATTACACTAATACATTTAAACATAAAAAAATATAAACATATATGTTAAATAAATTTGACATGCAAAACATTTATTACATAAAACATTAATGTGTTCTAAACATATATTTATTTTTCATATTTTAAAAAACTTAAAAAATTACAAATTTATTTTAGCGGGGTCTCATAAACCCCAATTAGTCACAAAATGCTTATATCTTAAAAACTACCTCAACCAAATATAAAAGCTATTGATGAATCCATATCATAGTATTTAACCGTTTTTATGTAATATCATTTCTAGCATGCTTGGGGTTTCATATATCCCACTAGAGTATTAAAGGGTTAAGAAATATAGATTCGCGGTTTTCGTATGTTATATTAAAAATTTTCCCGAATAAAATTTAAAAAAAAAGGTTTCTAGACTGTGAATGCCGTTAGTTGATATGAAAGATATTTTGACTTATATAATTATAACACACTACCATTAGGCTATATAAAAAAATTTAAACAATGTTTTTAGCTCAATTATATCTAAAGATATATAAAATTAAAAGGAGTGCATTTTATCTAAAATGTATTTTAGTATAATCTGAGTGGGTGGGGTTGAATCTAATGTTAATATGATGTGGAATTAAGCATATAAATATTTCCCTATAATTAAACTCATTAAATGGAAATGAAAAATTTAATTTACTATAATTAGACATTTGAAAAAATAATTAGCTTAAAATTAAATATCTCTAAATATTTTTTTAAAAAAAACCTATCATTTATATAAATAAAGGAAATCTAAGATATAATTGCCGTAACCTATAAGTGATCGTTTTCCTATCTTATCAATTCATATGGATCTTTATACTTTCCTATCTTTTTAATGCGCTAGTCTATATGACTACGTTTTTATGCCGCTATTAAATATAACCGCTATTTTTCATCGAACCTGGAACGAAACTCAACCGTTAAATAATTTTCTATTAGAATCTAACCTAACCGATAAAATCCTGAGAACCAGTTCGAGCTTCATGATTTTACGTATATAAAATTATGTGAAAATTATTATTAGTATAGTGAATAATATTATAATTTAGTTTTTACAAACATTAGCTTAATACCATTTTACAAAATTTTAAAAATATTTTTAAGGTCATACTTAATTGCTTTTGAGTTTGGAATAAAAATATTTTGAACTAAAACCCCCAATTTTAATTTATTTGATGGCAATGTTAATTTTTTTATCATATTTTTGTTTTATTTAAATTAAATTTAATCATTTGTATTCTTGGCTGTTTAGTAAAAAGTTGACCAATAATGCATAGAAAAATCAAATCTAAAATATAAATTATTTACATATAGTTTAATAAATGACACATCAAAATGTAACTGATTGACAACTATAAAAGGGAACCACGCAGAAAATCTTGAGCATGACATAAAAAGAAACCACCGTCTAGAGCTTATCAATTTTACAATATATTACAACTAATAAAATATATAAATCAAATGTAGGTTTATATATAAAAGTGTTACAACCGTTTTTAGAGATTCGAATTGAATCTATATTTTTATTTCTTATTATATGAATCGTTATTTTTATACGAACTTGAACCTAAACCAACGATATTCGTTTTGGTTAGGATCCCTGCTTTAAATAAACTACCAAATAAAATACAATTAAATATACTATTAAAATAAAAATTTTGTATAAGTTTCAGAGTTAGTGTTTTTAAGCATGGTTCACTTACCCTTAAAGCGTGACATCATGGTTTGAGTTTTGTTTATAACTCACTTTTCTTAGAGGTCCTAATGTGAGCTAATAGTGAGACTCTAAATATTAGAGCACGCTATATATATAGTTCTTTATATTTTCCATTTTAGCACGATATATATTATGGCAATTTTTTCTTCTTTTTTATACTGTCTACCAAACTGATTAAATTAATATACTTGCAGGGTTATAATGATTGATAAAATTTACAGTAACCTTAAGAAACTTTCTAATTTTTAGATTGGCCAAAATCTTGTAATTTTTTTCTCTATACTGAATAGCTATTATACTAGCTAATATAAGTATTAATATATAAAAATTTCTTATAGGAAAGAGCCAGCCAAAGTCCTGGCAAAACAGATTTTGGCGAAGTCCCCAAAAGTTTTCTAACCCCCCTTTTATTGGGATATCTTGGCTATGTATCTATGAAGAGCTTATAATACACTTGAAAATTGAATATTAGAATCATATATATTAAGACTTAATTATATGGTTTGTGTCTTAAACTTACATAAAATTAATATTTAAGAATAAGAGATAAATAGGAATATATTGATTAAGAATTTTGATTATTATAAATGAAATAATTGTTTTACCTCAAAAAAATATGAAATTTGGTATCTCATAATATATTGCTTCAAGATACAAAAATTTTATAAATATTTTTTTCACTTTAGCAAATAAACTATCCCAATAAAGAGGTCAAATAGTTTAACTAAAAATCAACTTATACCTATCAGATATATCTAACAGTGGCTTTCAATTTAAAATATTTTATTTTCTCATCATCAAACAATGAATACCTATATTCTTTTAGTTATAAGTATCGAACAAAATATGATATATTTTAAATATAAAAAAGAATTAATAAATTGATATCCATTTTTAATGATAATATTAGATTTTTTATAAATTAAATAGCATAAAATTAAATATATAAGAAATGAATTTGATTTTATTCATATTTACCCCGATGGTAGCTTAAATAAAAATATAAAAATTTAGAAAAAACAACTAATCATTGAGTAAATAAAGCAATAATATAAATTATTATAAATAAAGTAACGAGCCAAAAGAGTGTATTATATAATTATTTTTAAATTTTAAAAAATTGATATCCATTTTTATTATTATATTATACATAAATAAGACATAAATCTTCTAATTTTATTTCATATTAATCTTGAGCTTAATAATTTGTCAAATTGATGATAAGAGATTTTAAATTATTAATTTATATAATATTATATGCCATAGGCATATCCAGGATTTTGCTAAGGGAAGCGGGATGGCAAAATTCAATTAATTTTTCTCCATAAATTTTTTTTGAGATCTTTAGGTCCTTTTATTAAAGGCCTTTGGCTATATTTAATTTTTATAAAACTAATTTTGGGTTTTCACTCTTTTTATAATTAAAATAATTTTTTTTAATAATAAATTTTGAATTATAGTCTTTCATTTAAAGTTATTAACCTTTACTAATTTTTCCAAATTCTTACTTATAATGATATATTGTATTTGGGAAGGGGATGGGAGATAGGGGTTAATTTTTTTAGATTAAAATGATATTTACGACTTTTTTCTCTTGTTGCTAATGATATAAAATTTAAACCATTTGGGTTAAATTATTATTATAGTATTAATTATGATTTAAGGGGACCTATATGTTAAATGCGATCTGCACTAGTTCATATAATTTGATCTGGCCAAGAATGGTTCTTTGAATAGTAAAAAATTTTAAAAATCTGGGACAAGTTTATAAATATGTGAATAAATTACAAATCCATATCGGTTAAATTTTAAATTATATTAATTATTAAGTTGGAAAATATTATGATTAGTCATTTAGTTGCTTACATTTTTTTGGCCCTACTTTAAAATTTACTAAATTAAAATACATCCCAAATTAACTATACGATATATTTTCAAACATTGGGGTTATATAACTGCTTCCCATATTTTAAGCAAATTGAAATTAAAAGAAAGTTACAATATTATGTGAATAAATTTCTCTTTTCTATATAGTTTCATTTTAAAATTTATTTAGGATAAAAAATTTTTTTTAAAAACCCTCTGTTTGTTACAGTGGCAAAAGTTAGTATTTCGTTATCCAGATCAATTTTCTTGTAATTATCCTTTACAATTTCAGGTAGCGCTAAATTTTTTTTTAAAAAAATTTCAGAATGTCATTTTTAGTCATGGTATAAAAAATATTTAAAAAATAATCTTGGAATCGAAACCCTACGCTTACTTCACCCACTCCAATGGTCACGTCACTGCGTAAAGATAAAAATAATAAAAAAAAATGAAAATCATTTTCATTTTATACAAAATAATTAAATTAAAATTGTTTACAATTTTTTTATAAGAAAAAAAATTAAGGAAAGTTTTCATCTTGTGTAAATATTACAATAGCCAATTTCTTGGAAATTATTTTTTATTTTGAATAAAAAAAATTTTTTTTTTATTTAAATCTGATATAATATATAAGTATATTTTAAATTGTAATATAGAGTTAAATCAGCATTTTTTTGTAATAAAAGTTATATAAAAAAAATATTTAAAGATAAATAAAAATTATACATGACGAGATTTTTAACTCTTTTACGACAAATTTTATTCATGATTTATATAATTAAACTGATCAATCATTAGACTACAAAATTAAAATAATAGGGGCTTTCAAACTTATATACTGTAGGATCTATTTTAGGAAGTAGATGTACAGCTTTTTACTATTTATAAACGATCCCTGTGTATGGCAAGTAATTTATTATATAAAACGAAAAAAAATAACTAAAAAATTTTAATTTCTACATCAAAAAAAAATTTTTTTTCTCACCCATTCCCATTATATTTTTAATTGATAGGAAATCGAGAAGCAACAAAAGTAGCTTATAATTCCTACTCTTCTTAGCTAAGATCTTAATCGGGCCTTTTTCTTCTCATTTCAATTCTATTAACTCCTCTCCCTTACACTCATTGAGGTAGAAGTGCCTGGTATTATGATTAATTTATTAAACGCTAAAGACTCATCTACTCTTTCGAAATTTAATATCAGCATTTTCGGCATTAGAAACGTTACTCGAAATGGTTATAACTTAAGAACTAGCATGAGAAATATAAACATTAAAATTATTAGGGTTTTGATGGGCACATCTTTAGACAGAAAACCAACTCAAAACATAAAACTTTCTCTTTACAAATTATATTTTACTACTTGCCGTTGAGTACAGGGGTATAGAGTTAGTTTAAGTGTCTCTAGCAAATATTCTAGATGATCTATAATATCCGAATTTAGTTTATCCGGTCACTTAGATATAAGAGTATAGGCCTGGCTTTGATCAACATGTTTTGAATGCGGAGCTTCATCTTCTAAATAAAAATATAATAGATAGTGTGTATAGAAATCAGTGATTAATAAAAATATTAAAATGAGCTTCTGAAGATTTTATTCACCCAAAATTTTGAGAAAAAATCACGCAGAAAATCTTGAGCATGACATAAAAAAACCCCCGTGAGACAAAATATTACAACAAATAAAATATATAAATTGAATTTAGGTTTATATACAAAAGTGCTCAAACCGTTTTTAGAGAACGAAGAACCAGAAATTAAATCCTCTCCAAAATGTTTTTTATCCCCCCCCCCATGAAGCAAAGTCCCCAAAAAGTTTTTAACCCCCCACCCCATTGGGAAATTTTGGCTAACCATCTGTGAAGAGGTGATAATATACTTTGAAAACTGAATATTAGAATGCATATATATCAAGAATTAATTATATGGTTTGTGTCTGTAAGTAAAATTTCTTAAACAAAATTAAATTTAAAAATAGGACATAAATATTCCTTATAATTGGAATATGTTAAATTAAGAATTTTAATTATTATAAATGATTGTTCTACCTTCAAAACATATATAAAAATTAAAACTTTGATCTCTCAGATAATATATTGCTTCTGGACTAAGTATATATATCAAGATATAAAATTTTTAAAGGTTGTTGAAGGAAACTAATGCCAATAAAGAGGTCAAATAATTTAACTAAAATCAATTTATACGTAACAGAAATATCATATATTTCTCACAGTTTCCATGTTGCTACTGATATAAAATTTAAAATTTTTGGGTATAAATTATTATTTATAGTATTTAATTTTAATCTTGAATTATATGAGACGTATATGTTATATGTGATCTCTAGCAGGATCATATATTTGAACTGATCTAGATCGGGTCGTTGAAAAATAAAATTTAAAATATCTACCCCAAGTTAAATGTAAATAAATTAGAAATCTAAATAGGGTAAGTCCTAAATTATATTGATCAATGAGTTGGAAAACAATATAAAGAGCCGTTTACCATTTATTTGCTGCTCACATTTTTTAGGTTCACTTTAAAACGGTTTAGAAAAATAAAATGTATCCGAAATTATTTATATGATACATTTTCAAACCATTGGGTAATATAACTGCTTCATATTATTTAAAGCAAATTAAAATTTAAAGAAAGTTACAATATTTTTTACAAATGATAATATTATTTTTTTACATAGTTTTAATTAAATTTATTTAGGATAAAAAGAAATCTTTTTAACCCGTTCCTAATGTTTCGTTATTCTAAAAATCAATTTTCTTAAAAATTACGATTTAAAATGATGACCTTTCTTTATAGCTAACATAGTATAAAAAATTTTCAAAGTTCGAGCACTTGCGCCCTTTCCCCTCCCCTTAGTGCCGCAAATGAGAAAAGATAGGAATATCTTAAAGATAAAAACTTTTTCATTTTATGCAAAATAATAAAATTTATTTATTTGAATGAAGGCCAAATAAAAATGTTTATAATTTTTTTTTATCAAAAGAAATAAACGAAAAAGCTCATCTTGTGTAAATATTTGCAAATTTCTTGGAAATTGAATCTGTAATTTTGATAAGAATTTTAAAAAAATAAAAATAAAACTGATATATAAAAAAAATTTAAATTGTAATATCGAGTCATCAGAATATAATAAAAAAAATAATCAAAGATAATTAAAAATTATATATGGAGGGTGTTTTGCCTTTAACGATGAATTTTTTATATGATTTATATAATTAAACTAATTATATAGCCTAATCATTAGATACAGGGTAGTCAGTTAGTTTAAGTCTTTAGGAATTATTCTAGATAGGCTATAATCACTGAATTAAGTTTATTAGGTAGCTTATATATAAAATAGGCCTAAACAAATTTTTTTTATCAATATTTGTTGAATACGGAGCTCCCACTTCTAAATAAATTTGTAGATAGTGTGTATAGAAATCGGTGTTTAATAAAAAAAATGAGCATTTGAATATTTTATTAACCCAAAATTTTAAGCAAATATGTTTGTAGATAGATAAAATTGAACATGATCCTTTTTAAAAATATAACTTCATCAAAGATTATTTCTATATGCCAATTTTATGGTGAATATAAATTATTTTAAACCGGCCCAGTTCTATTATGCCCACCGTGTCTATTAAATTTTTTTTATAATTTGGGCAACTTACATTTAAATATAAACTAGAAGTTTTCAAATTACAAAAATTAACCCGCCAAGCCAGATTTTAGCTTTTTCTTGGCCCAGTATATTATGATTTTTACAAAAGTTGCCCAAAACAGAAGGCCTAACCCAAAATATACTATATAGTTGAATACCAAATAACTATAGATACTGGATAAGGGTTTTATAAAAACACTATACTTTATGTATTTTTATTTCTATCCATCAATAACCCAGCCCAGTATTCTTTACTCCCTACTCGGTCCAAATAAAAAGTTTCACGTTACCCGGCTAGGTATTTTATATCTCTAATATAAAAAGTAGCCTAAATAGTAAAAATAGTTTAAATCAACATATAAATTAAATTTTTTTGCAACTTTAAAAAAATAATGAATCATTGAATAAATAAATATTATAAATAAGATATCGGGCCTAAAAAGCGCATTATAATATAATTTTAAATTCTGAGAAAAATAACTCAATAAATTTGGATTCATTTTAATTATTAATATTATACATTTAATAAAAAAAATTAACTTAAAATAAATTATAAGAAATATGAAAGAAATTCTGATATTAGTTTTATTATCCTTGATTTATGTATTACATGGTAAGTAAATTATTGATTATTACAAATAATTTTATATTTATACATTTTTATAAAATTTAAATTATTTGGATAATTATCATTTATAATATTAAATTAAGGTCTAATTTTTACCTATAATTATTAGAGATCTATATGCCCGATGTAATCGAGGGGGTATATATATACGATCAGGAGCAGATTTTTTTTATTTAGAGAGATTTGCGTAAAATTGATAGCGATAAAATTTTAACAATATATAAAAATTATCAAACTATATATAAAACGGATTCGTTTAGTATTGTTAAATTTATCGATTTGAATCGATTTTTAAAAACGGCGAACTCAATTATTTAGACAAAAAATTATTGCATAAGCATCAAGATTTTGCTAATAGATGTCCAAACCTTTGTACCATTTATATGAAAAATTTAGGCTTGTATAATATTTTATAAGATAAAATATCGGGTTATTTTTTAAAAGTTTTTACAACACTAGATCAGATATAACATTAAAACATGTCATATGACGGATTCCGACAGCCATTCATAGTGATTTAGGTTTATAACGAATTAGATATTATTATATAATTTTAAATGAATCAGTGTTCACTAAAATTATTATTAGCAGGTATAAAAAATTATTTTAAACTCGATAAAACAAATCTAAAGTTTAGCCTCTCACATAAGTTTCATATGTATTTGCAAAAATAAAATAAAATATTAGCTCAGGGAAAAAAAAATACAATATTTTATAAACTATTAAATATTTGTTAAAAATAATTTATATTACATCAACTTAATATCATAAGCGTGCATAATATTTTGCTAGGAGGATGGGATGGTGGTAAACACTATTAAGTAGGTTTTCCCTCTAAAAATTTTAATGAAAATTTTTAAGTTAACTTATTTAGGCCTTTGGCTATTTATTACTCTTTTTTTTAAATAATAATTTCAAATTCTTCTTTTTAATGATATTAAAAAATTAATAAGTTTCTAATTACTTTTATAATATTGATATTTTATTACCATAGCTTAGTAATCATATTTGCTATATTATTCTAAATTTTTTCTTATATTCGTATAATTCATAATATGTGATATAATTTTATAAATATAATATGTAATTAAATTAATAATATATTCAAAATTAATATATCGTTAATTAAGTTGGCTTTATCATTTGCATTTCCATGCTGAGATTCTCACAAAAATCTGCTTAATATTTTGTAAACTTGTCTATAAGATCCATAAAATCTAGATAATAAATAAAATCTCAATATCATATATATAAATATTAAATTATTCTGTTTATTGTATTATTAATTGGAAAGAAAATAATTTTTTTTTAAATGTCTTTATATAAGCAAGAGTAGTCAATTTTTAAAAATTTTAAACAATAAAATGAATTAAATTTTTTGAACATATGGAAACGTAATCCTGTGTGAATATTTATATCATTTTTAATAAAATTGAGTTTTGAAGGAGCGGATGCAAAAATTGTAACCATCTCAAATAAGAATGCATGTTAACTCTTATGAAAGTTACAGGTTGATATTCGAAAATCAATTTACAGAAATAAGATAAATACAAAGAAATATTACATGAATGGAAATTATTTGCCTTATTATTATACAACATTATATAGTTTATCTCCTTTATATTATATTAACAAATTTTTGGAAAATTCAAATTATTCAAATTTGGTAAAAAGATTTAAATATATATAATAATACCTAATTCAAAATAACATTTAATATTTTTTGTTGCGATATTTTGAAGAAGGAAAGAAAAATTATACGAAGCAATAAAATTCATCTGAATTTACTAATATAGAACTGAGAGAATAAAATATAAAATAAATAATCCTAAGAATATGAATGAACTTCCATCAATACTTTTTATAACGATTCTCTACTCTTTCTCTTTCTTTCTTTCTTTCTTTCTTTCTTTCTTTCTTTCTTTCTTTCTTTCTTTCTTTCTTTCTTTCTTTCTTTCTTTCTTTCTTTCTTTCTTTCTTTCTTTCTTTCTTTAATACATGTATGATTATATATTATTTTTTTTACATTTAAAAGTTTAAGTATTATTAATAAAATCAGAGGTTTTACATCAAAACTCCTTGAAAATTATAATTTTATAAACCCTAGCTTGTCCTAAAAATAAATTTTAAAACCAAAATATTTTATAAATTTAATACTTGAAAAATCGTAAAGATTTTTTTATAATTACGAAAAAAATACTTCAAAATAGTCGGAATAATTTGAGTTTCGAAATTTATTGAGTACAGTTTAAAAGTTACATAATTATATTGCTATTTAAAAAATAATTATTAGAACTCAGCTTAGATAAAATTTAAAAATAAATTAGAATCTGTATTTATTATCGGATAGATAAAATTATAGATCTAGTGGCTATATAGCCTTTCTTATTAATTAACAAATAATTATAAATTATTATTCTTGTTATATATTACACTAATCGTATTTAATGTAATAAAAAAAATAGGTCAAGTTGCTCCAAGTAAATATTTAAAGATCTTAATTATTTGATAACACTAAAATATTATCATTTTCTAGAAGCTAAATATGTTTTATATTTTCTTTAAAGATTTGAATTCAATCTCAATGCATATATGTAGTTTATATCAAAACATTAAATATTTCTAATAATGGGTCCTTATTCCACCTAGGCTATAATTAGTTTTTTTAAATTAAGGTTAAAAAAAACTTCCCAAATCAATAGGATGGTGGATTCTTTTAAAAATTTTAAATCTACGCAAATAGGTTAAGGCTACTATATATCTCTTCGTAACTCAACAACCCATTTATAAAAATGTATATTTCATAGTTTATTAAATGGATTTTAATTTTTACTTGTATAGTTTAAATCTGATAAATTCGATAAGAAAATGTCTATGAGATTTGAAGACATTGTAGTTGATTTTAATAATATATGTATCATGGAGATGTATATAAGATGATCCATGGCTTTTAATAATTCTTTAGGCCAATACCTAATTGCATGCTAGTTAGAGAAATCAAGTTGGGTGGAGATAATTTTTCTGATAGTTTTCAGAAGACAGCTTCTATGACGATTGGTCTGAAATAAGTTTATTTTGGGAAATTAATTTGGCCCTATTGGTTAAATAAATGATGTAGTATCAGACGTTTGTTTTGTTGTAGAGTAATGTGAGGGATATAAGTAAATGTGTTTCATTATATATGCAATAGTTATATCTTGCAAATAAATAGCATATATCTTAATAAGTGTGGGTTGCATATTAATAAAAGAATTGCCATTCTCAACTTTTCCTGGGAGAATATATTAATTAATAAGATTCTATTATGAAGATGCGATATGTTAATTATATGGCAAGGTCAAATGGAGGCAAAAGTTTAACCTATCAGACTTTGGGTTGCATATTTAAATTATCGATTATTTAATGACATATTTTTATCTCAAAGTTGACAGAAACTATTACTTTTTAGTACTTATATGTTAATTAATTGCACGAAAAGATTTGTCATTTAACCTTTGTGTAAAGGATTTTTTTATATTAAGATAAAAGATTTTTAATCTTCTGATAGAATAAAAATTTTAAGATATTTGTGGAGGTATAGTTTGACAAATAAGGATTGATGCACACATTTATAATAGCTATAAGACCATAGAATTCAGGCACCTGCAAATGTTTGATAGTACCTACCTCTTACTGAAACCTCAAATTTAAAACACACATTTAATATGAATTATTTATTCCACCAAAAAAATTATTTCAAAACTAAAATTATTAAAATTACCAACAATTATGTTTTATTATTTTTGCTTATAAATTTTTATTTAGACATTTATTCAATTCCATTAAATTTTATTTTCATATATCATCCACTAAGTTATAATTGTTTTTAAAATTTTTTTTTAATCTTACAGGAAGGACTGCACGTATATATCATAATAATAAATTTTTTTAAATTTAAAAAAAAATTGTATATTGGAAATTGCTAGAATATTCTATAATTCTAAACATGTGTTTTATAAATATTTTTTGAGACAAAATAATTATATTTACAATTATTTAAATTTGCATAAAACTAATCTTCATTTCCCTTCTATTATTTAACTTTGATAATTTTTACTAATAAGCACGAGATAGGATAACATTGATGTTGATTTCACGTGTTCCTAAATAAGGTATAAAAATGAATGAATTTTTCCCACCTCTTACATTTTGTTAAATCTTATCATAAAATTGTTTAAGTTCGTAGAACATCATAAAAATATATTTATTTGGTATCTAAAATTGAATTTGTATTTTTAAAAATCACTAATTACTTGATAATTTAGAAAAAAGGATTTTTGTAATATTTGTTGTAATCAATAAATCTTTTCTTTCTATTATTGACACCTACAAAATAATTTTTAACTTTAAGGTATCTCCTATTCTTTTTACACACATATCATTATATGTCCTTTGCTTTTTACCGTTATTTTCACGTATATATTTGTAAGTTCTTGCTATTGGAGAATAAATTATTACCCAATTAATTTTCTTATAAGTAATAAATCATATTATAAATAAATTTCTGAATGAAAAGATGGAAAATATTATTTATATTTAATAATTGCTTATGTAGAGAAATTGCCTTAGATAAATAATTATGATAATATATTTTCACCTGGAAAGTGATATTCTGATGTTTTGGCACCATTTGTAATTGAATTTTAGTTACAAATGGACCTAGTGTTTTAAGAGACAAATGAAACATTATGAAATATTAATATATAAATTAAAACGTAACGGGAATTGATATAGATTAAGAACTAATTAATTTTGTTATATATATCTTATGTTATTAATTAATAAATGTTATATATTATTTGATATTTACTTATTTGACATTACGTTATAGTCAAACATGAGATTTTCACATTTATTTAATATTGCCTTTGTATAGACAATTGATTCATTATTATTATAAAAATTTCATATTCTAATAACTAATATTTTATTATATTCTCTTAAGGATTATCTTTTCAAATATTATTATTTATACATACCTCACTTTTTTAATTATATTTATAGCGCCGAAAATTCGTAGAACAAGTAATTTATATTTTAAAAAATAATATATTTGAACATAATATATCAAGTGAGTTTTACTAAATATTTAAATTTTTTTTGAAATCGTAGATTGTCCACAGGCCTTTATCCAATTTCTTTAATAATATTCAAGCCTTTTAAAAATCGTAAATAATTTATTTTAACACAATAAATATAAAACTATACATAATTATATTCTACCTTCAGTTTTTCAAAAAATAATTTTATAGTTTACTTTTGAAAAATCTCCATTTAAAAATAAATTATATGTTTATTATTTATTCTATATTAATTTTGATTTACGTCATCTTCGATCACGATTTTAAATATTTTATATCTTTATATATAGGGGAGAACGGGGGGGGGGGAGGCTATATCGGACATTTTTGATTTAGAGTGCTATTAAAAAAATTATTGCCTCAAGTAATTTCTTTCTCTGAATGAATTTAACGAGAATCATCTTGTCCGGATTTGTCCCAAGTCGGGGGTATTCTCGGACACAATCTTAAAATTTATAAATAATGCTTATAAAATTATTTTAAAATCGACAAATTGTAATTTTTTAATAATTAAATTTTTAATATGGTTATTTTACATAATATGTCTTCGCGCTTTTTTTAAAATTTTTTATTATGATTATTTTTCGTTAAAAATATTCGCATCTTAAAAAAAAATTATAGGAAAAATTTGAATGATGTAAATATTTATAATGTCCGACAATTACTTCATCCGGCATATCAAAGGAGTTAATATGTACATAAATGCTCTAAGTATCAAATAAATCCTTGTTTAAAATCGCTTGAATATTATTTTATATTTCTTAAAGTTTCAAAGTTGTTCACAGTGTCATTAATTTGTGGAATCTAAATAAATTAATGTTAAAATTAAAAATTTATTATATTTTTTTAAATATATAATTAATAAAAAAGAGGTTTTTTTGCATTAAAAGTTTACGAAGCTGAATTATGATTTTTTTCATAATTTTTTTTATATATAAGCCTATTTTAATTAATTATAATCTCAAGATAGCCTTTTAAATACCAAGGCTGTCAGGATTTTCCCCATATCCGAAATAGCATAGGTCTCCCCTAAGTTTGAAACAATTATTATAGTTAGATTATATTCTGATCAGTAAATTTTTATAATCACTTAATAAACGAAATATTTGTTTATATTATAAAATTTATAAAAATAAGCAAAAATAATTGCCACAACAAGTAATTTTTTTTATGATATTTATAACGACTTATATATATTTAAATAATTTTGGAATTTAGAAAGAAACTGTGTGTTATGTTTTAATATTTGGATTTAATAACTTCCAAGAAATTTAGAAAATTTAGAAACTATGAAATTTTGATAACTTTTCAAATATTTCGCAAATTGTGTAAAATGAATTGACAATATTTTTATTCTAAAATTATTATGCTTAATTATTAAATTAGATGTATTCAATAGAGTAAAAATTAAAATTGAAGTCTAAAACTGCAATACATTAATTTTTAATGCATAAAATTTTATTTAATACTTTAAAATTATTATGATACAAATAAATGAAGATAATTAATCAGAGAATGAGGAGCTCAATTAATAGTTTATTTTTTCTGTTTTAATATATAATTTTTGAAATATATTATATCAATGAAAAATATATTTATTTAAAATTTTATTATGTGATTTAAATAAAAGTTGTTTTATCGCTAGGATACTCTTGTTAACAATGCTACCTAATCTCTTTACCTTAAACAAATAAATATTCTGTATATAATAGATCTGGGGTTATAATGCCATTTGTAATTTTAGATTTTAATTACGAAATAAATTTTTTAAGAGGCTAGAAAATTAATAAATATTAATTATAAATAAAAAATAATTATTATATAAATTAATAAATATTATGATAATATTTTATTATTCCTTTATCCGTCGAACATGACTTTCATAATATATTATTAATGTTATCATATAAACAATTAAATCGAATATAATTAGAGATAATTATATATAAAATATATATTCCTATTATAATTGCTCAAAGATTTAAATATTTATTTAAATTGTTTAAGCTATAAATACTTAATCTATAACCTAATATTATTAAATACTTTATTTATTAAATAAGTTGCGAAATTAACTACCAAACCAAGTAATTTTTATATTTTGACATAATGTACATATCATATGAGATAAATCATTTAAAAATTGTTTAATTTATTTTTGGATTTAATTAAAATTTGCGTTTTAGTTTATAAAATTTGCTATTATTTTCTTTATGAAAAGATTAAAAATTTTAAAAATTAATACACGTTAAACTATATCTAATTGCATTTTAAAGTGAAATATATTATATAAATAGATAAATATATTCCACTCCATTTTTTTCGAAAAATAATATAGTTCAAATTGAAAAAAGCATTAAATTGAAAAAATATATTAATACTCTTTAAAATAAATTAATATATACGCCATAAAATCATATAATTAGCTTTAGCAAAAATATATTAATACTCTTTAAAATAAATTGATATATACGCCATAAAATCATATAATTAGCTTTAGCAAGTTATAATTATACACCAAAAATAAAATTACTTATAAAATAATTATTTAATATATATCCCATGATAAATGAAACTGCACAACATAATTTTATTATTCCAAATCATAATACCTTCACACTTTAAATGACAATACTTCATCTATTGTTACGTAGATAGCAAAAGTTAATTAAAACTTTGTGCTCATCGCTATTCTTCTATAGCAAATTTCTTTTCTGGAATCCATTGAGGTTATTTGTTAAGCAATATTTACAAAATTTTCCTCCTACTTTTCTCTATGAGTTAAAATTGTTTCCTCTACTCCACCATTCCATTAGCACGATATTTTACTCGTACGTCGAAATAATATTTAAATAAAATTTAATTTAAAAAAGGGTCTGAAAAATTAACCCAAAACATTCCATCGCTTACGATTTATTTTATGGTAAGTTAAGTTGAACACCCTAAATACATGAAAAGCTCTCAGAGGTGATAATAAACAATTGTTTAAAAATATAATATATCCCAATCTAAGAAATAATAATTTTTCCTTCCATTATCCTAATGACCGGAACTGCAATCTAATTTGCCACTTTTAATATGTTTATTTGATACAATTCAAGAATCTGGCCATGAACAATATATTTGTTATTCCTTATATGGATTTAAACCAGATTCAAAATCACGAAATTCGACTTGATGATTACAGAAGACAATTATTCCTTAATTTAAAATTATATATTTAATATAATATCAAGTCCATTCAATAAGAGGAAATTAAAATAAATATTAATAATTATTTATATTTATTTTTGAAAAAAAATTAATTAAACTCGTAAATTGCTCATTTACCAAGCTGCTGTCTAAATAAGGCGGTTTAGACATTTTTTATCTTAATCCCATTATATTTTAAAGAATATATCAACTTGATAAAATTTTTGGCTTAATAGATTAAAATTTTTTAGATCCTTTTGATAAAATTTTGGCATAAATTATAATATTTTAAAATATTTAGTAAAGTTTTTTTTTTAAATCTTAATGATTGATCTCAAAAAATAGTAACTATAAAAATAACAATTGCTATATATATAAATTTGAAAATTGTCTTTACCATATTGAACCTCAATAATAACGTATTTGTCTTACCCTGTTTTAAAAATTATAAAATGAAGTATTAAAGAGTTAAATTTATTTTGAGATAAAAGATAAATTAAACCCTTTATATCTTATTCTAAACTTTCCGGTTGTTTTATCATAAAGATAGATATCATCTGGTTTGTTTTTATTCTAAAGAGTGGTTTTCATAATTATTACCAAACAAATAATTTAATATTTTATTTTGCTAATATCCAAATCTACTTGAACTCAAGCACTTATCCATTTCATTTCTGTCTCCCAGTTCTCCTTTAACCAAAGAGATAAAAAATTAAAAATCAGAAAGTATCATGATTTAAATTTTCATTTTAACAAAATAGTTATTACTATCAATTCTTAAGCCACCTAGACTATATATATTTTTTTTATATTTATGGTTAAAAAAATTTCCCAAAACAATAAGATTGTTGATACTCTTTCAAATTTTAAATCAACCCAAATAGGTTGTGCTATTATATATATCTCCCCTGAACTCAATGACAGCCCTTTTAAACACTTATTGATAAATTCGACATTGAAATGTATATGAAGTTGTTTATTGGAGATAGAGAATCAATTTTAATAAGATGCATATCCTGGGAATGCATATAGCGGCTTGATCTTTGCTTCATAATAATTTTATATTCTAAAATCTTGCGCGTGCAAGTTATAGTAATAAATACCAGAATTGCAAGATAGGTGAAAATGATTTTGGTGTTAAGTTTTCAAAAGACTGATTGCAAGGCGATTGGTCTGATGTATTTATTAAATATAATGAGGGGAATTAATTTACCCCCAAAAAACAAATAATTAATATTATACATAATTTTTTTAAAAAATATATAAATCGCTCAACGATTTAAATATTAAAGATTGTTTATGCTATAAATACTATTTATATATCCTAATATTATTATAATTGCTTTCTATATTAAATAAGCACCGAAAATGACTATAAAAAGTAATTTTTATATTTTAATAGTATATGAGATATAAAAATCATTTTAATAATGTATATTTTATTGAACAAGGGGAAACGTTCAATTTGAGTAATTTAAATATAAGAAAAAATGTCGTCTTTATTTAACGTATTTATCAAGAATGAATCAAAATGAATAAATTTATCTGTTATATATCAAAAATAATCATTCTTTATATATCTCGTAAATCAATTGTTTCCAATCACTTTATGCAATTAACAACCTTTAATATTTTATTACAATCTAAATATATCTTCTTTTCGCCCTAAGTGAAATTGTCATAAAGTAATATTAAACGTAAATGTAATTGAAAACACCACTTTAAATACATTGTAAGTTGTATCATACAATAAATTTCTTTTTGGATTTAAATAAAATTAGTGTTTTAGGTTTAAAAATTTGTTATTATTTTTCATATAAAGATTGAAAAAGATTAAAATAATTTTTTAATACTTTAAACTCTTTCTATAATATTTTTAAAAAAATTTTTTAACATACATAATCTAATCCACCTTCATTTTTTTCTAAAATTATAATATTGTTCAATTTTAAAAAAAAGGCAAAAAAATATTAATCCTCTATAAAATAATTTTATGCTAGGCCAGTAAATTATATAATTAACTTTAGCAAGTTATTATTATACACCAAAAATAAATTACATAGAAAATAATTATCAAGATGTATATGTTACATGTTAAATAAGATTGCATTACACATAATAATTATATTATACAACAAATCATAACACCTCCACACTTTAAATTTCCAATATTTCCTCTATTTTCCCATCGATTGTAAAAATTTCTTATAACTTTCATCGCGCAATAGCAGTTTTCTTTTCTGGAACCCATGCTGTGGTTATTTGTTATGTAATATTCACATAATTTTTTTTATCCTACCTTCTTCTATGAGCTAAAATTGTTGCCTAACTCCGCCATTTCAATATCACGATATTCGCTAGCTTAAGGATTAAAATATATTTTTGATATGCTATAAATACCATTTCTATATTATAAAAGATTTTCCTTTTTAATTATAAAAACAGAAGCTATAACTAACGAATCAAGTAATTTTATATTTTGATAAATATTATGATAGTACATAACATATCATATGAGATAAAATAAATCGTTTTAAAAAATATTTAATTTTTTTATTTATATAAAATAAGCGTTTTAAGTTTTAAAATTTGTTGCTATTTTTTTATATAAAATTCTTATGTTTTTTGCTTTTTTAAAAATCGCGAATTTCGCACTGTTCAAATATTTTAAAAAAAGGTAAGAAAATTATCAATTTTGCTTTCAACTCTTAGAAAAATTCTTAAAAGTTTTAAAAAATCTACTAGATATTTTGTTTAGATGTATAAATATAATGAGGATAATTATACTTTTTAGAGTTTTTTTTTACTATTTGCAGGCATCATTGATATCAATCAATATTATTATCACTGCTCTTTTCAATTTATTCACTTTGAAAAGCTATCTCTCTAAAGCTAATCTGATTTAAATACATAATTAAAAATACTCTTCATTTATAATATTTATATAAGATATAAGCTAAGTTTATAAGGTGGATATAATTATAATTTTTAAGTATCTTCGAATATGGCTTTATAATTTAAAACAACCCATAGAGCAGAAACATGAATAAAGAAATAATTTTGCAAGTTATTTTATAAAATCCACTGAATGATGCGACAACATCAAAATAAAAGTTAAACAGTTCCTAGACTTTTTTAAATAGTGGGAGCACTAGATCTCTGCTAGGTCCGAAGATTAAGAGTAAACTACCTATGTCAGAAGTAGAATCTATATAATAAAGTATTTTCTCATTTTTCTATTAATAATAACACCATAAATGAATGGGATACGCTTAGCTCAGATCAGTTATGGATAGGTCGACGAAGTCATATTTGAAAGAGGAACAGCTAGAAAACAAGATTATTATATCTATGCTTATCGTTTTGACCTTGTACTAATATTATTAATAATACTAATTAATGATTAAAAATAAATATTTTTCAGATTTGCAAATAAATTGTTTATTATAATAATAAATTTATTATTGCCTCTTTACCCTGATGCTTAGCCATAAGGGTTAATTTAGTAAATGCACACATACATAATTATTAATAGCTATTAAATAAGTTATTGGGTTACATAAAAATTTATAATTTATTTATTTTTTATCTATAATTGTATAAATGCAAAATACCATTCATTTTCCCCCTTATCCCATAGATATAAAATTGAAAAATTTATCGTTATTAATTAAAATTTGAAATTGGTCAATATGTGAGACACATAATGAAATGTGTTTATTTTGTTAAAATTTTAACATTCATTTAAAAAGGAATTTGATTAAATTTTGATTATGACCGGATTAAAAAACAATACTTAATTATTAGAAGAAAATATCCTTTGAAAATAATTTTTTATTATAATTATTATATTTATTTTTTTGATATTAATTTTAAAAGATATATATGGTAAGAAAAAAAATATTTATTAATCTTTTATAAGAACAATAACTATCATAATTTCTTTTTTCTTGACTAAATTATATTGGGATTCTTAAT
Source organism: Gordionus sp. m RMFG-2023 (assembly GCF_954871325.1). NCBI lineage: Eukaryota > Metazoa > Nematomorpha > Gordioida > Chordodea > Parachordodidae > Gordionus > Gordionus sp. m RMFG-2023. The sequence continues at coordinate 91,882,227 of NC_088775.1, read as the reverse complement.
AAGCTATAAATTATATGTACTTTTATAAAAATAAATTATAGAAGAATATGTGGGAGTAAAAAGTAATAAAATTATTGGTTTATATAATTCTAGCTAGAAATTTTAGATAACCACCATAGATTTTCCTAATATTTTTAATTGACAATAAATATTTTGTAAATTAGTGATTAGCATTTAGACCATGTCCTAGGTCGACTTATTGCTAAATAGCCAAAGATAATATTTTTTTAAAAAAGCTGAAAATATTAACAAACCAAAAATAGGGTGTTGTTCAAAACATTTTATTCTTGACCTAAAAGCAATTAAGTATCAAAATTAATCGACTCAAGACACGGCCTTAGATCTTTTTCAATAAGATTTAATTTTATAAATATAATATAATAAGTTACATATATTTTTGAATTTTACTAGATATCACACATTTAAAAGATCTGAGTAAGTATTATAATAATTATCATGTTTAATATTCATAAGGCCACTTCCAGACGTTTTTTTCTAGGTAACTTTTGAGGAATGTTTCCAGCAATTTTTCTTTTATTTCCACAAAATATAATAATTTGTTGAGAAAACTCTAACGTCAGGGAAATGATATGATTACCTTTTTAAGTTGAGCCGTATAGTCAAGCATTTATTTATTAAATTTTATAAATATCAAATAAAAATAAATGTTTTTATTCAATCACGAAGTATATAGTTTTATAACCTTTTGAATAATTATTTTTAAATAAATAGGGAAAAAGATAATGAATTTAAGTAATTTAAATTATTATCTACATTTCATACTTTTTATAATACATTTACATAAATAAGTGGCAATTTATAGCATTTTAAATTCTTTTATTAAATATTTTTGTTATATTTATGCGAATATTTAAATATTAGTATAACCTATAAAATTTTAGAAAATTATAAAATAAAATATTTAAAAATAATTTTATCCTATTTCATATTCATATACATAATACATATAATTGTCATCTTGCAATGATCACAAAAGGAACTCATTTTTATAACTTAAATCCTAAGATCTCAGGGAAATGTTATGATTATATTAAATTGAGCCCTATAAGTCAAACATTTATTTACTACATATAAAAACCTTAAAAAAACAAAATGCTGTTTTAATTTATCAAGGACGATATAGTTTTATAATGTTTTATTGATATTTTTCTATTTTTTATAAATAGAGAATATGGCTGCCACATTAAGTAATTTTATATTCGTAATGATCACAAAAGGAACTCATTTTTATAACTTAAAAGGTTGTAAGATCTCAGGGAAATGCTATGATTATATTAAATTGAGCCCTATATGTCAAACATTTATTTACACATATTATAACCATTAAAAAACAAAATGCTCTTTTTATTTTATCAAGGATGATATGGTTTTATAATGTTTTCTTAATATTTTTTTATTTTTATATAAATAGTGAAAAAGGCTCAAAGTAATTTTATATTCGAATTAATATGTGCATTTCGGGATTTTTATGATTACGATGATTAAATAAGTGGCATAATTTATAACAATTCGAATTGGCACACCCAATTTTTATTAGAAATTTTTGTTATATTTATCCGAAAAATAAATATTAATATAAACTTAATAAAATTTTAGAAATTATAAAATATTTAAAAATAATTTTATCCTACAAATATCTTATAAAAATTATATAAGGTCAATATTAAATCGGTGACAATGATGTATAAAAAAATTAATCTTATCTTAACTCTAAAATATTATTCATTGATACTTTAAAAAATATAATATATACAAACAATAAATAACTAACCATCCAGCAATCCATTTTTTGAGGAATTTATATATAACCAGAAACCGCCCATCTATTCCACATACTTAAAAGCAGACCGCTGCCTTCTAATCATCATAATTTTCCAAAGTATTGTAAAATTCTAATTTCCTCAACTGTTGTGAAAATATTTTTCTTATATACAATTATAAATGTTTTATTTAAAACACCAACAAATAAAGATTCCATCTTTCCTGATTAACCTATATAATTAAAGAACTACCTTCTTAAACCCATGCCCTTGCTTATAATTACTAGAAAATTTTAACCCAATATAATGTACCAACCTTTGATTTTTCAATTACTAAACTTAAAAACTTAAATGATATTAACTATAATTTCCTTTAGAGGCACAACTTACTTTAAAGGGCCTATGCTATATCTATTATTGAAATTAATATAAAAACAATACAGCATCAGATACATTTCTGACCGATTATCATTATTCGATTTAATTTGGCTAATACCATTATCTTCTATTTGTTTGGTGTTATACGATTAATTGCATTAGCAAAAAAGGGGTGGCGGAAGTGTATCTATTTCTGCCATGTCCTCTTTATCAGACTTTTTGCGAAAATATTTATCTACAGAATCCAGTTATATAATAGATAATAGTCTGATATAATTATTATTTTACTCTTAACGCAGCAAGTTCTTTCGATTCGTGTTAAATCTCAACTTTTATATTTATTGAAACTATCTTCAAATAGATAGTAAAAAACTGGTATTTTATTAAAAAAAACCAATTGCAGAATTTACCTTTAGAACCTATTAAATATTTGGTGAAAAGGGAAAATATTTATATGATTTTTGATTCATAGATAAAAATCTTATATTTTTAATCAGAGTTGTTAACGCTCCTTTTAAAAGTAGCTAGTCTCCCGCTCCTACCTTCTCAGAAGGAGCTAGCTCGCGCTCCCGTTACTAGGGTCTTATATGTCAAACATTTATTTAATAAATTTTATAAATCAAAGAAAAACAAATGCTGTTTTTATTTCATCAAGAACTATATAGTTTTATAACGTTTTCTTAATATTTTATTATTTATATAAATAGCGGATAATCCTAAATATTTAGGTAATTTTTTATTTGGATTAATATGTGCATTTTGGGCTTTTTATTATTCAGATATTAAAATAAGTTACATAATTTATAATGTTTCATAATTGACAGATACAATATATTTTATTAAAAGTTTTGTTATATTTATCCGAAAACTCAAATATATTAGTATAAACCAATAAAATTTTATAAATTATAAAATAAATTATTTAAAATTACTTTTAAAAAATTCTCACAAAAATTAAAAATGCTCTATTAAATTGTTGATAAATGATGTATAAAATAAATTAATCCTGCACTATAACATCTTAAATCAAAAATTTTTTCAAAATTAATACTTTAAAAACTTTATATATTTAAACAAATATAGTAATTCATCCTACTAACCACCCACACTTAATTTTTTGAGGAATTTAATAATATACAAAAATTACCAATCTATTTCGCACATTTTAATGCAGATTGTCTTCGTCTTCTTATCATAATTGCTTCCCAAAGTATCATTAAATTCTAATTCCCTTAACTGTTGCGAAAATATTTTCCTTCAATTTTAATGTCTTCTTTAAAGCACGAACAAATTAAAATGTCATACCCTCGTAATAGGATTAAAAAAATTTAATTTTGGACCTACCCTTTGCTTAATCAATAGAAAAACTATTTGAACCTATAATGTATCAATCCTTGATTTTTCAATACCAAACCTATCTTAGATTGATATTTTGAATGGCTTACGCTATGTTCTTTTAATTAAAATTAAGCAATTCTTGCAGAATACACCATAAATTGTAGGAGAAAATGCTAGTCATGGCCACCTTAATAAACATATTGAAAGACTTTCATATCTTATCGATTATCATTAATTTGCCATAAAAATTTAACCAATATTTTGGCCCATACTATTATGTTCGATTTTTTGGTGTTGATTTGCGATAACAAAACAAGATGGGGGTGGGGGAAATGCACGCATTTCTGTCATGTCCTCTTTAAAATATTTTTTTTGGAAAATATTTATTTAAAGAATACAGAGCCCCTTGTTAATTTTAGTTCCCATCAACTAGATTTCGTAGTAAAATAACAAAATTAATCAAATGTGAGGCACATTAAACAAGGGAAATAAAATCATGTTATTGGTAGATAAAATTAAAGGGTGAACTGGGAACGCGAATGAATCTAAATATGTGAGGGTTCGTTATTAAAATAACTCGAAAAATGATTTGTAAGATTAAAATAAAATAAAATTTGAAACAAAGTGAATGAATATAATTGCGAAAGAGAGGCGCGAATTATTACTATAATATAAATGAATGTTTAAATTTGCGCGAATTAAATAAGCAAACGTTGTGCAATACTAAAAAAATAGAAAATATGGAATATAAAAAGAAAAAGAAAAATTTAATCGCACTTTAATTAATTGAGCGATTAAAAACGTTGGTTTTAATTTTATATAAATGATTAATAAATTAGGAAAACTAAACTAATTTTAAAAAATACGAAAATATAATATAAAATAGAAAAATATCTTACTAATTATCTTTATTTATCATTTTCCTTCGAGGGCGTAATTAAAGGACATAATAATATTATCCATGAATCTCTACTACAATGTTTTAAAAATTTAATTCTAATTAGAACTTTTTATTTAAGATGACTACCTAAAAGAAGGAGATATCGTAAATTCAGGTATATTATAATATATTTTAATATTATATAATTATTCCTAATTTGTTAAATTGGTCAAAAAATGTGTAAATCGAGAAAACACATTCTTAATAACCTATTTGAATTTACATTCTATAACATGTCTGGTTGAGAAATACTCCTTAAAAAAAGGTTATATTCATAAAATAAATGTTAAGGTTAATAGTTTACCTAGTAATAAAAATATCGTATGTGATAACATATAGTTTAAAAAAATATATATTTAAAGACTTTAAAAAAATTTATAATAAAGAAATAAATCAATTTTTTATTTCATATTAAATATATTTTTTGGAACATAAAATTTAGAATTTTTTTTTTGTGACAGTATACAATAACATAGTCTAGACAAATGAAATTAATTTTAAGAAATATAAATTTAATTATAATATTAGAGACCTGGGTAGATGGCTGTCATCTGTATGACTGGTCACTCACTCTAACTTATTATCTATGAGATTATTTTGTCTTAATATTTAACAAATACTTATGATTATTTTATGTGTCTTACATATAATTATTTGTATAATTAAATTATCTAATAATAAAAAAAAAACCCTTTAGCACCCTGTCAAACTAAAAACGCATTCTTCATTTTTTTTCTAGTACTGAATTTTAATTATTTCTTTCTTTAAGCTATATTCACAGAAGAAAAATAGAAAGAAAGAAATATAACTTCATGTTAATCATTATGTTAAAAGATGATTTAAATAACAAGAAATAGGAAAATAATAAGTGGCGTTGGATAATGTAAATTTTATTACCTTTTGCAACTTTATATGAACACTAATACTGCATTCACAGTATGCACGAATAAGCGGCGAAGTACATAAAAATTAAATGAAATATTTTGTATACTTCGTATAGCTTTTTGATCCTAAATGTGAATGCAGTGTAATGCGTACCTGTTGGTAAAAATGTAATAGGTTCACTCAGTGGCGTAGCTACAGGGGTGGTTTTCGGGTTTGGACCCCTCCCAGAGCAAAATTTTTTTGAGATTATACGCTCAAAAGACTTAAAAGTGATTTTATATGAATTATATTTTTCTGGTTTTGATGTTTGAGGAAGGATATTATTTACTATTGAAATTATTCTGGATAGTATTATTATAAAGTCATTGAGAATAATCTACTAATTTATAATAACATATTATTGATGCATTTAAAAAATATATTTATTATATATTATCGAAAATATGGTTGTAAGATAAACCCGGCCGAAGGTCGGAAAGGGCCGAAGGCCCGTTGGGTCGGGGCGAAGCCCCCACCTTTTATATGTATAGACCCCCTCTAAGGAAAATTCCTAGCTACGCCACTGGGTTCACTTGTTTTCTAATATATATTATAATGGAATCAATTCTTTGTTCCGAGCTACTTTATATATATGTTTAACTATTCTAATTATAATATATATATCAAAAATAACAATCAAGGTGGATATCATTTATCAAATTTTTGAAATTTACTAATAACATAATCTTAATTTACTATATAATAAATATACCCATTTCAATATTTATAAATAATAATATAGCTTATTATAAAGGCTTCAAAACAATTGGTAAATACTAATAAATCTTATTTTCTAATTCTAAAATATTATATTGTTGTCTTAATATATTTTTTGAAGAGTATATGGTGAATTCCATATCAAATCAACCAAGGTTTCAACCCGACCCCTTTCAATTTTTTTTAAATTTTGCATACTGGTGGTATATACTATAACTAAGAAAAAAATGAAATTTTACCTCCCAAAAAGGCTTACCCGCTAAGATATGGGCGTTTAAAGCGCCGAAAAATGGTACATTTTTGACAAAAAGTGCCTCATTTATTTTCAAATATCTCGAGAAATAATTAAGTTAGAAAAATAATTTAAATTTTATTATGTAGCTTAATAATAGTTCTTTAATATGACATAAAAATAAATATGATATAAATTTAATGAATGTCCAAAACCGGATGTATAAAACCGGAAATGGCCATAGAAAAAAAAAGGTATTTTATTTTTCGAAATTTTTTTTCTATAGATAGATATAACACTGCTTTATATTTGTGCCAAATCCTAGCCTGGGATAAAAAAGGGTCTAGGAGTTATGACTCTTTATATGGCTTAAATTGATCAAAAATATCTTCATTTAATGAATACTTATGAAATAATGTTTTTTTAAAAATTATGTCTAAATGATAGGCCCTAACTTTTTTTTATTTTTAATTGTTAACATATTGTGAGTGAATAGATTTGCATTCTTACGACCCAAAAACTGTGTTTTAGCAGGTGGTCCAGGTACACATACCATGTGTATCTGCACACTACACCAAAATTTTAAGCTTATTTTAATAGGGGGAAAATTAAAACAGCTTACAAACAATAATGATCATTATAATTATCCTCCAATAAACGATTATAAACATTGTATTGCACAAAGTCTTTGCAATCCTGCCCAGCCTGGATCTTACTTCAATAAATGTAAATTTTGTCCTGGATCATCCCAAATAAAAGAAAGACTTATTATATTATTTGATACGAATTCAATAGATTATATATCATTTAAACAATGGTTGGTAGTTGATAGAACTACGCTCGAAACGCTGACAAAATCAGCTTATAAATTCCTAGATTATTTAATTGAGAAATTAGACAATTTGATTCCACATTCATTTATAGCATCACAACAATCATTATTTCAAAACAATTTAAAATCTAATTTAAATGTTGGCGAATACTTAGTTATTGCTGACTTTTCGGAAAATTATGCATTTTTAGTGCAAGACCATGCACAGGGATTTCATTGGACAAATAATCAGTCCACTATTCACCCTTTTATCATTTATTATCGTCAGGACAACACTATAAAACATATAAGTTTAGTGGTGATATCAGATTGCTTAAAGCACAATGCCTGTGCCTTTTATTTATTTCAAACTAAAATGATCTTATTTTTAAAAGAAAGATTTGATACATTGACCAAAATTTATTATTTTTCTGATTGGGGCCGTAATCCAATATAAAAATAAAAAAAATTTCATAAATCTCTATAATCATGAATGTGATTTTGGTATAAAGGCCAAGTGGCATTTTTTTGCTACAGCTCATGGAATAAGTCCGTGCGACAGTTTAGGAGGTATTACAAAACGGCTAGCAGCTCGAGCTAGTTTGCAACTGCCATATCAAAACCATATTTTGACACCAATGGATTTATTCGACTTTGCAACAAATAATGCAGATTTTTGAGAGCAAAAAGAATTCCGGGAACACAAAAATACCATGCTTATATTCCCCTTGATGAAAATAAAATTAAAGTCAAAATTTATACCAATTCTTTAGATAATTTAATATATGATATATTGTAAACATAATTATGAATTATTATATTATATGTAATTATGCATTTCAGAAAAATAAAGTTATAAATTGGTTTAGAATTATTTTGTCAAGTAATTTTCAGTCACAACATGTTAACAATTAAAAATAAAAAAAAGTTAGGGCCTATCATTTAGACATAATTTTAAAAAAAACATTATTTCATAAGTATTCATTAAATGAAGATATTTTTGATCAATTTAAGCCATATAAAGAGTCATAACTCCTAGACCCTTTTTCATCCCAGGCTAGAATTTGGCACAAATATAAAGCAGTGTTATATCTATCTACGGAAAAAAATTTCGAAAAAAAATACCTTTTTTTTTCTATGGCCATTTCCGGTTTTATACATCCGGTTTTGGACATTCATCAAATTTATATCATATTTATTTTTATGTCATATTAAAGAACTATTATTAAGCTACATAATAAAATTTAAATTATTTTTCTAACTTAATTATTTCTCGAGATATTTGAAAATAAATGAGGCACATTTTGTCAAAAATGTACTATTTTTCCGCGCTTTAAACGCCCATATCTTAGCGAGTAAACCTTGTTGGGAGGTAAAATTTCATTTTTTTCTTAGTTATAGTTTATACTACCATTATGCAAAATTTAAGAAAAATTGAAGAGGGTCGGGTTGAGAATCGACTTTTTTTGGTTGATTTGATATGGAATTCACTATATATATTATATTTACTAACAGCACTTTTGACCGGAGCTTATAAAAACAAACTCTGAACTCTGATCGTAGTTTGATGTTTTCTAAATTGAGCAGTTAATCCGAACTGGTTTAACTCACTGTGATCCAAACCGAACTTACTCTCACTTAAATTTGACGACGATAAGTTGGAAGATATTCTGATTGAATAAGAATTTTAATATTGATAAATAAAATATAATTAGAATTTAGGACTAGTTTTAAATTATTTTTTCATCTTGCATTTACTATTTTTTTTTATTGTATTATTATTGTATATATATATATAGATTTTAGGCGAATATTTTATGAAATTTCCGGTCATAAAATATATCTTTATGTGGCCTATGATACCGAGTCATAATTCTGATTTTGAATATGTTGGATGATTATTTATTTTATATTCATAATTGCTAAAATTGATATTCATGAGTTGATGGTGGTAAGTATAGTTTTCTATGTCAAACATTTCCTGACGCGAGTTGCTTATGTTAATTATGGTTTCCCATTTCAATCATTTAGAATAATGGTAATTGTTAACCCTACATGGGTTTAAGGCAGATCTTTTTACTTTGAGAATATGATGCTGGGGGTCAAAAATTTAAATAAATATATACTTTAATCCTATTCTTCTAGTGTTCCATCTCGGTTATTAATAATAACTAGGCTCATTTTTAAAAGAAATCAAAATTCACTTTAAAAAAATAAGAGGCAATGCAAAAAAATTTTAAATGTCAAATTTAAGTTTGGACGGAATGAGGGAATAATTTTGGTTGTTAATTAAACCCTGTTTGAGCTATATTAGTTATTTCAATTTTTCTTAATTATTAAGAGTTGCTTTTTATATGTGGCTAATTTTTTTTCAATATGTTTATCAATTAAGATTTATATCGCCCTTTTCGTCTTTTCATTATTGATTAATTGATTTATCAAGTTTTCACAATCTTATCGTACCCTTTTAACATTTCTGCATTTTTTTTATCCGACAATTTTTTTCCTCTTGTCTGTTTACATTCTGTTATGAAACTTGAAATCTTAAAACTATTTTCTTCATTTCGACAATTTTGACATATTTTATTTTCAATAATATTAAGGAAGGTCTAACTAATTTGCTTTATGAAAGATAGAATTAATATGTTTGAGTTTTTTTATTAATCCTCTGCCTCACTGGCAAATATTAAAAAATAAACTTTTAATAACTAATGCTACACTTTATTGCTCTAAATCCAAATATATGTGAGATTAATTGTAAAGAAATTTTTTAGCTGTATAAATTTTTTTTATCAAGTGATTATTTTGCGATCGTCCTTTATAATATAATAAGCAATTTTTTTTAAATATAAGCATAAGATAGCATATTCTTAAATATATCATATGATTTTTATATTTTTAGAATCGCAATATTATAAATTTGGTAAATTTATTTATAAAATAAATTAATCTCGAATTTACTTGAATATTTATAATTAATGACAAAATAGCAAGTACAATGAAAAGCGGTATAATATAATACATTTGATCAAATTACTAAGAGGATTAGGTTAAGAATTTTCTATTACAATTATAGATACCTTAATTTATCATGTATATCTTTTTATGATATTTGAGATATAAATCAGATTTTTTAAATGGTATAAAAATAAATGTAAGTTTTAATCAAGAAATTATAATTTTTAATGCATATAAATTATATATATTTTTTGTAAAAAAAATCGTTCTTAACAAAATCTATCATGATGATGGATATATTTATGGCCACCGTTATGGCTAACTTTTTATTTAAACCAATTAAAAACACATACCTCTAAATAAAACTAAAAAAAATGTATTTTCTTGATAACATGATAATAATCTAAATACACCTGTTGAATCTAAAATAACTCCTTGACTAATCATAATCTAAAATTCCACCTTTAAAATATCTAACTAAAACCTTTGACAACATACTTATATCCAATCTTAAACATTCCCCCACTACATATGAGCTTCTTTATAATATGCAATGCTTATATGTTTTTTTGCGCATTCTCATTTTTTGTAAAAAGAAATTGAGCTTTTGGAATATTTATTGAACCTTTTAGAAAGAATTTTAATCTCTATTTGATTACTACCTTTGTAAATTTTTTCATAAAGATTACCATTGTTTGAATATCTTTGTTTTTACCCCATTTTGCATTTTCATAAATGATATTTTATCTATATGAAATATTCTTGAAAATTTAATTTAATAAATTCTAATCTTGGTAGAAAATAAACAAAAATAAAATGTTAAAGAAATATATGGAATAATGGATCAAATAAAACCTCTTTTACTTTTTGATATTATTTTTTATGGTGATTAAAGAAATAACATAAAAATAATGTAGTGCTAATCATTATGAATACCATTAATTGTCTCTAATTAACTGATAGTTAATATGAATATATAGTGCTTATTGAGTTTTTGCATCATTTCTTGTAGAATAAATATAGCTTTAGAGAAAATTATATTATTTTTATAACCAAAATTTGAAAGAAATTGTAGATACGCACATAAAAAGATTAATTATTTCATTTTTCAATATCGTAATTATAACCAATATTATTATGATGTATAGTTGTTTACTGCCCAACAAGTACATAACGATTATAAATTTTTACATAGATTTTGTCATTTTTATTTATTATATTTTTGCTGAAAATTCTTAATTTTAATATCTTGTTCCTATAAATTTTTTATAGTTTTCTAAATCAATACTCGATTAATTAAAAATTTAGATATTTAAAATATTATAAAAAAATTTTGGTAAAACTAGAATGTTTAAAAGCTAACCAAAAATAACACTTATAAAAAATATTTCAACTATAATTATTTATTTTTAGTAGTTTGTATGGGTAATTATTTATATTTTATAACTCAAGAATTTTAAAAATAATGATTTAAAAAATAAGAGTAATTTTCTATTGAACATATTTATAAACGCATTATATTATGTCAGTTTTTGATGATAAAATTATAAGTTGTAAGATATACTGAGTAGTCTTTCCCTATTCATTTGCTCAAATAAAGTAAATAAGAAAAGTTTAAAATAAAAATTATAATATATTTCTATTAAAATAATAATTAAAATAATATTTAATATGTATTGAAAATTTATTTTATTCTCATAATTATATATACACCCAAGCGCATACGCAGGGGAGGGGGTGGCTGATACCCCCCCCCCTCCTTTCCCAAAGCCAAAAAATGAGAATGACGGCTAAAACATTTTTTTAAATATTATGTTTTATGCTTATTAATTTATATTTTATAATAATAATTTCTACCTTTTATATATTTATCACGTTAACAGCAGAAATAAATACGCTACTAAATTATTCTATGTATTAATATAGATTTTAAATTTTTATTGACCTTATATTTATTTATCTATCATTTTAAAATTTTCCACAATAGAAACATATTCACTATAAAGCTATAATATATATCAAAAAACTAATATTTAATTTTTCATATTTATTTAAAAAATGTATATAGGGATCTTTCTATCCCAGTCATTTCACAAAACAAAAATATAAGATAATTTTATTCACTCTTAGTAATTAAGAATTCCCACCTAATAAATCAATTTTTGAAAGAGTTTATTATAGATTTTCTCACTGAAATCAACCTAAAAAAAATAGAATAAAAGATTTGATTCACAGTGCAAATCTGCCAATATTATTACCGCTGAATCATACCGAATATATTCTAAATCTTGATGGGAGAAAAAAATTAATTATTTTTTTACATATTTTTATTCTGAGGATGTTAAAATATAGAAGACATTACTAGCTGAATGCAAACTTGGTGTAAAACTATGGTTAATAATATTACAAAAATTGCTATATTTAATTTGCATAATTTTAAACACATTTTAGACTATAGCGAAGAAGATTGAAATATTAGCTCAATCCCAAAGAATATTGAATTTTAGATTTAAAATTTGTATTATGCTTCTTCTTAATAAAATTTTTGGGCATTAATTAATATGAATAACAAATTAAAGGCTTAAAAAATTTGTAATTTTTTTACAAATCTTATAATCGCAAAATATGTTCAATTTTACTATTGAATTAAATTATGATATAATTAATAAAAAGAATTTAAATAAAAATTTGAAAATTATTTTATATTATGCATCTAAAGAAAATGGATGAACATAGTATTTTTAACATTGAGATTGTATTTAAGTTATTTTTAAGATTTTGATATAAAAATTAATAAAATCTAAAAATAAAGTAAACATAAAGCAAGGATCCAAACCGAACCTGAACCTGAACCAAACCGTTAAACCGCTAAAAACCGGTATTTTTATCGAACCTGTACCGAACCTAAACCGCTAAAAAAATTTCAGCCGAACCTGAACCACTCCAAATGCCTCTGAACCGGTTCGAGTATCATGATTTTAAATAAAATAATATGCAAGTTATTATTAGATTTCATTTCAATTATATTCGAATTATTTTAAAATTAGCATCAATCACACTTGATTGATAAGTGTCGGTCATAATTTTTATAAACTTTAGTATATTGTCATTTTACAACATTTTTTAAATATTTAAAGCTTATAAATTATAATGCTTAGAGAAAAATTAAATCCAAAATATTATTATAAATGACACATCAAACCTGATATCATATTGGCAATGCCGGCCACCCAAATTAGTGTGGAAAGATGTTTCAACAATTAAATTTATGCTATTTCCTTATAGATGTTATTCGAGTGAGACGAATTTTAAAAATATATTAATTGTGCGGCGCTTAATAAAAATATTTAAGTTAAAAAAAGGAAAATATTGTTCATATTAAATTAATCATTGATATATATTATTATAATGTTATTTTATAATGTGCAATTAATAAAAATGAAGGTTTTCTATATGTGTTTTTTAAATTAATGATAAAATAAAAAAATATTTTCCCTATACATAATTCGAATGTAGGTTTGAATACAAAAGTGTTCAAACCGGTTTTTAGAGGTTCGAACCGAACCAATATTTTAATTTTTTACGAACCGAACCTGAACCTTAAACAGTTATTTTTATCCAAACCTGAACCTGAACCGAACCGATATTCGTTTCGGTTTGGATCCCTGACATAAAGGTTAAAATTTACCGTACCCTAAATGTTTTATGATTGTTAAATTTTGTATTAATAAAAAAAATTAATAAAGAATTTTCTTGTTCATCTATTTTTTTATAACAAATTTTTATGGACAATATAACTACATATCCCCTACTTTCAATGAAACTGTCACTTAGTTTACAAAAATACAAGCCAACCATCTTCATATTACCAGTGACCCTAAACACTTATGGTTTTCTTATTAATATAGCTGGATTTTATTAATTAAAAATAAATCTCTATTTAAAAATTGCTAATATGTACCCCTTCAAAATCTGCCCCATGTCTTCACATTTATAAATAAAAATTGTCTTCAGGATATTAAATTAGCATAAATATTGACGAAAAAATAATATCAACGACACATCTATTCAGAGAAACATTTATAAATAATTTTACTGTGTGGTTAGAATTAAAATTTGTATTTAAAAATTTTTATGTATATTTCTATGAAACATTTTTGGAATTATTTTATCATATTAAAATACCATTATGGTTTAACTTCAAAATATTTGTATATTCGTAATTATTTTTATGCGGGATAATCATATCCTATCTCCCTTTCTCTCTATTTCACTTAAATATTTTAAACTAAAAATAAATTTCTGATTTATTATTATTTAAATAATAACGGACATTTTAATATATGATAATATCTTATTTATAAAAGTTTATGTTCTTGGTTAAAAACTTAAAATGCCCTCAAAAATGTTTGAAAATAAAAAACGTATAATATTTTGATATAAATATATAATAAAAATAATGATTATCTAAATACACTAAAATATTGTATAAATTTGTTGAATATAATAAATTAAATTGTTTTTATTGGGCTTGGCCAAAATTTTTAAAACTTATTATGGGGGTTGGAGGGGGCTTTGGAATTATTTTTAATATTAAATTTTAGCCAGGCCTGACCCTAAAAATATTTTAACTGCCGGCCTGGGCGACTTTATCAAAATATACAAGTTCTTGATGTTAGGTATGATGTAAGTATAGAATCTATAATATATATATAAGCCGTGTCACAACAAATTTAGACAATAGTATTGTTTTATAAAACATTTTTCCAAAAAATCATAAATGTTAAGCCAATTTGAATTTTATCATGTGATTATATATTTATTTTTTAATATTTTAATGATGATTTTCACAAGATATCGCATCAGAAGGTAAAGATTTTGTAATTTATGTTTATGATTTTATTTTAATAAATATTTCACATTGTATACTCAAGGTAAGCCTCAAATTTAGAAAATTACAAATAAATGAAATTCTGTAAAATTAAAAAATATAGCCTAGCCATTATATAGGATTAATATTTTGATTTTTACAGTATCAATGTTTAAAATATCAAATTTATTTTGAATATTATATAATTATATATAAAGTTTGTTTTTTTTTAAATTTTACATTTTTTAATAGAACTGAAACAACTATAATAATTTTATCCTTTATATATACCAAAAATCTATTAAAACAATTAAATAATAAAAAAATTAAGTTAGTTTAAATGATGTTAATTTAATGAATGTAAGATACAAAAATTCGCGCTAAATAATAACCATTATAATAAAATAATAATCCATGTTTAACAATATATTTTTTAATTAGGTAATTTTTATGTATTTGCATTTATATGATTACTAGAATGATACATCAAATTTGACAACGAATTATTTTCTCCTTAATTTTAAGATGGATAAAATAAATTAAAAAACCATATTATGAATTCACTTTTATAATCATAGATCTGTTTTGCAACTTGGTAAATCAATGTAATTGTTATTATGAAAGCAGATTTTTGTATTTTTATTTAATACAACTCATTTGCCGTTAGCATCAAGGATGTTAACCCAGACCCAGACTGAACGCTTCTATGCCTTTACCCGAACCCGAACACTTTTTAAAAGAGGAGGGTCCAAGGGTTATAGGTGTCAAAAATTTTTAAAATAATAAAAAACATTTTTAATTTTGTTAACTTATCTTCGCGTTTTTCTTACAATTTTCTTGCTGGACTTCCATTTTATTTAGAGGTTGATATCATAAATTATTTTAGTGTATGTAGTTATATTTTATTATGTAAATTATATCGACTATTAAAGATTACCAAAAAATAATCACTTTAAAACTATTAATAATAAAGCAAGGGATGTTGCAAAATATTAAAAAACCCCCACAATTGTAAGAATATTAAAATCGATGAAAAGGTCAATTTTAATATTAGATTGCACAACATGTTTATTCTCAATTTGTATTATGCTATAAGAATTATTAAGTTTGAAAGATTTCTGTAATGATTTTATTATACGAGTATGTAAATTCATTTTGTTGGAGGATGATTGGTGCCAAATAAAGGACCTTACTAGTGTATTAGTTCTTTTAAAATAACAACATTAAGATTACAATCAAAAATTATGTTTATCTTAATTTTTTATCATATGGTTTATATGCCGATTAGATTTAGAAAGATTTACTAGTCCTTTTCATAAGAAATATTATAAAACATAAAAATTCGAGAACAACAATATTTGCAAAATAGTGTTGTATACCCCTCAATATATCTAGACCCTCGATATCAGGTTTTATCGAGTATTGAGCAAAAATAAATGGCTATACCATCTTAAAGTTTTATGGCATACGCAAAACACCATTATTTACAATATATTGGAGGCCACATCGTAATAATAATAATGAAAATTATAGCAACATTGATGATCTTAAACTTTTATTTTTAGATAAAGAAAAATCATATTAGAATCAGATAGAAATGAGGATCAAAAAATGTCTATTGCATCTTTAATAGAAAAGTTCTCAGAGTTTAAAGAATAAATAAGGATACAATTATTTAAAAATTCTGTAAAGAAAATTCTTCAATGTTTCCAGAATTATATATCTTGTCTAAAATCGTCATGGCTATACCGGCGACACAAGTACAATATTTTATGTATTTCTATTTTCGGTTAGCCTAGAATGTGGATTTTCATCTTTGAAATATATGTTATCCAATTTACTTGAAAACCTCAAGGATGATATATTATGATTGTGCGATTGAATAAACTATTTTAAATATAAATTATTTCATTTTTAAATTATCTGTAAATTATGAATGTGTATATATTGAAGTATAATAATAAATGAATGAAAAAAGTCTTATTTTGATTCTTTTTTTTATGTTCCCTGAATTCGGATTAGAACCTTGAACCTAAACGGTTTTTAAATTTTTTTACTGTACCCGAATTAGGACCTGGACCATGTTTTTGTTGAAGGGTTCACATCCCTGGTTAGCATAGCTGATATTTACAATTTTGCTATTTATTATCATATTGAATATCGTATAGGATATTCCATGTTATGCATGTATTCAACTGAATACCTCTCATATCTTTTCTGATGATTTGGCCTTTCTACATGCATTTTGTTTTGTATTTTTTCTCATCACTTCATAATTGTTGAAAGTATATTATTCATATAATTTTTGTTTTACTTATAAATAACTATAATTTAAGTTAACCTCCTATTATTTGTTAACTTAGAATATCTTTTTTATTTTTTCTATTGTAATTTAATAATGTCTTAACTTTTTTTAATATTTTGTGCTTATGTAATAAATCTTTTGTTATTTGGGGGAGTGGTGGTTTGTTTAAAATTAGGATGAACATATTTCACTGATTTTTATAAGACATGGTACTTTAATATGTATTCATGAATTTCATATAAATATCAGGAGATAACCAGTAGAATGATGGGTAAATCAGATATTTCCCCTTCATTTGATGAAAATTATTTTGAAAAATTTTCACAATAATATAAAATGGCAAAAAAACGTATATATTAGACAGATTTAATTCTTATAAAACCCTTATATAGGACTTATTTTCTGGATCCAAGTTAAAAAAAATTATTATTTGCTCTACTAATTTTCACCATGTCTTACGAGCTGCAAATGATATTTGTGAAACCTATAAAATCTGCTGCACTCTAACCTATAATCGCAGATGAAACTTGGATATATCTATAAAAGAGCCGCGTTGGATATGTTTTCATATATGAATGAGGATAATAATAAAATATTCTTAGTATTTTATTAATTATTGGAAACATATTCAGATATTTATACATCAAAATCAAACATATATTTACTTAGACATTCCTTAGACATCATAAAATGCAGTGGCTAATGTTATGATAGAATAACATTATCAATAGATATATGGTTTACAAACGTGTCCTCATAATGAAAAATCTAGAGAAATCTATGTAAATTGTGCAAGTATTAAATCTTTTAATACAAGATTCCTTTAATACTATAGGAAATTCACAATTAATAGTATCAATAAAAGATTTATTATTTGTTCGATATTCTCCTTAACAAATGCGTATTTCGTTCTATTTAAGATGAAAATGATAATTCAGTTTATAAGTCAAAATCTATTATATAGAAATAAGTTTTTTGACAAATTTTTATTTCTTAAAAATGTAATATTTGAGAGAGTATAAGTTTTAAATGCTAAAATCCAAAGGTATTAATTATATTTTCAGAATGTTAAATATAATAGAAATTTAGATCAAAATTCTTGTGACTGTTTTGATAAGTATTGGGGAGAATTTAATTTAAAGCTAAAGAAATATATTTAGAGGAGCCTTATTTTAATCGACAGAAAAAAAAGACTTTAGGGTTCGAAGAAGCCCGAATTTATCACATCATCAATTCGGGTCAGTTAATAAATATTATAGACATATACATTATCTTTCTTTAAAAATTAAGTAAGTTAAAAAATTATTATGCACGATTTATTAAGATGTTATTAATAATTCCCATAGATTCTTTTGCAGAACGATTGTTTTTAGGACTAACACATCTTAAATCTAACGTTCTACCATGAAACAACAACGGTTAAATCATATAATAATACTAAATGTTAAAAAAGAAAAAGCAAAAAAATTTGATTTAAATTCCATTATAAATTTTATAAATAAAAATGGAAAAACATATTATAATCTTAAAAAAATCTTAACATTTATTACATTATCTACCTAACAAAATAAAATATATTATTTTATTTAGTCATTTATATTATAAATATTTTAAAGGGGGTAAATAATAAGATTTTCTGTACAAAATTAAAATAACAAAATTTTTCTGTTTTTTTTTATAATTAATTAAAAATAAATTGATTTTGAAGTTTTGACGTGTCGGGTACATATATAATTCCAAAAAAGACTAATATTTGTTCCGAGTTTTTCTTTTATAAAATATATTCCAATTTTGGAACCAAATAATAGCTATATATCTATATATATATATATTCTAAATTCAAATCATGCCAGATAATGAAAAAAAGAGGTATCAGATAAAGAAAGATTCTTCAATGAAAGAATTTTGTTGTTTACCTTTGAAATCATTTTCTCTTTTTCTAAATAAATTATATAAAATATTGAAAGTGTAATATTACATCACATTAAGCCCTTACCAATCTACCAGATTTGTTTCTTTGAAAAATACTAATTAAGATTATATTTATTTTATAACATGATACCGCTTACCTCGCAATTTTAATAAATCTAAAATATTTATTATCTATTAGTGAAATGTAAACTAGCGGGTAAAAAAAAATACGACATTATTATAAATTTATACACACAATTTTTCATATTAATTTCTTTAATAATATTGATATTGGTATAATTTTTAAAAAAAAAATGATAAAAAACTAAAATATTAAAACAACTATATAAAAATATGTAAAAATATATAAAATTACTAAATAAAAATATATATTAATAGTATCGAAGGCTCTAAAAAAAGCTTAATTTACTAATGAAGTACCTAAAAAACAGGTATAATTGTGTTACAAAATTTTTCAATTGATGTTTTTGCGAAGAATTCGTTTCGTTTGTATGCTAAAAAAATTTCGTGTTAAATTTTTAAAAAATATATGTAGACTGTGAAAAATTGCCATTAGTTGAAATGACTATTGACTGAAATATAAAGTTATTTAATTTTGAATATTTATTAATTTTTTTATTTTCCCGACAAGTAAGAGGGTTTGTATTAATTGATGAAGAAAGGATGATATCCAGGCTGCATCCCAAATAAGGGATTTCATATTGGATCAGGGGGTGTTGGTTAAGCCATTGCGTCACAGTCAACATATATTTTTTTAAAAACTTTATCACGCAAATTTTTAGCATAACAAATGAAAATCGCAAATCCTTATTTCTTAAACAAAAACTTCAATTGGAAATTTTTAAACACAATTATACTTGTTTTTTAGGTTTATTTTCTTTATTAAATTAAGCGCTTTTTAGAGCCTTCGATACTATTAATATATAATTTTATTTAGCAATTTTATATATTTTTACATTATATAGTTGTTTAATTTTAATGTTTTATCATTTTTTAAAAAAATTTTACTATAAATATTATCAAAATAAAATTATATAATGAGTTAAAAAATTTCTTTAATTATATTAAATAATTATTAAATTTTATTTAATAGTTTATTTGATCAAACTTTACTTGTACATAAACCTTTTATTTTATCTTGAAATTATGTCCAAAATATTTTTCTGTTTTGTACATTCTTTTTTAAAAAATGTAGGATTTAAATTTAATGTTTAAAACTTACTTTTTCTTTATTTGAATAGTTCAAAATATTCTTAAAAATTATTTAATTTCTATAAATTATTTTTATAAAAAAGATTTGGAATGTGTAGGTAATATCATTAATGCTTTATTTGGTATGGAGGGAATTAAAGAGATTAATCCCAAAATATTAATAAAATATAAATTGAATGATATATAAATAAATTTATTTACTATTGTACAAAAAAAATTGTAAAAATAAAATTATATATAAATATATTTCTTTATAAAATGAATCAAATATAATGTGCCTCCAATAAATAGCTCGTCAAAGAATAAAGGATAAGCTATATCTCTTAATTTGATAAGAGGTGTAATTTGTAATTTTTTGATACGAGTTTAAAAATATAATGTAAATCGAAAATTTGTTTAAATTATGGTGTAATAGTAACAGATAATATAAATTCAATGCACAAAATATCCTGGCATAGTAAACCCTATTTTCAGGATATTTGAAATTATATCTAATTTTTTTATTAAACTAACATACATTAATTATTTTCCAGTTAATTGGCTTGATTCTTTCAGTAATTAATAAATTTAATATATTAATTATATATTTTTGAATAAAATAATTACTTAAATCTTAATCCGTTTATATATATATTATATCTATATTTAATTTAGAAATGAAGATCGACAGAGATAGTAAAATATAATATTATTTTTAGACAAACCATTATATATATATATAAAAACTGTTTATCAAGAAAAAGTAGAGTACAATTGTTCATCTTTGATTATCAATAATAAGTTTTGAGCATATATTCTTTAATTTAATAATCATTTATTTATATAAGGGGCAATTTCTCACATATTGAATAGTAAATTCCCTCATTTTTCTCAAATAAAATTGTGTATAACCACAATAATTAAACTTAATTTATACAAATGTTATAGATTTTTATTAAAAATTATATTTGTTATAATATTTTAATTTTATTTAAAAATATAAAATATATTTAGTTAAATTTTTATATCAATTGTTGACGAATCTAAATATATCTAGTTTTACAAACTTTTAATATAAATAATATTCAAAATTTTAAAACATTTATTTTAATTTTTATTAAATAATTTCATTCTATTTTAACATTTTACCTTAAAGATTTATTGTCCAAATAGACTTTATAGACCATTGATATATTATTAATATGTAATTTTAAAATAAGATAAAACATAACTGAAAAATTAACATAGAATTAATATTAATTCTTTTTTTTATATTATTACAATATTAATAATAAAATAAGTCACATTTTTCTTTTTCTTTTATTATTATAAATTATATCTTATCTCCTTTAACGAAAAACAATTTTCTTTTTATATCTTTTTTTAACAATATATAAATAAATCGTCAAACCAATTATGTAAAATGAAAAATGTTCGTTTAAAATTGATATCAAGAAAAATATATCAATTGTCAAAATAAATTAATTTTAAAATAATGATGCTATTCTCTCCTTCAAACGTGATTCTTCACCGGGGGTTGATGGGTTTCGCCCAATATTCCTACAGGATCTAACCGCACCTTACATCACACAACAATGCTACGTTTTGGAAAAAATTACTCAACTCATCAACCGTATGCTTGCTGGAGGCTTACCACCCGCCATTATTCCACTCCTTTATGGAGCTAAACTCATCGCCCTCCATAAACATAATAAAGATATTCGACCTATCGCTATTGGGACCACTTGGCGCCGATTAACCGCAAAGCTAGTAGTGAGCAGAATATTGTTCACAGTATCCAATCACCTGTGCCCTAATTAATTAGGAGTCAACGTAAAAGGGGGATGTGAGGTATCCCTACACATGACCAGAATGTATCTACAAACAGACCCCAGTGACGATATCCTAATTAAAATAAATTTTTTAAACGCTTTTAACTCTCTAAAACGTTCAGCGTTTCTTAATCCCATCCTTACCCTTTAGCCAGAATACTCGCAATTCGTCTTCGATTGTTATGCTAGTCCATCGCATCTTCAATTTGGAGATAGATTGATTCCTTCTAGTAGTGGAATACAACAAGGTGACCCTCTAGGCTCCTTTTTATTCTGTCTGGGCATTAATAGCCTAATACAAGGCATAAATGACCAATGTAAACTAAACCTTCATAACTGGTATATCGACGATGGTATACTAGGCGGCTCACCCAGCAAAGTTATGAAGGCGGTCGAAATAATAAAATCCAGCGAGAGCAGTTTGGGACTGCGAATCAATCAAGACAAAAGCGAATATTGTCCTCTTGGAATCATCGACCTTAACTATGATCCTTCGTTCAATCATACACCATTGAACTTCTTAACACATCTTGGATCTCCAGTGGGTAAAGACGAGTCCTTTGTCAAGTTCTTCGCCGACACTCTACTAGAGATATCCCTTATGCGCGGTACACTATCTCGCCTCCCAGCCCACCAAGCGTTCCTTCTATTAAAGAACTACCTCCTAATCCCAAAAATTCTATATACACTCCGATCGTCACGTATCTTCCAATACGAAGTCAACCTCGCTGCACACGAGCTAGAGATTAAACATCTCACAGAGGATATACTCAATCTCAAATTCGGAGACCTATCTTGGCTACAAGCCACCTTGCCAACCAAATCCGGCGGCATTGGCATACGATCGCCTTCCCTACTCTCTGTTAGTGCGTTCATATCCTCTCGCCTGTCCTGCGAGCCCATCATACACGCACTCACAAAACATCCTGACCCTTTACTTCCCCAGGCAATTGATCTATGGAAATCTCTTTCATTAGTCGATCCTCCCTCATCGGCACTGCAGAAGAACTGGGATAAGCCTCTAGTTGGCAACTCCGTTGCATACCTTAAATCGAGGAGCCAACCCGAGGACCATTCTCTACTCTTCTCCATTTCCGCAGACAGCGGGTATGAATTTCTCGAAGCTTTTCCATCGCGAAACCTTGACCAGCTCCTAAGCAACGATGAGCTACGTTACGCCATCGGTCTAAGACTTAATTGTGATGTGGTAATACCCTATCACTGCATCCTTTGTCAAACGCCGGTCAACTCCAAAGGCCGTCACTCTTTACACTGCAAGCGCTGTAGAGGCAGATTCATTAGACATTCAAAATGCAATGATACTATTGCCAGGGCCCTAAAATCTGCCGGTATCCCATCAACCCTCGAACCTACTGGACTCTACAATTCTGATGGTAAGCGTCCCGATGGCTCTACCATGATCCCTTGGAAGAGAGAGGAATTCCTAACCTAGGATTTCTCATGCATCGATCCCCTTGCCCCTTCCAATATAAATAGAGATGCTCTAGTAGACGCCGAGACGAATAAACTCGCTAAGTATTCGCCATCGCTTCCGGCCAATTACACATTCCTACCACTAATCGCCACGACTCTAACGTTGTTCGGCTCTCATGCCCTGGCCTTCTTTAAAGAGCTGGGGAAACGGATCTCTACTAGGACCGAAGATCCCAACGAGGGTTACTACCTACGCCAAAGATTCTCAATATAATAAAATCCAATTACCTCCGCTTCATATTCTCAATGACTGATAACCCCTAATCACAGAATCGGCGATGAGAAGGGCAATTTTAATATAAGCCAAATGTCATGTTTGTAGGCGTGAGATGCGTTTAAATTTCTCCTGTGAAAAAGAAGATGGCACATTATATACATCAAGGAAGCTCCAAATTTGGTGATCGGAATCAGTAAATTTAAAATGATAATCCATATACAATTATAATTGAATACATTAGGACTAGGAGATCAGCACCTTACTCTTAATCAAGAACAAGAAATGAAACCTAGAGTAGTGTTCATTGGTTTAAAGGACCAAATGTGAAAGAAAAGAAAATATTAAAGTGTATTTTATGTTAACAAAATAAGTGTATATATGTCACAAAATTTATTTTACAAGTGTTAACAGAATATTGTATATATGTCACAAAATTGTATTTACAAATGTTAACAAAATATTATATATGTCACAAAATTATATTTACCTATTATTATTAAATTTTACAACATTTTATTTACATAATTATATTAAATTTTAACAAAATAAAAATAAAAAAAAATGATAAAATAAAACGTTAATATAAAATAATCTCAATCACCTTTTTAACAGGAATTTTTAAATATTTAAAAATTTTAAGCTGTTCTTTTTGCTCTAGAGTTTGGAGTTTAATTGGATAGGCCTAACAGATCTATAAGAATAGAAGCAAATGGGAGTCCTCAGTTCTATGGGGTCAGAGTAATTCTGGCCTCTTTCTATAGGGTCTAATATGTCCAGATGGTTCAATTATTGCAGGTATTTGAGCTTTAATATATATAATGATATATATTTTTTTTTATGAAACTGAGAATATAATTTAATACTATTGATAAATAAACAGTCATTGAAAATAACTTGGATAACCCTAAAAAATCAATATTACCTGGCATTTTATTATTCTTTTAAGGTCGAATTTATGAACGATTTAATTGAGATGACGATCTTTCCTTGTTTTAATTTCTATTTTTATAGTCACAATTTTACTCACTTGTAATTTAATCTATATTTCACATCTTAGTAAAGCTATTAAATGCTATAAGTAAATAAATTCCTGTTATATTATTATAAATTTTTTCTTATATTCCTAATATAATTTATAATATGCGATATATTATTTATAATACAATATGTAATTTATTTATCATTAAAAATATATACAAAATAAATATATAGTTTATTAGGTTCCCTTTATCATTTCTATGCTGACCTTCTCACAAAATTCTGCTTGTAATCTAGTTTATAAATAAAATCACAATTCCGTCTATGTATTATAAATTAGAATGAAAATGAAATTTTTTTACTATTTCTTTATATAAGCAAGTAGTTAATTTTTAAAAATTTTAAACATTAAAATAACTTTAATTTTTTAGCCTTATGTGGACATTTATATAATTTTTAATGAAATTGACTTTTGACGGTGCGGATGTAAAAATTGATCTATTTTCACTATTAATGTATTCTAACTCTTATATAAGTTATAAGAGTTTTGATATTCGAAAATCAATTTAAATAAATTAAGATTAATAAAATCGAATAATGAAAAAATGAAAATTATTTTACTAAAAGTTATATTGTTTTTCTATATTAACAAGTTTCTCAAAAATTTAAAATATTAAAATTTGGGAACTATATTTTTTTAATAAATCGGATATAAAAAAATATTATAAATATAATACCGAATCAAAACAAAATTTAATTATTTTGTTTTGATATTTTGAAGAAGAAAAAAAATTTTACATAGCAAAAACATCTGAATTTACTAATATCAAATTGAGAGAAAATAAATAAACAAAAAATTCTGAGAAAATATATGGATTTCCATTATTACTTTTTATACTGATTTTTACTATGCCAATTCAAGCATAAATAAATATTTTTTTTACATATTATTTGTTAAAGATGAAAAAAAAAGTTTTTTTATCCCCCTCTTTTATTATGGTTAAGATGAATAGTTTTTTTAATCCCCCTCTTTTGTTTATGTTAAAGTTATAAAGTTTTTTAATACCCCTCCTTTGTTTACAATAAAATGAAAGTTAAAAAAAGGTTTCTCTTTTTGGTCCCTTTCATTTTAAGTTAAACACAGTGAAAGTAAAACATATGGCTTTTGTGTTTTCTCTCACTTTACTGGATTTCTTACTTTAGGAGTCTTCAGTAAGGTGATCCGAAAATATGAGTTAGACCGTTAGGTCCGGGAGACTACTCTGCATCCCAAGGTATATTTTGAGTTTCGGGAAGTATGGGGGGGGGGTAGGTTTTATCCCCAATTATGTACGATAAAACTAACACAACTCGTTTCCACAAAAACGTTCTTTTTTTCACTTTGCGCCAATTTAATTTTAATTTATAATTGCGCATTTTATTTTCCCTATAAAAGGGACGATTTTTTTATAGTTTAGATATACTTTATTTTTTGTGTAAAATAATTTTGAAAATCTTTATTAATACTTTATTTTTTATGTTTAAAATAATTTTGAAATTTTTATTAATATAAACTTTTTTAGTTTTGTAAAATTTTGCTAACAATAATTTTAGTTATTTTGTTAAATAATAAATTTTGATAATAAATTACTATGACTACGACCCGATCTCAAAATCATTTAAACGAAGTGTCTAAATTCTTCATTATTAATAATATTGAATAAGAATTTTTTATTTATGAGAGTCAAAGACCAGTAGGCTCGGCCCCAAATTTGAAGAAGCTTCTTTATCTAACTCTTGATACTCCTTAAAAAGTATAATTTTAGTAACCCGTGTCGCGCTTAAAAATAAATTATAAACCCTATCCGATATTAAATTTTAAATTATATAAATTTACTTCTTGAAAAATGGTAAAAGAAGTTTTTTTTAAATTACAAAAAAATACCTAAATTATTTAAATGGAAAGATTTTTATAAAAATATAAGTGATTAAAGTCTACAAATCTAGGCCAGTCAAAAAAATAAAATAAATTTAGGTTGGGTTTGATTTTTTTATAAAAATTTAAATCACAGTCATAATAATTTGTTTATTTATAGATATATACAAAATAGGTTTAGCGTATTTCAATTTGTAAAAAAAAAATAATAGAACTCAGCCTAGATACAATATAATATTTAAAATAAAATGTGCCTTTATCGGATTACTAAAATTATAGCGCCAGTGGCAATATAGAATTTCTTATTAATTATCAAATAATTCTTGTCATATATTATGTTAATCGTATTTAATATTTAATAAAAAAAGTGGTTCAACTCCTCTAATTAAATATTTAAAAAATCTTAATTATTTGATAACAACTAAATTATTATTATTATTATATATAAGCTAAACAAGATTTATATTTTCTTAACATATTTGAATTCCTTCTCAGGTTTAGCTAGATGGCCACATTATATTTTATTTCTTATTCGAACTCATATTAAATATAGATTAAATAATTTTGTTTAGAAGGCAGTGGAGTGCTAAATCCCTTTAAATTTGTTAAAGATTACCCACCACTCCATCCTTTTTAAAATTTTTATTCGGATTATTAATTTTTTGATCTAATATTTTGATTTATTTTCCATTTTTTGTCTTGATCAATATAATTTAGTTTTTAATTCCCTTTCAAACTTAAACTGAATGTCACCGTGAAATCTCAAATTTGAAACAAACACTCAATAAGAAATATAATTTATTGCTACACCAAATAATTTTTTCAAACTAATAATTTTATTAAAAACCTCAAATTAATTTTTTGATTTAATAAACCGATAAATTATGTTTTATTTAAATATCATTTTGACAAAAGGTTAATTTATGCTTAAATATTTTATTTAGATAGTTATTCAATTCATTGAATTCATTCTCAATGCATATAAAATGTAGTTTCATTTCAACATATTAATTATGTTAACCGATCCTTAGGCCACCTAGGTTCTAATTAGTTTTTTAAATTAAAGTGAAAAAAATTCCCAAATCATTTAGGATGGCGGATTCTCTTAAAAAATTAATCTACGCAAATAGGGGTTTATTATGAGATAATTCATTCCATTCTGTGACAATAATTCTTTTTCCCTTAGAGTGACATATTGCGTTTTTTCCGATCTTTGGTGGGTTGAATTAATACGTTTAATATTTTATAATTTGATTCGGTGCATGTTAAAATTATGACATTTATACGACTCTAGCAAATGGTCTATTTTAAAATTTAGATAAATTATAAATAAACAATGTATTTCTAAGAGAGGTAACGCAAAAAAATTCAAATGTTCAAAAATCTTATCATATATGGCTCAGTATTTCTGAAAGATATGGATAAGCGTTTTATTCCACACGCGTTTTACTCTGCCAATTTTATAAAATTGATTTAAATTATTACTTCTTGAGGATACACAGCATGCGAACAGCCTTATGAGATGGTAAGCGAAAAATCACAGGATAAAAATTCCCATTTTCTTAGATCATTAAATAGTGAGAGATCGCATAGTTTTTTAAACTAGATAAGATCAGAATGATTCTTGAAATGTAACTTAAGATTGTAAATATATGGTTTAACATTATATTAGAATTGTTTATATATCTTATTTTTAAGATATTAAAAAAATATGTAATTTGATTTCCTTTAATTAAATCAATTTATTTCAAACTTTTTTAAACTCAAAAAATAATAAAATATTAATTAATTGAATTTCCATTGTATATTTAAAAGTTAGAGATTGAAATAAATCAAACGAAATACGCCGAAAATATATTAAACACTTAATTTTACAAAGATCTTGAAGATTCATAGCATTTAAATTTGAATAAATTCACCCAATAGCACCTATATATTCTTTATAAAATTTGGATTTAATTTTAATTCTCTTCATTTCCCCTCTTTTGAGAGGTTTAATATTTAGGCATAATGTTAATTTTATAATATCTAGAATCCATCTCTCGAGTCATAAAGTTCTGAATTTTGATAATTTAAAAAAGCTCTGTATGAATAACTAACTCCATTTCGATTTACTTCTTTTCCATTGACTTTATCGTCGTTTTGTGAAGTTCCTTTAATTCTAATTTGTTTAGCAGAATCTAAAGATCTGCAAATTCCCTTCTTCATTATGACTTAACTAAACCCGGTTAAAATTTTACAAATATAATTAATAATTACGGTTTATTTATGAACTTAGGTCATGAAATAAAGGATGCATATAATATTTACCTCCAAATTTATTTCAAAAGTCGAAAGAATATAAAATTTCTTTATTTTTTTTTCACTTTGTTTAATAAATTTTTTATTTGTGATTTCTGAAGATGGGAAGAAAAAAGCCATACGTAACAACAATATTAATTAATGACAAATTAAAATTTTAATAGTATTAGCACTTATAATTAAGTATAATTGTCTTAAAGTATTTATTTAGGAAAATGAAAAAATATTTATGGTTTAAGCAAGCTATCAAATAACAAGGAATATATTACATTAGAGAAAAAAATCTTATCTAAGATTTTTTTTCCATGAGAATTTTTTAAATACAAATCTAGCTTAAACTAATTTTTTGTATGTGCTATTTAATGTCCTAGTGTTATATATAAGCTTCTTAATGCATACTTTTATATTTCTATAATACGATAATTATTGTATCTGAAATTCAAATTATTGAATCATCATTTTAAAAAATTTTATTTTTATAGCTAAGAAAAGGAAGGAAAAAAAAGTTAACCCTAAATAAAGTATGATAGAAATTTTAAAACAATAAATATACTATTATTCTATAATCAATGAAAGAAAAAATATTTTGAATGTTGTTTTTGTATTATACTATAAATTTGAACATGAATGAAATTTTTAAATGGTAAATAAAATTCTTTGAATAATTTTGTATTAAATATAACACCACACATTGATCATAGGCACGAGAAATTGAGTGAATCTTTAGAATAGCAAAGGGTTAAATATTAAACATTCCTGGTTATATGATTAAAATTTTGAAAAATAAAAAATGTTTTTTAAAATAAATTAAAATAAAAAATGTATTTGTAAATATAAATAATATAATTTTATACAGTAAATTTTATATATCAATAACTATATTTTTCAATCACATTACTCTACTTTATAAATTTTTATACATAATATCTAGGGAAATTTTTTTTATCTGAAATTCAATTTTTATTTTGAAGGTAATAAACAACACTATTTATTTTTGAAAAATTTATCATGAAAAATATGACGAAATTAATAACTATATCTTTTTCAGGTAAGGTTTACAACACTGAAGTATTAAAAACAACTTAATTAACTTTATATTGAAATCTACTCTGAATTTCGGCCCTAGTTTTACTCTCTAACCTTTTTTCACAACCAACGCATATATGTTTAAATAATCAAACTGGTCTTGACATGAGTTCAGGTAAATCGAGCATGGCCATGTATTACTGGGAGATCATAACATTCTTAGAAATCAAATGTAGCACTCTTGTTCTCACAAAGCAAAGTTGGGGGGGGGGGGGGGTCGTTCAAAGTTGGCCTGAGCAAAATAAACTATCAAGTTGGTTTTAATGATAGTATTATGAGTATAACTTTATATTTTTTTAATCGCGTTATAATTGAAAAAAATGCTTAAATATTTAAATTGAGATCGTAGTTATCATTTATTTTTGGGTCTGAAAAATTGCCAAATTCTAGTTTGGTTTGGACCAACAACGTGTTCAATAGGTCGGCTCATAGTTTGGAATTTATTATTATTATTAAAATATAACACAAATTTATTCTTTTTTAAAATTTATTACACCAAATATTAAATTGCATTATATTATGATTATAGTTAAGAGTTTAGTTAAAATATTATTCAGTCTATTTAATTTATGGAACTTTTTACTAAATTTAGTAATTTTCGTTTTTTGAAATTGATGCAGATACTTTATAATAATAGTGTATCTTGTATATTTATGAAAAAGGTTAAAATTTTGCTACTATTGAAGGATTATCATTTGTTTGTAGAATTTATTCCAATTATTCCTTTCGATAGGAATATTTGCTCCCTCCACTTCATGTATGTTAAAAATATATTAGCTTAGACGGTATTTTTTGTAAATTTTTGATTTATGATAAAGGAATTTCTAAACCTTCGTTTAAGCTGTGATATAATCACACCCTCATCTTAGCTCCTGTCGACAATCTAGGTCATCATTCACTTCACTGCCTTTTTTTAAAGTCCATCATCCAGCCACCAGGCAATAATTTTAATTATTGCTAGAAATCTCCATTCAGCTCATAATCTATCAAATTTGGGTCTGTAGGTCTTAATCTTGAGGACAATAACAGGCCTGACGGAATGACACTTATTTCATGGAGAAGAAAAACGCTATCCTGGAATTATAGTGTTGATCTTTTTGCATTCCTTAATCAAAGCGGAAATTAGAAAAAAAGATAAATACATTAACATTTCTAATGTTACTCTAATCCCCATTGTTTCTGACACAATCGGTGCTTTTGCACTCAGAGCAAGGAATTTTTTCAAGGCACTCTGACATAAAAATGAGCTTAAATTCTGATGATCCTCCAGGAAGGTTTTTAACTACTTTAACGAATTTCAATTGAAATTTATAGGTCTCGTAGTATATCAATCCATTTTGACATAACCTATTTTTAATATATTACATTATTTTATTACTTATTTTTAAAAAAATAAGTAATATATATTTTTTATTAAGCCTATATCTTTTATTGTAAATTGTAAGCAAATAAAAAAAAAAATATCTGATGTTTTACTAGTATGTAAAGAAAAGTTGCAAAATACTCGCTTTTCATTATTGCCTGGAGTCAATAAATATGTGTAAAGAGTAAGCCAGGCATAGTTTTGAAAGTCATCTTTTACTTATCCATATTCATTTTATATAGTATAGACTTATTATAATCATTCTATTTATTATAAAAAATAAATTAGATAAATGAAGAACCCGTGAAACAATAAAATTTTATATTAATTGTTATTTTAAAATCTTAAACTGTCATAATCATGATGTAATTAAATCATGGGATCCGCATTATAACATTTTTTTAGATTATAAGGGTATTTATAGGTATATTTGTTAAAATTGTGATTCATTAATATTTACATTCTTTCGAATTTATGATATTATATTAAATATTCGGGATCATCATTATAACATTTTTATTCGAGATTATAAGGGTATTATGGTTAATTTACTAGAATTGTGATTTATAATTATTTACATTATTCTTTTTCCAATTTATAATAAAATTTGGGTTCAGCATCACAAACGAATATTTATCATATGTTTTTTTAAAAGTTTTTTTTAATAAAGGTAAGCCAATGGTGTTTTTAGGTCTGATATTAGTAAATATTTTTACCAAAAGTAATATATAAAATAAGAATGTAATAGGTTTTATTCAAGATTCGGATATTTACTATAATTATGATAAAGAAATAAAATATACAGCAATCATTATAAGAGCCTCAGGTATGAATTTTGAATATTTCTAATTTATTTTAGAAGGTAGCTACGGGTTAGGAAAGATGGTAAAAAATCCAGGTTAGTAGTTAATATTTCATAAAAATGGTTGAGATCATTTTGTTAGTACTAATCCAAACAAGAAAATTAAAGATCCGACTTGTTTGAAACCTTAGGTACTGCTTATGCTCCTTAATCTCTGAATAACATAATGAATAATAGTAACACTCCAGAGATTTTTAAAAAAACTTACGTGACCAGTTTTTTTTGAGTAGAATTTTATAATGCTAAACTATGTTTTGCATAATTAAAATGTATTTTTTATTAAATAGGTAAGTGATAAAAAATATTTGTAGGCAACCAACTCATTATCAAAAACCTATCTAGAAACACTTTTTATCGAAACTTTTATCACTAATGTCATGTATCGCGAAGGAATTGAGCAAAAATAAGACTTATAAACCAATTTTATTTTCCCATGAAACATTCAGCGAAGACAATACCGCGAACTTAATTCTGCGAAACTGAATACCGAACACTTTCGAATCTTGAACCAATTTAAAGCAAAACATTTATGGCCAACTCTTTGTATGAAAATTTTTTTATCGCCGGCGAAACAAAAACAACATATTCAATAATAATTTAACCACATAAATTCTTAAATCATAAAAGCCAAATGTTTTAAGGGTATTTAGTTACAAGCCAGCAAGAGTTGGCTTAAATGTGACCTTTATCTAATATTCCATTAAAAAATAATTCATAAAAAATATTCTATATGCATAGAATTTTTTCCTTACATTAGATTTAAAAATACAGAAAACTAAATTTTCACCATTATTTTTTTTAAAAAATCATAAACGATTGCTAAGTAAAGACAATATATTTACTCATAATTTTTTGTATTGAATTTTCACAGTTAATTTTTTTTTTAATGAATTTCTTTATTTTTTTTAGACATCTCATTTCTAGAATAAATTATTAATCATTTTTTACTAAATCCTGGTAGCTTAAACGTAATGTTTGCAAATTATAATATTATTATTAAAATTCACTTTATAATCAAGGGGTCCTCTTCTTTATTAAAAATTTCTTTGCCATCACCAGATCGCATCCCGATAATCAATTAGATCTTAGGATCCCGGACATAATAAAGCCTTTATCTCTGAGAGCAACTGTTAAATTATACGAAGAAAAAAAATTATCCATATAAATTTTATAGTTTTTTATATACAATTTCTGATAGTCAAATAACGAGATATCTCGGCTAATTTCCATCAAAGATTTTCTTTTATATTTGAGAATTTTTCTAAATATATCTCGAAAAAATTGTAACCATTGATTATCCATAAAACGCAAAGTTTTAATTCCCCATTTATGTGGTTTTCAGCTAAAATATTGCTTAAATTCACATAGACCTTATAAGGGTACCATCATTTTGTCGAGGGATAATCTATCCTATAATTGAACAAGTTCACTTTTATTAGCACTAATATTTGTATAATAGACATGAGAATCTATTTAACTTTACTTAATTTATAATTTTTAGGTGAAACGCAATTTTTATACATCTTTTTAGTAATATAGCAAACCCTTAGCTATCAGCTCGAATTTAGGCCACCTTTTGGAAATTTATCGACAATTTTTATGATACCGAGAAATAAAGCTCTCAGTGTAGGAGTATTAGCTTAAGCATTTAAAATAATTTATAAATAGTAAATTTAAAAAAATTTATTTTAAGTTCATCCATAAGAACTTTAAGCCATTTGAAAACTCAGTTTTAATCTTAAAAAAATATTTTCCTCTTGAAGTAAAAAATCACATAGGAGATAGCTCAAAATGCCCCTATAAGTCCAGCTGAGGTATGTCTAGAGTGTATTTCTCATGGTCAAGACAATATTTAGTGCATTATCACAAAATATATATTTTATTACCCAAAAAATTAATCGACTAATTTCAAAATACGTAATTATTAATGATGTATAAAATTCTACAATCATAAAATACCCGAAAACAGTAGTAATATCGCTTTGAAGATATCGTAGAGATTTGCAAAACACAGCTCGGCCTTAGCCGGCCCGAATGGGTTTAAAAAATAATTTAGGTTCGGCTCTAATATTTATTTATAAAATCGGGCCAGACCGGGCTTATTTTTCATTGTAGAATATTTTTTTTACAATCAAAAAAAAATAATGAATTTTTCTACTGTTTTAACCAGATTTGATGGTAAACATTTCTATATTTTCTTATTTATTTGAAAATAAAATTATCTGAATTGCAAAAAATTGTTAAAATAACATATTTTTATCAATTTTTACCAGAGTTTAAAAGTAGCGTCAAAAGAAGTAGCGCACTATTAGCTACTTTTTATAAAAAAAAATTCAAATTTTATTTTTTGCTAATGTTATTGTATAGTAAATATATAAAAATCAACATTTATGAATATTAAAATATAGTTAAATTTTGATTATAAAAAAATTAATGTAATTATCAATAAATATTTATGGTAATTTGTTGCATTTTATAAGTTTTTACCTAGTGCTATGCGTCCAACTATCTGCCGTGGTACATATATATGATATCTCTGATAACTCTACTATTAGAGCATCTTTCATCATTTTTAAGTTATCTGCTATTTTATTCATTAGTGTCAGGCGACATAAAATTTTAATACAAGGGGATAGTCTTAATCATTATGGTAAATGATGGATTATCAACCAAGGACATTGGCTTGTATCAATTATAAAATCAACAATAACTTTGTCAACCAATTTCTGAGAAATATTGGTATTTGTTTATTAATTAATTTTGTTTGTATTGAGTAAGTCTTTTTGGATGTAGAGTCGCCTATAACAAAATTATTTAGATGTTCCCCATTTCCTAAAAACTATTGATAAAAAAATTACTATTAGATATTAAAAGTGACAATTTACCTTTTGGTGTTTCTTGAGGTATAAATTTGAAGCCAGTTATGGTTTTTATATTTATTTTAAAAAATTTTCAAGCCTAGGCCATGGGAAATTTGTATTATAGCTATTAAGAACATTTTCTTCCCTGGTATCTTCCATTTCATTAATATCATTGTCTGAATCACTTTCAACGATTTGGATATCCATAGGCGATGACATTTTAAATTATTAACAAGTGATTTAGGTTTATAGTACAAATAAAAATATAAATTGCAAAATTGAAAATATATTTCAATTTCAAAATTAAATAATAAATCATAAAAATTATAATTATAATTAATTATGATATTATATTTGAATTTTCACGTTTATACTTACCTTCATTATATTTTTTAAAAGTAGCGGCTAAAAATTAAATAATTACAAAATAAAGTAGCCGATATTGGCTATAGTTACCAAAAAAGATAGTACGTTAAGTAGCTCCTTTAACAACTCTGATTTTTACAAGTTAAATTATTTTATTCACAAACTAATTAAAAGAATATGGACATGATATTTAATTAAATATGCACAATATAGTATATTTAAATAAATTCGGGCAGGGCCGACAAATAAGCTTTATTTTTATTTCGTGTCAGACTTTTCGGGGATCGGGTGAAGCAGATTAATTTTTCATACAAAAATTTCGGGCCGGGTTTGAAAAATTAGGCCCGATGCAACTAGGGTATCGGTACAATCCGAATTTTTAGAAAAGAGTAAATATCAACCCAGATGGGAAAATTAATAATATATCTAAGACTTTAGAGTTATTCAGTTTAATTTATTATATAAATTAATATATTGGCTTCTTTTTTTTAAAAAAAAATATCAAAAATGTTATAATAAAAATTAGGGCATGAATGCATCCATGACTGTATTATATATATTATAATGTTTATATTAATAATATTTTTTTTAAAAAAAATGTTATTTTATAAATGGGATATTTATCATAAATTACAAAATAATATTCACAAGAATATTCTGTTTTTAACACAAAAAAAAGGAAATAGAAATATTTTTCGAAATTAAAATTATAAACGCTTTGAAATTATCACAGAAATTTAATATTTTAGTTTTCAGCAAGTTTTCCCTTCATTTTTTAGACAATTTTAAGTTAATCCAATAGAATTCTTTGAGTACTATCCCGTCAATAGTAGCAGAAAGTTGCTTGGATGGGATTTGCATGAAGGATTTGCTCCCACAGTTATATCTACAGTTAAGGTAGATTTTTTAAAAAAAATATATATAAATACATTATATAAGCTTTAACTTTAGGAATAATATGAATGATTTATACAAAAATTTTAATTTAAGATTATAAAAAAATTAACATAACAGTAAATAGAATTAGAGAAAAGCAAAACGTTCGTCAGTCAAAGCGTTTTATTTCTAGGACTGGACAATAGAACTTTTCTTAATAGTGCATAATCTTATGCTCAGATGAGTATGCTTTTTGCTCAAAGAAAGAAAAAAAAGAAGTGAGTAAAAAATGAAACTTATAAAAATATTGTATAATTCCATCTTGATCGGCCACGATAAGCTTAGGCCCCAAGCCGTGGATCTTGTAGAGTTCTAACCCGTCGGGCTGATTGGTCCGTTGATAAAGAGCCCGGTATTGCATTTGACGATCGCGAAACAAAATTATGAATTGCTTGTGTTCCAGTGATCGGTTCATGGCCTTTAAATCAGTTTTAAAAAAATTAATCAAATTTTAGAAATAAGTAATGTTGTACCCTGCCCAACTTTCTAGTTCTACGAAGATTTTAATGTATCTTCGATTATTTTTGGCCAGATAAAAATTATTAGAATCAAGTATCTGGAAACAATGGAATTTTGTTTCTCTTTCCGGTTCCTTTATAATTTAAAAATCCATCAGGGAGAGTGCTAGTTATTTTAAGATTTAAATAAAATGTTTATTTCCGGTTCTGTTTTTAAAAATTGACAAAAATAGTGTCGTTTAACAAGACTAGATTTGGTAATATTTGTTTTATATTGTAATTATATAATTTTGATTTTTAAAAAAATGTTTGTTTTTATAAGATTAAATAATCTAATAGCGAGTGTTGTTTAGAAATCTATTATTTGTCAACCGTTAAAAAAATATAATTTAATTAGTTCTATAACATTAGTTGTTGTATTTATATAATATATCTTATAAAAATTAATCTCTAAAACGCGAAATAAATTATGTTTTCTAATAAAACTATAAAAACCTCTATAGCCCTTGTTTTAACGTCAGTATTAACTGGGCCAGCTAGAACCGAATAACTGAGAGCTTGAATTATGAGATTCCTGTTAGATCTCTCGGAAGGTTTGGCATTTATCCTGGAAGAACCTATAATAAATATATTGTTAAGTTTTATTTGAAACATTCATTAAATAAAAAGAAATGTTTTCTGTGAATGGCACAGAAGAAATGGAATATTAACAAAAATATAAATAATACTCGATCTTGTAATGTTATTTGACTACCGTTGACCTCTTTAAATAAAAAGTTAATTAATAAATTTCATAAATTATAAGAAAATTTATAGTCTTTCAAAAGTATGCATGGAAGATATCCGTTTAATGTTAAATACTCTCAAGTCAACAAATAACAATTTCAACGACGAAATATTTTTTAAAATGCAATAAAATTCATTTTTTATGTATTAAGTGATGGTACAACGCGATCGCCCCCGCTCTACTATGTACCATCCCCACTATAGGACGGAACCACCAAGTTGGCTTCAGAAAAAATATATGGCCCTTAGTGGATTCGAACCCGGCAGAACTAATTGATTGGCGAGCAACGCTCTAGTCCACAAATGCTTTCCAAAAATTACGATTTTTTAATGTATATATTATAACCAAATGTGGCAGCATTTGTTCCAAATAAACAATAAATAAAATATCGATTGGCTCAATACAGCCTTTTGCAGTAACTCTAAATTAACCTAGATTTCCGCCCACTAAGCTAAGATCATCATAATGTTGGTCCATGTTAATTTATCATAAAAAATTACTATTATCTTATGCTTATTTAAAAAAAAAAAAATTATTCAATATATAACAATTTTAAGTTTAATTTTATATCCAAATTTATAAGAGATCATTATTAATTTACCAAAAGAAGAAATTGAAAAAATATAGCAAAAATTAACAAGTTGATTTATCAGTAGAGATAATATTAAGTAAATATAAAAATATCGGGGTATATAGGACTACTCAAAATAGAGGTCTAAAGATAGCTTTTCAAAGAAGTAGGAATCTAGGGGAAAAAAATGTCCTTTAAAAAAGGACAAAAATATGATTTAATGAGATTTCTGCGAATTGCTAGACAAATTTTCAGTTCAGCTTATCACCGAAAATTATATTCACTAGGATATTCCTACCATAAGAGAAAAAAAATTATTATGGGTATTTGAAATTCGTAAATTAGATAAAAGAGCAATGGGGAACCAACGACGAATCAAAAACGAAGTAGGGTTATATTAAAATATGCAAAAACCTTCAACCCTGATTTCTTACAAAGAATTGATAAGTTTCCATGATGCGTGAATGCAAAAGGTCGATGTGTTCCATTTATAGATAATAAAATAATTACTATAAACGAAGAATTTAGATTTTAACTGGGAAATCGATTATCCCAAGAATATGAGCAAAATCTTATTAATTGAAATTCCACAAAGAATAGCCGCATATTTATAAATAGGCAAAGGTAAGATATAACACAATTTTAATATATCTTGGCAAAATAATGGAATTTCAAATAGAGCTACATATTTTAATAATCTAAATATAAAATTAATCATTTGTATTATTTATTTTGCTCATTATTATATAGTTATTCTATCAAAAATGAGTGTTGATTATTGTATTTTAAATCAAAATTTATAATAAGTTTAAAAATAATATGAGTGATCGCATATTAATGAAGTCGGGTGTAGGACGCTCCTATGACCATTATTCCTACATTTTTGTGCCTATAGCTTTAATAAGGAAAATCAAGATAACCGAAATCGTCATCAATATCCGATTATTCCGTGGGAGACATTTTTGGATTTTTTTTTAAAAAAAAACTTGATAGGGCGACATTAGCAGAAAAAAATGGACCCGGGGCTAGGCCTTAAAAATTGATAGGCATATCATTTTTTGTTAGAAATGGACAAAATAATGCGCACGTTCGCAAAAAATCGAAATGTAGTATTTGAATTGAGAAGAAGTCATTTAAATTTGTTTTTTCATTCTCTCGTAATTTAAACCTGTCTTAAATTTAATATTTGCTCTTATTTCTTTATTTAATATTAGAGGTCTATTCATCCAAAACTGGAGCAAAAAAAAAGATTTTGGGCTGGGGTAATACAACTTTAATGCAATTTTATGAAATATTTTCCTTCGGAGATGCTGAATAAGATCTATTTTTTTTAAATTAAAAAAAATTATATATAATCTAAACCGTTGGTGGCACTTTGGGCTATTGCGCTGGTAGAACTAGAAACGCTAGTAGAGGAACAAGTGTGACTCGTATTTTTACCGTTGATACTTTTAGACATTTTTAAGCCGCCGTTTTTAATGCGGTTATGGTTGATATTATTATTATTCGAGAATATTTTGGTGGTAGACTTCTGGGAGGCGGTAGTGGATAGGGAGACGTTAGAATTTTTAAAACTCTCCTGGTACCTCGGGCATATATGGGTGTGAGAGAATGGATTTTCTTGAAGGGATTCAAGATTAATCCCTGTTTCAAATTCTTATTTTCGTTATATTTTTTAAAAATAAAATCAGATCATGTGAATGTTGATAAATCGTTCGATTTGAGCCAACTTCAAAATGACTTAGACGAGTTTTTTTTAGTCAAAGATCGGACTTAAGATTACTAGAGGACTAAGCAAAAAAAATGATAGTGTTTCAGGGAATTGGCTGAAATGCCGATTTAAAAGAAGAGAGGATATGTAGGAAAAGTCTTAACCATAAAATATTGAATCCGATTTGGATAATGTTGTTATTTAAAAATGGGGATACTTTGGGTGTAACTGTATAATTAGGAACAAATAAGATATTAGATATTGCTATAATAATTAACCATGTATTTTTATTATTATCATATTTTAAAAAAAATACCATGAATTATATAGCTTTATAGATAAGGAATATAACCGTTTATTTGAACAAAAAAAATGCATATACCATTTCCCTGTTCCTCTTGAATATCCCTAAGAGAGTATTGAGACTTAGCAGCTGATAGAGGTCGCCTGTTAAAACTTCTTTTAACCAAAACAATCTCTTTCCGACAGATTAATCCCTTTCCACTATTTATAT
Organism: Gordionus sp. m RMFG-2023; assembly: GCF_954871325.1. NCBI lineage: Eukaryota > Metazoa > Nematomorpha > Gordioida > Chordodea > Parachordodidae > Gordionus > Gordionus sp. m RMFG-2023. The sequence continues at coordinate 91,841,598 of NC_088775.1, read as the reverse complement.
CCTCCGCGTCCCTCGTGAGTTCCGCCGTAGGTTCTTGAGGCAGCCACTTGCGATGGCCTGATTTGAAACCTTTGAAAGATGCGGAATTTCCCAAAATCCGCTTGTCCTTGGCGTCTTTATTGAAATGACTACCGCTAGCAAGTTGTGGTGAGGTCGTCTTTTTTTTTTATTCAATTTTTTTAAAAAATATTATATCTTTCTATTTCTAGGATATATTTTACAATTTGATATAAAAGTGAGATAAGAATAATATGGTTGAACTATGCCATACAAATTAACAACCTTGATTGAATTTTTGGCCTGATTTTGCGGTGGCGGTAGCTGGGGCTTGAAAGCCAAGCGATATTCTTCGTTCCCGTATGAGGTCAGGGAAGACACGAGTTTGGAATCCGACGTGGAGTGGGTTGGGGAAGGTTGGTTAAATGGCAATACGGTCTCTGTTAGTTTTGGGGCATAATTTTTTATAACGTTTAATAATGCTCACAATTTGATTCGTTTTCCTTATAATTTTGCACCAAAAAAAGCCAAAATAGTTTGCCTTTTTTTTAAAAAAATGTTTATTTATTTAAAAATGTCGCGCTGGTCAAATAAGGTCAAAATACTCTAAAATGTTATTGGTGAATAAATATATCGATTTAATTAACTAATATGTATTTAAAGCATGTTTATCAATCTATAATTAGCAGAGTTGTTAAAGGATCTAGATATAAGTATCTAGATCCTGTATCTAGATTTAAAAATGTGTTATCTGTATCTAGATAGATTTTTGATTAAAATACTGTATCTAGATATTATTTTAGACGATGTATCTGTATCTAGATCCATTTAAAAAGTATCTTTTAACAACTCTGATAATTAGGTTAACAATTTATTTTAAAAAATATATTTGTATATCATCAAGGCATCGATTTATTTATAAATTTTATATTTAAATATAAGATTTTCGTTCGCATCAATCATACTTACTAACAATAATATGTAATATCACATACGACTTGAATAAATAATAATAATATGTGTTTATATATTATACAAATATGGGATATGATATTAATATTCAGGATCATGTTACTATCTTTTGGCGCGTTATCCTCTTTTTCTGTTCCATTGTCAGACTCGTATTTCATTAAATAATCATATCTTTTTTATAATGGGTTCCCCTTTCTTTTTGAGCTGTTTTGCTGCTTCTTCTAAGTTTTCAGTTTTGGTAATACTTACTTTAATTTTTGTTTAGCTAATAAATTTAATTTTTTTTTACTATTAATTTTAGCTTTCATGAAACATTTGCCCATTTTCCGCCGTATTCCTAAAATAATAAAATTCTATTTCAAATGGAAATTTTGCCCCTTTTGTATATTTCTCTCTTTTTTTTTCTTCATATTTTGAATCAACATTGATCAGTGTTTTCCAAATATTTATTGCATCAATAAAGGAAGAGCCTTATTTAGAATGATGGGAGTAAGTTATTATTTTAATTTTTATTAGGAGTGGAGTGGAGAAGAATTACTCATATCATTGGTAAAAATTTTAAACGAGAGGCCAATTTATTCCTATGTCTGACGTAAACTTTTATTAAAGAATTGCCTGATTCGTCGAGATGATAAGGAAGCGAGTTATCAATTTAATAGTAGTTTTTACTATTATCGGTTACCAAAATGGCGGATCCAGCTGATTTGCATTCAGCGACGCTTTCAAAAATGCATTATTACGAATGTATCGTCAGTTTAGGTATTATTGTATGTCATTAATGTAAATATATTTTTTAAAAAAATTTTGAAGAAAAATGATAATATTTAAAATAAATCAGAACAAGATTCTGCTTGGATAGAGAATTAATTATAGAATTTTAAAAAAATATATAATATAATATTTAAATAGATTCATTTTATTTACTATTATATATGTTATAGCGTCAATATACTTTCCGGCATGGGTGTTATTTTTTTCAAATTTAAATCATTTTTTGAGCGCGTTTTTTAAAAAATTTTAAAAATTTGATTTTACCGAAAATGTATGCCAATATGTCATGTTTGGAATACCTACCTAACCCTAAAAAATTTCAGACAAATTTTTCCATAAACTTTTAAACCTAATATAATTTATATTAAATTTTCCGTATATTTTTTTATACAAATAATAAATGATAAAATTGTCTCTAACAAAACATTTATTTGAATCTGACCATATTTGGCCGGTCAAATATCCGGCAATTGACCGGATTCCATTCGACCGGTATCCTAGTTTTTATGAAACGACTCAATTTGTAAGCATTATTAGAGGTCTGGTTTAAAAAAAAGGTATTCGTGGAACAAAACTAAATATCTTTATAAGATGAAATTCTTTAACAACTTTTTAAAACCCCCAAAAAACATAAATAATTAAATTAAATGGACTCACTGGAAAGGTGCGGGGGAACGTCGGTATTATTTCGTGCCCGCTTCCCCTCTAGGTAGTTTATGAGTATAGCTTGTTTTCGCTCTTTCACTTCTTCCCTTTTCTTTTCAAGCTCGATCTGTTTGGCCCTGAGACGCGATTTTAATGCACGAGGAAGAGAGGAAAATTAATTTTTTAAAAAAATATAATGATTGTAGCATCCTCATGCAAAATCTGCTCATAATCGAATGTTTCTGCGTCAGAATCAATCTGGTAACGGATGTTATTCGCTAAGAGTGTGAATGATTCACAATTATAGCCGCGTTCATATTATTTGGAACAAGGGTAAAAAGCTGAGATGCATTCAATAAACAATTTTTTGGATAATATCGAGACCTATGAAAAGTATCGACTCAGTATCACAAATTCTCGAAATATTTTTTTAGGCATAGCCTGCTCCTCGTTTTAAAAATAAAAATTCAACCCTTCCTGAGATTTTTATAATTTGTTTTAAACAATTTTTGTCTTATTCATGAATATATTTTTAAAACTAGTTGCTGTTCCTCAGATCCAATTATCACCCAAATGGAATTCGATAACCGCTTATCCAAGTTATGAGGTGAATATTGGATCGATGCAGCCCAAAACATGTATATTATTTATTTTTTAATAAAAAGAATAATTTCTCAATGAGTTATCAATGTTGCCAATAAATCCTGATACAACTGTAATAGTCGGCATTGCTATGTAACGTCGTACTGATTACCACCACAGTTAGAAATTTTAAATCTATTAACCTGGCAATAACTAAGAGTTGCTTCTAATTTTTTTATATCTTCCATTTAAAAAACATATAATAAAGAATAATTTAGTCCAACTAGAGCCTTCTTAAATTGAGCGTTTCGCATTAATATGAGATAAAAAATATATAATAGTTATAACGTATAAATGAGGAGTTTTAATTATATTATCAGAGTTCAGGGACCCAGAACAAAGGCGTTTTTGCGTTTCTGTTCTGTCCATGTTTCCGCGTTTTAAAAAAATTTCTAATTTTTAATCATTAATCCTTATAACATTGCACAATTAAATATATCTAAGTATTAATTTAGACATTCGGTGTGCAACTAGTATGCTGAGCAGGCTATAACATTTTTAATGTCAAACGTTCGAAATTAATTCAAATTTTTTGGGAAACAATATTTTAATGCACTTGAATTCTAAAGAGCTTAAGGGAGGTAAATTTTTGCGCTCAAAGCAAAAATAACTTGTATAAGCTTTTCATGTGTCATCCAATTTTTAAGTATAAAAATTGTGATATCGGCACATCTCTGATAAAAAAAAAGTCTAGATTAATTCAGCAATTTTCGACCAAGCAGATTATGATTATTCTCTTATATTATTATGATAATTATACCGCCTCCCTCCATACAACTGGGCATTTTTAATTTCTGCGTTCAAGATTATAAACCGTAAGATACTAAAATTAAGGAGAAGGGGAGGTATTTGTCAAGTTTATGTTTTAAGTGAGGTAGGATGCAAAACTAGATTATTAAAAGATTCTAAATCTACTATAAGAATATAGGGAATTGTCAAAAAAAATTCCACTTCAATAAAGACTAGAAAGATCACGGAAGGCTTTACTACTGCTTAAAGGGCAAATTATTCCTAAGATTGGTAAGTTTAATGGTTAAGTGTAACTAACTAGATTCTAACAAAATTTTTAAACAAACCCATTATAAGTTACAGAATAAATATCTGAATAAAAAAGATTAGACTTTTTGTCACAATAGTTGTAATAAATTCCCTTATGTTGTTGAGGGGAAAGAAAAAATATTAAGAATAGAAGGTTAAAAAAATTTTAAGAAAAAGATGGATTAAGACCATTTTGTGCATAAAAAATAGTTTACCAGTTAAACGGGAAAAGGCAAGTATCCATTTTAGAAAAAAAAAATGCAAAGAGGCATAATAAGAGAAAATGGAGTTTTATTTACTTATTTCTTACGTTCCGATAAACCGAGATTGAAAACGATCGTGTACGATTTAGCGAATTATTTTCAGGAAAGGATATTTAAAAAAAATAAATATTCATATGATTGTTATAGAGAATGTTTTCTGCGAAAAAAAAGTATGCGACATTTTTATTTTAATGTCACGTCTATTTGTCCGAGTAAAATTATCACACTTCTAGCAAACTCGTCCGTATACCAGCTGATTCGTGACGTGTAGGTTCACCTAGAGGAGGTAACCACGACAACGATACTCCCGAGCCTTGAAAAAATATTAAATTTCGCGGGTGAATAGGGAATGAAACAATATTTTAAGCAAGATAATTAAAGGTCATTTTAACGATTCCGAATATATTATATTTTTTTCATTCGAATCGGGTCGAGTCAATCTGCTCCGGGGCATTGAAGGAATGCTAATTTTAAAAAAACGTCCTTTGATAAATAGTATTTTTTTTTAAAAAACAACAATATTATACATCATTTTCTCTCTTGCTTGAACGGCTTTGGCATTATTCTTCGCCTTGGATGCTTCCATCTCGGCCCTCCTTTTAACCACGTTCGAAATTATGATTTCTTTACGTTTAATGATCGATTCATCTAAATCCTGGAAGGGATTAGGGGGAGGGGTAAATATATTTTTTTTGAATATCATAGGTGTTAGATCAAATTTTAAAAAAAATAATTCTCCCGCGCGCAATTTAAAGCGCGAAGAACTGAGAAAAATAAAAAAACATAGTAAATTTTAATCCAAATCGTTAGGAAACGGAGAATCGTAAAAGAAGTTGAACCTATGTAAATTCAAGTTCATTTAAAAAATCTTAAATAATTCTTAACTTTGTATAAGTTGGATAAAATGCCATAAATTGTGAAGCTCTTTCAGAAGAGTAAATAAATTGGGGATGGAGACAAAACACATGAATATAGGAATAAAATTAGTATACCACCTGTATAGGTTATTACAATAACCAAGGTAAACAAGGAGGAAGGTGCATCAAAATTTACTAAAACAGCTGTCTCTACTCTCAGAAGAACTAAGAGTACCCCTAACCCTAAAGGGTGGGAGATATATCTTAATATTAGGGTATACTATTATTACTGAGAACCGTGGGTACATGTGCAGGCCGGAATTTAATTTTTTTCCGAGCCTAGAAATTTTTTGTAAAAAAAATACCCGGTCCGAGCGGCGCAAACGGTACCTCTGCAGTCTCTGATTATAATAATGAAGACATAAAATAAAAAAATAAGAGTCCATGTTGCCCCTTTATTTTATCAGCCTACAAATTTTTTTTTCTCGAAATAATGAAACCTCGTCTCGGGATATCCCTAGTTCAGTATCGATCACTGAACAGGAAGTGCTCTCGTTTTTAAAGGGATGTTGGTCCAGCGGAACGACGAATCCCATACTCTTCTTGACATCCGAATTGTGGTGTGATTGGTGGGAAGAGGAAGAAGAAGAATGGGGGAGGGGGGAAGGAGGGAGCGAAGGCGATTTGTTAAAATTGGCACCGGGTGGGAAAAGAGAGACTTTCGCGGGTCTCGGAGTCTGTTATGGAAATGGTAGTTTTGATATTTTTGAAAGATAATAATTTTTTTGGTAGATATAGTCGTGTAGAAGTAGGATAAATATGATGATTGACAAGTATCGTGATTTTAAAAATAATTGGTTAGCCGAAGCTCTTTTAAAATGACCACTAATGTTAGCCAAAGCTCTTTTAAAATGACCACTCATGTTACAAGATATTGATGGTTTGGGTATTTTTTTACAAACACTTTTTCAATATAGTATCATTAACCTTATCCCATATCTGGTAACCCAAGACTAAATTTTTCAAGCTCAGCCCAAAATATTTTTAAAAAAAAAATTTCTACTAATATTTATTAATATAAATATGCATATTGTGAAGAAAATTGATAAATGTTTATGAAGTGATTTATCGAATTATATAAAGAGCAATAATAATTATTTGTCACGATATAAGAATTTAGGTGATAATTCTGAAAAACGGTCAAAAATATAAAATTTGAGGGATCAGGCCTAGCTGGAGGATTTAAAAAATAAATCAGAATTTAATTTTAATTTGTAAATGAGACCTTTTGATCATCGATATCGAGCTTGCTTATTTTGCCCATCAAGACATTGACAGTCCCGTGGTTAGATGGATCATGTCCCAATCTAGTCGAAGAAGGGGTATAATAATCGCGAGGAGTCGCAAGAATGCCATCAGAGCTTCGGTGCGCATCGATCACATAGCTCGCCTCCAACCTCTGAAGATTGTCTTGACTTCTGCGGGTCAAGAAATCGCCGCTAGTAGACCTAAGGTCTCGATATTCGTTGCCATCGTTTACAGTGCGAGCCAAAATCAAATTTTCGCTCGTGTGGGTATCATAGGTAGCGGAATTACTTAATACTGTGGCAAAGGAACCGCCATGTGGTCCGTAAATACCAAGATGAGGTATCACGCAAGGAGGATGATTATTAGGTTTGCTTTTTTTATTGTTCTCGTAAGAGTTGACATTGTATCTCTCGCAAGAAGAGGCGACATTTTCGTCTGTTACTGTATCATGGGTATTGCAGTTACCGAATAAGGTAACGGTAGAAGTGCCAAGAGGCCCGGAAATACTTGGATAAGGTACAGTGAACGGAGGTGAATTAATCGGCTGGCTCCTCTTATCGCCATTGTAGGAATGGTAATTGTATCTGTCACGAGAAGACGGGACATTTTCACCCGTCGCTGTATCAAAGGCAACGGAATTACTTAATACAGTGGCGGAGGAACCGCCACCAGTCCCAGATATACTTGAATAAGGTATTACGTAAGGGAGTGGATTATTTGGCTGACCCCTCTTATCTCCATTGTAGGAATTGTAATCATACCCATCGCGAGAAAATTCGGCAGTGTTATGCCGGTTAAAACGGTCTGGCTGATATTCCAGGTAGGTGATATTTAGCCCCTCCTTCTCATCCTGTCGAATGTATTCTTCTTCCTTAATATTGCCATCGCGATAACCTTCTTCTTTGTAGTGGGCTCCTAATGTGCCGAAATCTCTAGTGCGATTATTTATTGTCTCTCGAATATCGTTGTCGTACATTAGTTCGGGTTGGCAATGATGGCCAGATTTGCGAAAATTGTAGTTATCAACGTCATTTGGGTGCCGATGATGGATATTATTGGGGTGCTGAGGAATGGGGATGTAAGGCTGGCGTGTTTTTGGAACAACATTACGATTAGCGGCTGCAAAATAGGAGCCGCCATTAGAAGGGGAAGAGGATGATGAGTGCCGAAAGTTGGTGCTGTTAGTCACGAGGCTTTCGCTAACAAAATAAAAATAAAAATGGTTAAAAAAATATATGACATAATGATTATAGCTTGAAACCGGAACTAAGCCTGTGCCGATCATCCAAGTTTTCAACGATTCGATATTATTACAAAGCCTATCCTATAATCGATTATACCTAAAACGAATTATTCGTTATTCAATTCGTATTTTAAGAATAAGGGTAACATTAGAATCGAATAAAAACGATCGAATTATTGGAATAATTTGAAATTTTTCGATATTATCAGCAAATATTTGAAACCGTTATCATTAAAACGTATTCATAAATATTTAAAATTATTTTTATTTATCATCTTCCATAAGGAACATTTTATTTATTTATTTTTACTCTATTTCCACAATCTTATAAAATCACAAATTTTAAATTTTACGAAAAAAATATCTTTTTAATTTTGATTCAACTTTTACCAAAAATTCCAAATATGTAAGAAAAAAAAATATTCTTTTATAATTTTCATTCATAAAAAAAAATCTAAAAAAAAAATATTCGAAGATTTATTCAAAAAAAATCATGAAGATTTATTCAAAAAAAATCATGAAGATTTATTCAAAAAAATTATGAAGATTTATTCAAAAAAAATCATAAAGATTTATTCAAAAAAATCATGAAGATTTATTCAAATCATGAAGATTTATTCAAAAGAAATCATGAAGATTTATTCAAAAAAATTATGAACATTTATTCAAAAAAAATCATTAAGATTTATTCAAAAAAATAATGATTTTAAATTCCAATTTAGGGTTGTTAAAAAGTACGGTTTGGGTCGATTTTTAAAAACGGCCCGATTAGATTTGGCAAGCAGAAGCCCAATTTTTTCAGCAATCTACAAGCGAAATTACCAGCCGTACACACAATTATTTTGTCTATATTCGATTCGTTGTAGGTATTTATTAATCGATACCAACGACATTTTATATAGATTTATATTTATACCATCTTATCTTTGAAAAATGTCATATAAAATCAATATTTTTTTTTATTCAAGTAAAAAAAACTGTAGGGGGGTTTTAAGTTCAATAGTGTAGTATTTAATGAGCGGATTATATTATAAACGGTCAACGCTTGGCATGCGAGGGTTTAGATAATAATAATAATTCTAAATTGTAATGAATCCTTTTTTTTTAATTCTTGGTAAAAAACTCAAATTTTCTAAATTTTTGCAAATTAATAAAAATTAGAAACATGTCCGAAATCTTCCATTACTTTTTTTTACAAAATAAAACGAAAAAAACAAATCCAAAATAAAACGATTAAAAAATACGAAAAATAACATGCTTTAATATTACTAGATTTTTCATAAAAATTATCTAAATAAATAAATTTTTTGTAAATTACGAAATATGATTTAGAACACCATTTTATTTTTACATTAAAAATAGCTTGTTATTTTTTTTCCTTCAAAATTTATAAATTTATTTATTTATATTTTTTTTAAGATTTTAGGACACAGCCTAAACTAATAATTATATAACAATAATTTTATATATGTTATTATAATCGTTTTTCAACTATACAATATAAAATAAAACGTAAATATATTATATATTGTTAATTTTAGAAACTATAATCTATATTTGGAACTACATGATTAAATATCTTTTTCATTTAGGCATTTTTGTAAAATTATTAAAATAAAATGCTGTTTATATTTAAAATAATAAAATTGTTTTATCAAGCATAATGCTATAAAAACCAACTTAACTTTTAGAATGATTAAGTGTACTTTGCTTTATAATTCTCCAAGAGTTAATCATTTTTAAAAATATAGGCAATGGGCTGAATGTAGTATTGCTAAACGCCTCGTTCGGTCGATTTTTAAAAACGGATAAATCACGATTTCTTCTTCCTCTCCGTTTTATGGCGATTTCCGGGTTTACCCAGGTTGGCCTGTTTTCCTTCTGATTTTTCTTTTCCCATTTTTGACGGTCCTGAGCATCAATATTAGTAAACCATTCATGTTTCTCATTCTCATATCTCCCCGCTATCACATTTGTCCACGTCGTCTTGGGCCTTCCTCTAGGTCATAATCCTCCTACTTCCATCAAGGTGCATCTCTTTACCCAGCCATCTTTTGTCATACGTTCCACATGCCCCCAAACCATCTTAGTCTACTTCGTCGTATTATTATTCCAATCATTTCTATACCCAATCTCTTGCTGGCAATTCCTTGCTGAATAGATCACGATCTAAGCCAAACTCTTTATTACTGATGCCTCGAAATTCCATCATTAGATGATTAAGCCATAAATAGATGATTATTATCCAACCATCAAGTTGGATGAAAAGTATAAAAGGAAGTTTACAAAAAAGGGGCATTGAGAGGTGACTAACTACGAATAGATCTGTCACATAATTGTAAAGTGATATTGATTAATACCATTATTAAAATGGCGACTTTTCGGGCAAAAGAGGAAAATTGAGAGCTTAAATTCAATATTATTTTTCATTTTTATTTTTAAATAAAAAAAAATTAACAAAATTTTATATACTTTTTATTAATTTTATGATACTTTTCTTTTTCTGTCTGTCAAGTATTTTCTTTTAAAAATGTCCACGATCCAGATAAAAATCAAATCAAATTCATGGTTTTTATTTTATTATTGGTGTCTGTCATTTGTTTTTTTTTTAATTTATTCAATTTTAAATTTTTTAAAAAAACTTTAAAAAAAACTATATAAAAATAGGCTTTTAACAAAATTTGTAAAGAGAAAAATCAATCAAATAACGCAGCACAACTTTGTAAGAGTAATTATATTTTTAATATAGCCTGTGATAGGTAATGGTAATGAAAATGGTAATCGTGCATTTCTGATTACTTTTTTTCCCCTATAAATAATAATCAAATATTTTCCCTATAGTTTTACGTTTCGAATTGATGGTGGTCGAGATAGTAACGGTTGTTGGTGCGACTGTTCAGATCTAGGCTCAATAAATTGTTGGTGAGGGAATCGCAATCGACAACAGATAAGGCGCTTTTCGAGTTGGGTAGCGCATTGCCTCTCCGGGCGTACCTGGATATTTGTCGGATCTGCTGTTTCCTGGCCTCCATCCTCGTCTTGGGATTGGACGACGATAATTGTTGGTGACGATTTTGGTAGTAGCGATTATTATTATCGTTATCGCCGTTAATACGTTGGCCGTAGGGAGAATTACGGTTAACGCCGCTGTTACAGTTATAGCGAGATGCGTTTCTGAGGTTAGTTTGGAAGTGATTATTTGGTTTCGCTTCAGCGAAATTTGGCAGAGGTAGGTTTGGCGGCTGATGATTCATGAGGACTATATTAGTTTTAAAAAAAATAAAATCATTAATTTACTCAGCCTCAAAAGTGTACGCCAAAAAAAATCCGCTTATGCCAGGGTTAACTGACTTTTTTGCTTCACGCTTATGAGAACGAGCCTAATCAATTCAATTGTTTTTTTTAATCTTTAAAAAAACTGCGAATTAACCTACCAGCTGTTCTACTAATTAACATCCATATATTTATTAATTTTTTACTGTTTGATCTATACATATCATTGGTAGCGAAGGGACATTTGTTATAAGTATGTTTGTTGGGAAGTTGGTAATTGTAATGGCTGTCGATGTTGCTATTATTTTTTGTGCCAACACCGCCATGATCGTTGAAATATTGCCCATGGCTCTCGCTTTGGCTTTGGGTTAGTCTATAGGGGGCAGGTTGGCCATGGTTCGGAAGACCTAAATATATATTTTTTATTAATTATTATGTGACCAAATTTCATGATTGGGGAGAAGAAGAGAAGGATTTTCAAAATGAGAGTACAGCTCTCGAAAGTTAACTTAAATAAAATAGGCACTATTTCAGCAGGTTTTTCAATGTTAATGCGAGCAAAATTTCATAGTTTTTTTTCTCCGCTATTATTAAAAGTGTTTTTTTTTGTTAGAGTCTTAGCAAAAAAAAAGCCCCCCACATAATTTTATCATGTTTTTAATCATCCGCCTTGCGGGTGTGGACCAAAGCCCGAAGCGGGTATATAAGTGGGGCCATAAATTTTAAACCCGGGACTAAAAAAATTTTTCTTTAAAGAAAACATAGGCAGAGCCTATTTAAATTGAGTGGGTTAATAATTTAATATCCATTTAATGATCATATTTCCAATTTCCCCTCTAAAACGATTTACAGAATTTACAGCCAAAATTATTCAAAATAATGAACTTTTAAAATCAAAAATAAACTTAAAAAATATTTTTTAAAAAATTAAGTTTCATTGTTAATTGAAAGATGTATAGTAAATACAATTTTCCTATTTTTATAAATCAATATTCGAAATCATCAAACAATTTTGTTATCCCAATACCCTGCCTTAACTCGTTTAAATTAGTTATGAATTTCCATGCCGATATGTTATTTTTAGGCTAAATTAGTCACTAATTTTAGTAATGCTTCTTAACATTCACAGCTAATTTTATTGAAAAAGGGAGGGGGATATCAAAAAATATTTTAGATATAACCTAAAATTAATATTTAAAAAAAATGTATCTTACAATAAAGAAAAATACAATGAATGATACAATCATCCGAACCGATGATAATTATTAACCGAGTGACAACTGACACATCGATTGCCACTAAGATTAGATAGTTCGCAAATTTTCCTTAATTACTTTATAATGCGAAAATAAATCATTTTAAAAAATCATTAAAAAAAGATGAAGAAATGGTTTTAAAATTAAATATATAAAAGGGGGTATTTGCATTACAAATAATATTCAAACCTGTCTCATGAAAGCAATTGATTCGAGTATCGGATTGATATCCAGGTAATTGATTAAGATAAATGCGGGAATCCCATCTGTTCCTGTCAAATTATCGATCGTTTTTTTTTAAAAAAATTATATAATATTTCGACGGTGCGGTCAAAAGTCCGATCCTAACCTGATCAGGTTCGTCCTTAAACCGTTTCAGTCTTATAAAGATAGTAGCGACTAATTTTAAAAAGCAAAGGAAAAGGGCAAAAAAAAATATGTTCAAGTCAGTCCGTTAGCTGGTGAACGTAAAATTAATACAAGAATTAGGTCCAATGATGGACGCTAACGCAACGATAGTATAAGTTGAGGTTTCTAGATGATTTATAGCTTATAGAAAAACGTTAAATATTTGTTTACTCGTTAGATAATTCGAAATGGTTGCGTTCAGCGTGGGTGTTGTTTTGCGGAAACCGTTCTAAAAAAATATATAAAATAAAACCCCGCATTATACGTCAGCTGATACACTTTTCGTGAGCAAAAAAAAAATGTACTAAACGAAACTGCCCTAAATTTTTTGATGGACAAGGGTTATATCCGGAGTTAGGAATTTGGACAAAAAAGGGCTCCTCCGGTCCAAATCTTTTTTCTAAAAAAAATCGTGATTTTGGTCACTAAAATTTTGAAAAGTAGGTTATGGGTTCTGATTTTAGGTCTTAAATTTGACAGGGTTATACTCGTTAATATTATTATTTAAAGAAATTTAATAAGGATAAACAGGATATCCTATTTTATATTTCCGCTTTTCTATTCAAAAAAAAAATCTCAATTTTATATATTCAAATTTATTCGTATGTCACTGATATGTTACAAATGTGATTTCCACATCTTATAATTTTTCATCTGATTTTATATCTTAGAATATTATAGCGCCCTTTGATAATTATGCCTCTAATAGACGAGAAAATAAAAATCAAAAAATTTTTTTTTACAAATGCTTTCAAATTATCTAAAATATGTATAATTTGTCGGCAAACATAAAGGCTCTAAATTGTAATTATTGTCATTCCATGAGATAATTTAAGCAACCAAAAATCGCTTACATTTTAAGTGATATATGCCTAACGAAGCCCCATAATTGGGACTTCAATTATTTTTTGGTTTTGGGGCTTTTTATATGATTTCGACCGTTATTCTACTAGCATAATGATTTTAAATCATTCTATTCAGATCAAGAATTGCATATTTCATACTAATGAATAATGTTTAAAAAATATGTTTTGACTTATATTTGATATAACTCATTATGTTCAAAATAAATAAAAATTTGACAATTATTGTTAGATATGTAATAAGAACCCTTCTAAATTTTTTTATAAAGATTGCCAACATTTTTTGAATAACTTCATTTTTACCCTATTTTGAATTTTCATAAATGTAATTTTATATAATATCTTATAAGTTTTTTTTAATATAAAGTTATTTATATAGAGAGATGTAAAAAATTATTATTCTCTTTTTATATTTAAACTTGTAGACTCAGATTTTTATATATTAAATGAGTTTTGCTAGTAATATTTTAAGATTATTTGCACTGACTTACCATTTCTATTTTAAAACGCTATTTTGTAAACTAGCTAAAAGTGTATAGCTTTTGTATATTTATTAATTTTTTTTAATAAAAACCTTATAAAATATATTGGTCTACCAAAAACTAGATCTAGACAAGCTAATATAAGGTTGTTTGTATAAAATTTTGAATTAGTTTCTGGAAAAAATAATTGATAATTTTCTAAATTTAAAATATCAGAAAATATATAAAAATATTGAGTATAAATAAAAGAAATATAAGGAATCAAATAAACTTTTTTACGATTTACTTTTTGATATTATTTTGCCTGGTGATCAAAATAATATAATAAAGTAACGCAGTGCTAATCATTATGAATATCATTAATTGTCTAATTAACTTATAGGAAATAATTAATATATAGAGCGTATTGATTTTTCGCTTCATATCTCGCTGAATAAATATAGGGAAAAAATACTAGATAAACATATAAAAACATTGATTATCACATTTTTTTAAAATGAAACTAAACTTATTATTTATTATGATATATAGGAAAGACATGCCAATTATGTACATAACAATTATAAATTTTTATGTAGTTATTAGATTTATGCTAAAAATTATTAATTTTAATAAATTGATTTGCTTTTCCTAAATTTTTTTTATAGTTTTCTTAATATAATATTTATTAATTAAAAATTAATGAAAGTTTTAAAATTTTATAGGAAATTACGATTAATTAAAAATTTGTGAAAGTTTTAAAATATAGGAAATTTTTATATAATTTTAATGTTAAAAATTAATTTTACCAAAAATAATACTTTTAAAAATTATTACATCATTAATAAATTATTTTTAGTTAGAAATAAATCATGTAGAAGTAATTATTTAAATTTTATTGCGTATGTTAATTAAAAATAATGATTTATATAATAATACCAATTTTCTATATAAGATATTTATAAACGCAGTATATTATATCAGTTTTTGATGATAATTATAAGGTTTAAAATATACTGAGTAGTTTTCCTATTCATTTGCCCAAATAAAGTAAAGAAAGAAAAGTTTAAAATAAATTATTAATATTTAACATATTTCTTTTATGTATTGAAAAATCTATTTTATTCTCATAATTATATATACAACAAGGTGCATACCCAGGGGAGAGAAGGGGACGGAAAAGAAACCTTCATCGACAAAATTTATATTTTGCAAACAATCATACACATTGTTTTCCAAATAAACTATCCTTTTAAATGTAATTTAAAAGGTTTAGATATTTCAGCAAGCTCATAATATCATAATAATTATCATTGTAAATAATGGAGGTTTTAATTGAATTTATTAAAAAATAAATTTTTTATATTCACAAAATATCGATAGTTGGTAGTAGAAATAGATTAATTTAAGTTATCCTTTATAAATTCTTTGAAAAGAGTATCAATAAATAAATAGGTGAAAATAATGATAAAGCGACGGAAATTTTTTAGGGGGGTAGGCAAAGGTTTTTGAAGGGGGTTTGCATCCAGTGAAAATCCTGTCATGTAGACGCTGTTTCAAAGGAGTTATAAACGCCTGTTTTAAATTAGTTAATCATAAATTCCCTTACTGAAATTAGTCTAAAAAAAGTAGAGTAAATGTAGATGATAAATCATAAATTATATATCATTGTTTAATCAATTTGAGCTCTAAAATTTGTATGCCTTGCCTTCCAAAAACAAGTACATAGGTACAATGTTAATATAGAGTTAGTTGAAGATCTCTATGAAATAAATCTCTTTATCCACCTCTTAGATATTTATCTCAATAAATAAATATATGATTCATCAGCAGCACAGCAAATATTATCATTGCTGAACGCTACCGAATATATTCCAAAAAAATTAATTATTTTTTTTTACAGATTTATTCTGAGGATATTAAAGCATTAATGACCCTACTAACTGAATGCAAAAAATAGTGTAAAAGGTTAAGTAGGGTTAATAATATTCCAAGACTTGCATAATTTTAAACACATTTGAGACGATTTTAGGCACTGATGAAATCATTGAAATGTTAGCTCAATCCAAAAGAAGATTGAATTTTATATTAAAAATATATAATATGCTACTTCTTAATAAATTTTTTGCGCATTATTCTACATATAATTAACATGTATAACAAATTTTATGCTAAAAAATTTACATTTTTTTACAAAGTTCTTTTCCGCAACATTTATTTTATAATGATTCATACGCCGGTTATATATTTAATATATTATCATTAATCTTTATTTGAATTTGTACACTAGAAATTATCAATATTATGATCGCTAGTTCTAATAAATTTCTAAAACCTAAGATTAAATAATTCCTAAAATAATTCTGAAAATTTTGTAATTATCCTCCCCCATAAATAATTCTTGCTATAATAAAGAAAATTAGGAATTACGAACCAAACGTAAACGAAGAGTAAAACAGTAACATGGGCTGACTGGCCAGTAAGTCTAGTAAGAAAAAAAATTTGGGGGTTTAGGAAAGAAAAAAGAAGTTTTTTTAAAAACATTTATATCATATCTAAATTATACAAAATAAATTTTTTAATTATAAATTTAATTTTTTAGTAGAATTATTAGTACTATAAACACCTCTATTAAGGAAATAAAAATTATAAATAAATATTTTTATTCCCGCTAACTATAATGTACCATATTTTATAGACCTAATACACAATATTATATTTCATTTTTAGAATTTAACTGAACTCATATAAAATTTTTATATTATACACATCTAAAATATGTCTATTTTTATGTATTATAATATTAGATGTATTTCATGATAAGTTTTGGTTCATATTCTAAGATAATATCTGATTTCTTGTATACACAAACACAAGACACAAATTTTGAACCTCGTATATTAACATATTTAACAATAAGAGACATAATATCTACAACATCTACAATCATATACGGACTCTGCTTTATCTTCTTATAATGATATAATTTTACCTTAGAATCTAATATCGCTTCCTTCAAATAATAATAGCACTGAAATTTTATATGTGGAATTGAGGAAAGTCAGTAAAATTTAAATGTTTTGGTTTTATCTGCATCTTGCTGATATTTCATTTGCTTTTGATATTTATACTGGAAAGGTTAACTATGAAACTAGTTCTGATGGTAAAAGAATCCTGAGATAATTAACAGGTGTTTTTTCTAGAATTCAAGAACATGCACTATTCTTATATAATTATTTTACTTATGCAAGTTTATTCAAGTGGCTAGGAGAAAAGATTTGTTGTAGAGGAACAATCTGTTATAAATCAAATCAAAAATTTCCATTGAATCAAAAATCAATAAAATTCTAGAGGATCTTATAAAACCATGTTAAAAGGATTTCTTTGAGCCATTATAATCCTATGGTAGCAGTGGTTAAAAATTATAATAATATTTTCTTAATAAAGTCAAAGTTAGAGTTTTGATATATGGTATGTATTAAAATCAATCGACCAAACATGATAACTTTATACAATCAAAACATAAAATGGAGGAATTTTAATTAGATTTAGTTCTATTACTTTCTCAATTTGTATATTCCACCCACTTGAAGAATACATACTTCTTCTGGCAGTAACCCCTTCTATTCGAAAAAATTATAGTGCGATCTATGATTGGAAATGAACCTGAAAAACATTGTTATAGCCAATCAAGAGGGTCAATACTCAATGCAGAGGTAAAGAAAAGTCATATGCCAATTAAAGACAATCGTCAAGTTCCGTTTTAAATGGTGCAAGATAAATACAACTTAGAAGTGTTATAAATGTGATATATTGATTCATATAAAATGCTCAAAATTATTTATCCAAAATATGATTTCGTTACCTCACAATTATAAATATTTATATTATAGATGATTAAGCAAATTGTGGTTAGAGAAAATTCAAATAGATATTTATTTTTTGATAATAATCTATTTGCTGAAGAAAGGATGACGATGTTTGTCAAAGGTTGAATTATTAAAATATATCAGATGCCTAATCATGGTATATGGATGGAAACTTTGCTCAGCCTCCAAAAAAATTTCCTTCAATTATATGTCATTCGAATAAATGCTATTTTGGTCACAGCTGTTTACTATCTACTATAAAAATAATGCAAGATATGTATGAAAAAATATTTGTAATAATTATTATTAAAGAGCAGTGGCGTAGTTAGGAATTTTTCTTAGAGGGGGTCCATACATATAAAAGCCTGGGGGGCTTCGCCTCCCAGACCCCCATTAACGGGCCTTCGGCCCTTTCCCCCGGCCTTCGGCCGGGTTAATCATACAAATTATAACCATATCTTCTATAATATATAATAAATACATTTTTTAAATGTATCAATAATATGTTATTATAATTTAGTAGATTATTCTCAATGACTTTATAATAATACTATCCAGAATAATTTCAATAGTAATATAATATCCTTTCACAAACATCAAAACTAGAAAAATATAAATATTAATGGCATTTATTTAATATAAAGTCACTTTTAAGTCTTTTGAACGTATAATCTGAATAAAAGATTTAGCTCTGGGAGGGGTCCAAACCCGAAAACCACCCCTGTAGCTACGCCACTGCTAAAGAGAATCATTCAGCGATCCATTATATAAGGTAAGCTATGAGTTATTAAAACTATCATTTTAATTATTATTACATTCTATCATTATTAATTAGAAGAATCATATATTCAGAGGGAAAAAAATTTAGGAGCTAAGCCTGAAAAGTAATAAACTATAAATAAAACACTAAGACTCTTTTGTGCCATGATGGAAAGCTTAGCCTTTGTTTCAAATATGGCCAATGCAATGACATTTTTAAGAACTGTTTGTTCTAACAATAAATATTCTCGACTATTTTAATAAAAATTATGTCAATCAAGAAGCTATTATCAGTCCTAGAGATTGTCAAATTAACCTTTGATTTCCACCGGGAACCTTAAATGAAAATCTACTAACAATCTATGTGAAGGATGGAACAACCATTTTTCTAATCTAATATACAATAATTAATTAAAGTATTAATTAAGAAAATACAAGGTGGCATCCAATAGGGATGTAAACATAAGATAAATTACACGCGGATTTTCAAGGAAAACGATTTATTTTCACTGGGAATATTTCCCATTAGCTTTATAATATTTGATAATTTCTTTTTATTTTTCTTGCCGTTTTTTCTGTTATTATTTTTATCTTCAGTGAAATTTTAAATTACCTTTTTAAGGTATAATATCTCGTTAAATTTCTACTCATAAACTTTCTGCTTTTACCTATTTACATAAATTAAACAATCGTAGTTTTCCTGCTATTTTTTCCCGAAATCAGAATAAAAATTAGAACGATGGAGTGTTTTTTGGTAGATGGACACCCAGTATATACTCAAATTTATAAAAATATCAATTCGACTAAATAAATTTGTGTATGGATACCGTGATGGAGAGAAACCTAGCTGGTTTAATAAGAACTATTGCTTTTAATATTAGATACTAATTCATTTGATGATTATTATTAAATATTTATTTTATATATATTTTATTTAACACTGTGATTGTAGGTGGTTCTTTTAAAATAAAATATTTTTTTATATAAACTAATTTTGGAATATATCCACACGGCATTTTTTTTTCTCGAGATATGTATCTTGGGAATTTTTTTTTCCTGGTTTTTATCTTATATTAGTCTATTTATAATTAAAAATTAACATTATTTTTAATGTTTTCGATACCATTTTAACTGGTTAGTTTTCAAAAAAATTATCAATTTGTTACATTTTATAATTTTTTAAAATTATTTATGAATTTACTGAGGATGATAGATTTTGTAAAAAATATAGTAATGATTGATTTTTTATATCCTATTTTTTAAAATATATTTTACTTTATTAATCACAAAAATTAAACATGTGTTTTTTTAATTTACTTTTTTTAAATATTTATAAATTATAAGGTAATCACCATGAGATACTTCTAAATTCTAGGGTTAAATTATGTTATAGATGTTATAAAATAATATTTTATTATTAATTAAAAAATAAATTAAAATGAATTGAAATAAATTAAAATGAATTGAAATAAATTAACATAATAATTATATTTAAATTATAATATTCGAATGAACTTTTATAAAATATATCGCGATATTTCATTTAATTATATATAACATTCAAATCTATATTTTAAAGTAATATTATATAACGTAAAAATTAAATATATATAAGTCGTTATATTTTTAAATTTAATAAAATTTTTCTATACTTAATTGCCATCATGTATTTTAATAAATTATAGTCCTAAAATCTCCAACGGGTTAGTTTCGTCCTTAATTATATAGTATAAAACTAACACAACTTAATGACTTCTTTTTGCGCCAATTTTTATTTTATTTTTTATTTAGCTTTTTATTTTTCCTATAAAAGGACCTAATTTTTATATAATAATCATTCTTAATGTATGGAGAAGGCATAAACTAATATTTATTTTATAAATATATATATATAATTTCCTATTGGCAATGATTTAAAATAATACATGACTATTATTAATTTTTACATGTATTTTATCATTTTATATATTTAATTTATATAAATTAATTTTTATTTAAAGGAGATACATATGAAGGTAATCATTTATACTTTATTGAATATGGAGGGAAATAAAAATAATAATAAAAAAATATGTCCAATTTTTCTATTGAATTAAATTATGATACCAAAAATGTAATTCCACACTTCAGTTCTCCAATAAGTTTTAATATTATCCATATAAATTTATTTAAAATGGAATAAATAACTAATGACCCGTTAAATAATAATGAATGATTCAGAAATTTTCTTAACTTGATGAGAAATAAATCAGAAAATTTATATTTTATTTGATACGGAATTACTCATATATCTTCCTTAAATTTGATTGAGGATAATCAGAACTTTATCTTTATTTTGGCGAAATAAAGAGTAAACATTCAATGCACAAATTATTCTGGTACTTATTTTTAAGATGTTAATATTTTTATATTATTTAAAAAATGTTTTCCCTTTACATGCACAATATTTTTTATCTACATTTTCATTTACAATTTAGCTAAAAAAATTTACACTTGCTAAAGTTATAGTTTTGCGCTTATTAATCAAAACTATTATCCGTAGTAATAATTAAATAAAAGAATATTAATTAAAAAGTATTTGTATTGTATTCTTGAGATATATATGAACCTATTATTTTTAACATTCAGAATATATTTTCGTTGTTTTATTTAGGATTAGGATGTTAATATAAAAATTAATAAAATCTAAAAATAAAGTGTGGATACCCACTACAAATAGCTTAAAATGTACACCCCAAATGATTTAGATTATTTTTAAATTTTTATTTTTAAAAAAATTTTTATATTAATAAAAAATTAATAATCAATTTTTTATGAATAATGTAACACGAGATCTGTCATTTAACATATAAAAACAAGCCAACCATCTTCATATTATCATTCATGACCCTAAGAAAATATGTGACTTCGGGTTTTCTTATAAATATAGTTAGATTATTTATTTAGCAAAAATAAATCCCTGCCCTCCAAAATTCTGACCAGGTCTATATATTTATATAGTTGATTTCAGAATTAAATTAACATAAATATTGTAAATATTATTTATCTGAAAAAATGACACCATTCTATATCATTTAGACGACACATCTCAGAGCAGAGCAACATTTATAAATAATTTTATTTAAAAATGTAAAAAGTGCAAAATTAATTTTTTGTGGAGTTATAATTTAAATTTGTATTATAAATTTTCATGCATATATTTCTGCGAAACATCATAAAATTATTTTATCATATTAAAATGACTTTATGGTTTATCTATAAATATCAAAGTATAGTTTTGAAATAATTTTAACAGCCCCAGGATAACACTATCCCCGGTATTCACTTCTCTCTCTATTTCACTAAAATACTTTACTGAAATAAATGGTTGTTTGATGGAATTTTAAATTGTTGATGATAAAATTGTGAATTGTTGTTTGTAATATCTGGCTTATATTATTTAAATAATAACGGACATTTTACTATACGATTATATCCTATTTATAAAAGTTTATGTGATTGGGTTTAAAACTTAAAATACCCTCAGAAATGTTTGAAATGAAAAATCTATAATGTTTTAATATAAATTTATTGATTGCCTAAATACACTAAAATATTATTTATTTCCGTTGAATTCAATAAATTAAATTGTTGGTAATGGGCTTGGGCAAAATTTTTAAAACTTATTGTGGGGTTTGGGGCTTTGGATTTTCTTTATATTATATTTTAACCGGATCTGGGCCCCATAATATATTATTGCCGACCTGGGCCAGACCTTATTAAAATATGCATGTCCATGAAGGTCATTGATATGTATGATGTAAGTAGTATTAAAATAATAAATAAAATCAAAGTGTATGTTTAATATATTTACAACTTCATTTTCGATTAAATATTTATTAATTTAAAAAATGAACATTCAAAAATAAATATAGTTTCTTACGGGGATGATATACATATCATCTCCGTTTATATAATTTTAAAAATTCATATATTATATTAAAGCCACTGCATTCCGAGACTTTCAGAGATAATCTACCCATAATCCCAATTTACCAGATTATAATTTTCACCAGCGAGGAAATAATCAACATCAATTCTTTCGACAAAAATATGGCTTATGGTCTTGATGCTTTTAAACCCTCCTATTTTCAATATTTAATTAATTCAAAAAATCTTTCAATTAGTTCTGTCATCAAAGTTTTAACAACTCTTTATTAACATATTTAATAAGGACATACAAACTCACCAAATCCTTTTTGGAGCACGTGTAATCGCTTTATTTAAACCAGCTGGTAGTATCCGTTCCATTGCAGTAGACTCCTCAGATAATAGCCAAAATCATATTCGAACCTTTAAAACATGAGCTATCAATATTTTGAGCTCTTATCAACTAGGTTTCGGGATTAAGGGCGATGTGAAATTGCAATTAATACTTTAATAATATACAAATTAAACCCGTCAGCAGACTCTGTAATATGTAAATTAGATTTAAAAAACGCCTTCAATAGCCTTCATTTTTATACCTCATTTTTAAAATTCTTCTTTGACACTTTCCCCTGTTACTCTAAATTTATTATATTCTCATATGGTTTTCCGAACGCCTTTGACATAATTGCAATTAATGCTTTAAGAATATACAAAGTAAACCCGCCAGCAGACTCTGTAATATGTAAATTAGATTTAAAAAACGCCTTCAATAGCCTTCATTTTTATACCTCATTTTTAAAATTCTTCTTTGACACTTTCCCCTGTTACTCTAAATTTATTATATTCTCATATGGTTTTCCGAACGCCTTTGACATATGGACATTTTCAGATTCTGTCCCGAGAAGGTATACAACATGAGGATCTATTAGGACCTCTTCTAATCCATCATCTCATTTACTGAATTAAACAAAATTTAACCTAGACCTTAATCTGTAGTATTTATATTATGGGATCACCTGTGAGCCCTCAACATGCACTACGGTTTAAAATACTTGGAAACCAATTCCCAAGCTTCCTTACGCTTAACATAGATAAAACTGAATTGTATTTTTTAATCAATAAGCCACCAACTTTAGAAGGCTATATTGATATCTCTCGAAAGTTTTACGCTGCTAGGATTCCCATTAGTTATGCTACCAAATCAGAAGATTTTATAGAATTTTTATAAACCTTTACTGCATGGAGCACATTCTAGGTTGTGACATCGCATAGCCTCATGCTTGTATCAAATGCAAATCACCAGCCGATTTAAAGGGTACGCAAGGCCTTAGAAAAAGCAAAGGAACTTGATTAAATAAAAATGGAAATACATTTATAACCTTAAAAAATCGTAATATTTATTATCTCAAATAAATATTTATTACAATGTTATTTAGTCATTTATATTATGAATACCTTAAAGGAAATAAATAATAAGGTTAGACCAATGACATATTAATTTTTACCTAACTAATTTGTGATCAAAACTTCTGGATCCTTCTCTATTTACCCAATCAATCCTTATAAAAACATCTCTTTTTATACAGCTATTTCTTCTCTTATTTATATTCACCATTTTCCCCAAATGGTAACCCATTTTTATATATTGGAATAATACCTAGACAGACGATTCATTCATTCAAATGCATTTTTTAAGCGTCGTTGACAGCGTCTACATGACAGGATTTTCACTGGATGCAAACCCTCTTCAAAAATCTTTGCCTACCCCCCTTAAAATTTCCCACCTACTTCGGCGGCTGTGTCTCTTTATTATTATTTTTGCCTTTATAATTATATTAATACTCTTTTCAGAGAATTTATAAGGATAACTTAAATTAATCTATCTCTACTACCAACTATCGATATTTTGTGAATATAAAGATATTATTTTTTAGATAATAAATTCAATTAAAACCTCCATTATTTATAATGAAGTAATTATTATGGCATTATGAGCTTGCTGATATATCTAAACCTTTTAAATTAAAAAGGATAGCAGAAAGTTTTATTTGGAAAACAATGTGTATGATTGTTTGCAATATATAGATTTGGTCGATAATTGTTATATAATATTTATATAATAAAACTATTAATTTTTACAGCAATAAATTTTGTCCTATTTCATCTCAAAATTTAATAGATAACCCCCAAAAAAATTTATCCTACCCCTATTAAAGTAGCCTACCCCCTCAAAAAAATAGGATGCAAACTGTTCCTACCCCTCCCGCTCATGTAGACGCAGGTCGTTGAATGCAAATCGCTGAACCCGCTATTTTATAACCCATATGATAATTATTCTCATGCTATGAACTATTATTAAATTTAATTTGCTTCCTTATTACCTCGATGATAAGAAAATTTTTTAATAAAGTTTGCATCATATATAGGAATAAATTAGGCTCTCGTTTAAAATTTTAATAATAATTACTGTAACCAAGATGGCGTCCCCAGATTTGCATTGATGTACACTTTTAATGAATGAATCGTCAGTCTAGGTATTATATATGTCATTGGATTAGACATAATTGAAATTACAAACTTTTTTTTTGTTTTTTTACAATTAATTAAAAATTAAATTGGGTTATTTTAAAGTATTAAATTGTCGATTCCATATTTAGTTTTTCAAAAAGACTAACATAAGATTGTTCCGAGTATTAATTGTTTTTAAAAAAAATAATTTCCTTTTGGAACTAAATGATATTTATATATATTTTTTAAATTCAAATCAAGCCACATAATGAAAAAAAAAGGTTTCAAAAAAATATGGAAATATTCTTCATTGAAAGAATTTCTTTATTATTTTACTTTTGAAATAATTTTTTGTTTTTTTCTTTATAATTTGATTATAAAATAATGAATATAGTGTGATAATGAATCACATTAAGTCGTCACCAATTCACTTACCAGATCTGTTTCTAATTGAAAAATACTAATAAATATTTTATTTATTTTATAACCTCATTCTGAAAACAATGTTGTATACCGTTTACGATTCACTCAATTTTCAGAAATCTAAAATATTATTTTTTATTAGATGAAGTATGTAAATATGCGGGTAAAATATTATATATAACCTATTATAAATTTTTGCATTATAATTTGTCATTACAATTTGTAATATAAATTTTTTTTAATTTACATTAAATAATTATTAAATTTTTAATATTTTGTTCATAAAACCTTGTAACTCATAAATCTTTTTTTTCTTGAAATATGTCCAAAATATTTTTTTGTTTTGACTTTGGATTTAATGTTTTAAAAGCTCACCAACATTTTTATTATTTTAATAGGTAAAAATATTCTTAAAAATCTCATTTTTATAAATTATTTTCATAAAAAGATTTGAAATGTGTAGGTAATATCATTTATACTTTATTGGGTATGGAAGGAATTAAAGATATTAATTCCAAAATATGCGCAATTTTTTTTATTGAAAATATTTATGATGATAAAATTATAAATTGAAGCATATATCAGTATATATCTTCACTATTGTCAAAAAAAAAGATAAATAAAAATAAAATTAAATATATTTCTTTTAAAATTAATCAAATATAATGTACATACAATCAAATTCCTCGTCAAAAAATGAAGGATAAGTCGGAAATTTCCTCTTAATTTGCTGAGAGGTACCAGAAATTTGTCCTTTTTTGGATTTGGGATTACATAAATATTTTTTAAATATATATTTGAAGAGAATCAGAAATTTGTTTATATTATGGTGTAATAGATGTTATACATTGTATGCACAAATTATTATCCTGGTATAGTTAACCCTATATTTAAGAAATTGATTTCATATAAAAATATTATCACATCCATAATAATTTTCATTCTATTTAAGATTTAAAATGTTTTTTTATTTTTGTATGATTAAGGAAGTATCTTTTTGAAAAAAATTACCGGGCCGGCCCTAAAAAGAATTTTTAAAAATATTCCGACTGAGCCAAATATTTTAAACCTCCATTATTACCTTCCCCATACTTTCTATTTTAGAAAACATTTATGGCAAAATCAGAGAGCTGGCCCAATCAGACTCAGGCCTAAGCCTGCCCCGTGCCATCCGGTTACAATGGATCAGGCCGTATTTTAATTTTTTTAAATATACCCAGGCCGGATCTAAAAAATTTTTTTAATACCCCTTAAAATTTTGTTAAATAAATAATCATTATATCTGTTGTCTATTATTTTTTATTAAACTAATAATACTCTAATTATATTCCTGTAAATGGCCTTAAAGATATTAGTAATTAACAATATAATATTAATTAATTATTTCTGAAAAAATAATCATAAAAATCTTATTTATATATACATATATTTAATATATATCTATATTTAATTTAGGGATGAATATCAAAAAAGATAGTAAAATAAAATATCTTCTTTATACAAACCATTATATAATATATATATATAAACTGCTTCAAAAAATGCACAAACTGTTATCAATCTTTGATTATCGCAACAACCTGATCTTAATAGTCTTTATTTTATTGTTATATAAATTAATTTAAAAATCATTTATTTAATATCGGTTGCCATTTCTAACAGATTGAGTAGTAAATTTCCTCATCTCAAATAAAATAGAATATAGGCACAATAATTAATAAAAATATTATCGATTTTTATTAAAACTTATATATATTTATTATAATATTGGAAGTATTAATTTATTTATTATATTTAGTTGAATTAGGAAATAATTTTACATCAATTGACGACGAACTTAAATGCAATTTATAAACTTTTAATATAAATTATATTCAAAATTTTAAAATTTTGTTTTATTTTTATTAACTTTAAAATTTATTTTAATTTTAACATACTTTACCTTATACTCATATAGACTTTAGAATTGTATATAAAGACTATTGACATGCAATTTAAAGATCATTAATATTTAATTTTAAAATATGATAAAGAAACATATATTTTTATAAAAGTGAAATTAATTAATAAAATATAAATAAAGATTTAATATAATGTATAATTTATACAATATCTCTACCGGCCCACGCTTTTTCAAGTTTTATATATGTTATATAATAATAAATATTTATAAAAAAAAGGAAATAAATCAACAATATTAGATATTTTAAAGTTTATATTTATATAATTTACTTAAGATAATTAAAGATGGAAATCATTTTTTATCTTCTTGCTTTCAAATATACTAATTAACATACTATGGTAATAGTAAGTGTTTTAAGTCACTCAACAAAATTGTAAAATTCACATCAATCGCAATATTTTTTTTATATCATATATATAATCAAAAATAATTTTATTTAAAATTATTAGTCCACTTCTCTAAGTTTTGGTAGGATGGCGCGTAAAAACCCCCAGCCCCCACCTACCCCTACTGTAAAATTAAAAGAATCATATGACTTTATCCCGTATAATTTTAAATATTAATTAGCACAAAACAATTTTGTAAATTTTGACTTAATATCTCAGTTTGTTCTTTGTCTATTTAAAGGCCTACATTCTTTCTTTCTTTCTTTCTTTCTTTCTTTCTTTCTTTCTTTCTTTCTTTCTTTCTTTCTTTCTTTCTTTCTTTCTTTCTTTCTTTCTTTCTTTCTTTCTTTCTATAGACCTAAAGAACTTCTATAAAGTTTGTCAGAAAAAATTTATCAACCCTATCAAAATCTTTGCCAGTCAAATAAATATAGTTATTAAATATTTTAAATAGTTTATTTAAATAATTTAAAAAAACAGAAACATTAAATAATATTTATATTTCAAAATATTACATACATATCTTATAAAACATGAAATGACAAAATAAATGTAAGAATAATTTTTTGATAAAGTTTAGTTACATTTGTTCACAATTATAGCATAAAAATGTTTTGAGTAAATATTTTATGTAAGCTATATTTAGGAATTAATAACTATCCCAACTGAGGAAAGCAAATTTTTATTACAATAGAAAAAAAATATAATAATTTAAAATTTTTTAAGTTATTTAAACATATAAAATTCGAATTATTAAATCAGGCAATTATAAAATCGTAAAACTCATTGGCTAGTATTATGTAACCAATAACCTAGGCAATTATTTACAATGTCTTAAACATTGATGAGATCTCCTTAGTGACCACTCAAATATGATTATATATTTCTCCTTTTTAGAAAAAAAATGTGAAATGATTTCGATGCATTAATGAACCTTTTAAGGTCGAATTTATGAAGAATTTTGAGATGATGACCTTTTGTTATTTTAGTTTCTATTTTTATAGTCACAATTTTTCTCACTTTTAATTTAATTTATATTTCAAATCTTAGTAATGATAGTAAAGGATCTAAGTAAATAACTATTATATATATTATATTTATAAACTCGGAATTTAACTTAATAAGATGAATAAACGAACTAGGCAATTTTTCACTAAAAACAACATTGATAATACTAAAAAAAATTAATTACCTCCTTAGAGGGTTATTAAGAGATTATTCACCATTCTGTAAAATTAATTCTTCCTTTCCCTAGAGTAACTTTCAGCTTTTGTTTTTTCCCATCTTTGGTGGGTTGATTTTAATTAATATTCGTTTAACATTTTATGATTTGATTCTAGTGCATAAAAGAACTATGACATTTAAACTATCAGATGGTCTAATTTAAAATTTTTGTAAATTATAAATAAACAATGTATTTCGTAAAAAAATATAAAAATTTCAAATGTTTAAAAATTTTATCATATATGGCTCAGTATTTATAAAAGATATGGATAAGGATTTTATTCCACACGCGTTTTACTCTGCCAATTTATAAAATTGATTTAAATTATTACTTCTTGAGGATACACAGCATGTGAACAGCTATATGAGATGGTAAGCGGAAAATTAATCTCAGGATAAAAATCCCTATTTTCTTAGATGAATAAATATTAAGAGATCGCATAGTTTTTATATTTTAAACTAGAGAAGAACAGAATAATTTTTAAAATATAACTTAAGATTGTAAATATATGGTCTAAGATTATGTTTAAAAAAAAACTCATACTTACTAACAAAGACCTAGAACTTCCTCTGAAATATAGTTAACTCAATTCTTTACTGATTATGGATACTTTAAAATTGACACTTTAATTGGATTTTAAATATTTTATTTTCTTCAAAAAATAGAATAATATAATATTTATAACCAGAATAATCAATTTTAAAAGTTTTTATTTCAAAGATAAAATTTTTTAAAATGTAAAAGAAATTAATAATCCATAAAACGTTTTTTCATAAGAGAATGGAAAAAATTTTCACATAAAAAAAAGAATCTTTTCAAAAAGTATAATTTTAAAAATATAAATTTACCAAAGTAATTTTCAAAAATTAATAATAATTTTGTAAAAAAAATAATTGGCGTTGAATTTTTTAATAATAAAATTTTCTTTCTTTTCTACCAATCACAGAATGTTAAACTTTTGATTGGCCTTTATAAATATATATATATAATTATTTACAAAATACGCACAGCGATGACAATGTTATGATAGTTTTGATTAATATATAAATTATTCAATTAATATATTTCTTATTTTTAAGATATTAAAAAAATATGTAATTTTATTTCCTTTAATTAAATCAATTTATTACAAACTTTGTTAAACTCAAAAACAAAAAAATATTTAATTGAATTGAATTTAAAAGTTACAGATTGAAATAAATCTAACGAAATACCCCGAAAATATATTAAACAGTAAATTAAGGCCTTTCTTTCTTCTTCTTGCAAAGATCTTGTAGATTCATTTCAAGTAATATATTTTTGGATAAATTCATACAATAGCACGTATATATATCCTTTATAAAATTTGGATTTAATTTAAGAGAGTATTCCGTTTAGTACGAACATTTAAAAGCTCTCCATTATAATTTTTATTCTTATGCATTGTCTATGGTTATAATCGAAATAGGAGAGACTCAGTTTGACTTAATGCCTGGAATATTAACAATTGATACTATCCACGCAATTAGGCAAATAAGTGAAAAATACAGGGAAAAGAACAAAAAGCTATACATGGTCTTTCTCGATCGAAAAGGCCCTCAATAGAATCCCAAGATAACTTATCTGGTGGGCGCTACGCCACAAAAAAGTTTCAAAAAAATATATTAGAATAATACATAATATGTATCATACAACAATGTTCTGTAGCACAACTGGTACTTCAATAGGCTTCACAAAAGCCGAGGGAGTTCATCAAAAGTCGGCTCTCAGCCCACTTCTTTTCATAACAGTAATGATGTATTAGCTAAGTCTATACCACAAACAGTCCCGTGGAATATAATATTTACAAATGATATTGTGATACTTGCGGAATCCAAGGATGAAATGAAGATTAGTGGGCTGGATAAATATCCTAGAAAGCAGGGACTAGAGAAAAGACGGAGTATATGGTGATAGGGGGAGATAAAACAGAGTTGATATAAATGAATGAGACGGCAATTGAAAGCTGCAAATATTTGGGCTCCGCTATACAAACAAACGGCACAATAGAGTAGGAGATAAAGAGTAAAATTAATCAAGGGTGTTTAAAGGGGAGATCTTTATCTGTAATGCTCTTTGATAAAAGAATCCCACACAAATTAAAGGGAAAAATTTACAGTTCCATAGTACAACCAACTATTCTATATAGTTCGGAAACATGGCCAACCAAAGAATCAGACGAGAGAATTCTACAAACTGAAATGAGAAAGCTGAGGACGATTGCTGGAGTAAAAAAAAAAGGATAAGGTGCGAAGTACAAGAATACTAGGAAGCTTAAAGGTAGTGCCCATTAAGACTAAGATAATGGTAAACAGACTTAGATGGTATGAGAATACAATGAGAAGACCTATGAACTACATAGGAAATAAAATTGAGAGTTTGGAAGTGATGGGTAAACGTAAAAGAAGAAGCCTAAAACTTTAATGGGGCCATAATGTTAGAGCCAATATGAAGGTTAGACGAGATAGTATGAATAACATAAAATGAAGAGAGATATTGAAGGAGCTTACCATCAGATAAGGTGAAAGCTAAAAGAGATAGAAAAAAAATTATGAATAGACAATTTATTTCTAGGAAATGTAACACAAAAAATCTCATCAGTTCAAATGGTGTTAAAATCTTATCATATATTACTCAGTATTTCTGAAAGATATATAAATGTATATTCCACAGGATTTATGCTATTCCATGACCAATATTTTATTTATTATTTAAATTAGATCTAAATTATTACTTCTTGAGGATGCACAGAACAATAGCTATAAGAGATGATAAGCGGAAAATAAATCACAGGATAAAAATCTCCATTTTCTTAGATCGTTAAATAGTAATCGCATATATTTTCTATTTTAAATTAATTAAAAATGGAATAATTCTTGATATATAACTTATGATTATAAATACATGGTTTAAAAATATGTTATAATAGTTTTGATTAATATAAAAATTATACAATTAGTACATTTCTTATTTTTAAGATACTAAAAAAGATGTATAATTTCATTTTAAATCAATTTATTTCAAACTTTGTTAAACTCTAAAATAAAAAATATTAACTAATCGAATTTCCATTGCATCCAAAAGTTAGAGACTAAAATAAATTGAAAGAAATACACCTAAAATATATTAAACCGTATATTCAGACCTTTCTTTCATCAAATTTTTTGATTTTGCAAAAATCATCTTGTAGTCGTTATTACTAAACGTTTAAACCCTTTATTTTTTAAGTAAATTCATACGATAGCAAGCATATATTCTTAAAAAAAATATGTTTCTTGAAGAGGTAATTTCGTTTAACATCAACATTTAAAAGCTTTCCCCATTAATTTTTATTCTTTTCCATTCTCTCACCGATGAATTTTGGGCATCACTTTGTTTAAACTCAGTTCTTAAATGAAGTATTAACCTTGGATGATTTGAAATTATTCACTTTTTATATACATATTAATTAACAAATATTTAAGATTTTCTATCAATCTTTAACTAAGCTATGATATACTCCAGACCTCCTTTTTTGGTTTATCATTCTCTTCATTACCCCCCTTTCGAGAAGTTTAGGCATAATGTTAATTTCATAATAGCTATAATCTCAGCAACTCTCAAGGCATCAGCTTCTTAGCTTTGATAACTAAAAAAACACTATAAGAACTAACCCTATTCCACTTTACTTCTTTTCTGTTATCTCTTCTTATCGTCGATTAATAAGATTTCTTCAATTCTAATTTGTTTAGCAAAATTGAAAGCCCTTCAAATTCTCCTTCTCCAATATATTATGACCAAACTAAACTCGGTTAAAATTTTATGAATTTATTTATCAATTACGGTTTATTTTATGAACTCATCCTTTTTGATAAGGATAATTATAACATTTTACCTCCAAATTTATTTCAAAGGTCGAATTAAATATAAAATTTCATTATCTTTTATTGACTTAGCTTAATCAATTTTTCATTTGTCATTTCTGAAGATAAGAAGAAGAAAAGGAAGCAAGCCTCAGTAATAACAAATTATAATTTTATAGTGTTATCAATTATGATTAAGTATAATTTTCTTAAAGTATTTATAAGGGAAATATAAAAATATTTAAAGGTTTAAACAAGCTAATTAAATAATAAGGATGATTTATTACATTAGAAAAAAAATCTTCCATTGAAGATATTTATGTTTAAGAAACATTTTAATGTAAATCTACCTAAACTAATTTTTTAATATGTGATATTTATTATTCTAGTGCTTTGTATATTTAACAAGAAGCTCTTCTTAACACTTATTTTTATATTTCTATAATACAATAAATATTGTATCTGAAATTCAAATTATTAAATCATCATTTTGAAAAATTAAATTTTTATATCAAAAAATGTTAACCCCAATAAAAATATAATAGAAATTATTGAAAATTTAAAACATTAAATATATTATGTATTCAATTATCAGTGAAAAATAAAATATTTTTTGACATATTGTTTTTGTATTATACTATAAATTTGAATATGAATTAGACGACGCTGAGCTAATTAATTGATAACAATTTTTGGAAAAATTATATTTGACTAAATTGATTAGAAATGAAAAAATTAATATTTTTACAAAGACCTTGAGGATGAATAATTTTATAAAGATGCCATAAATTAACTGAAATTTTTAAATGGTAAATAAAATTTTATATATTTTTTTATATTAAATATAACACCACACATGGATCCTAGGCACCGATTGAGTTAGTCTTAAGTATAACAAAGGCTGGGTATTTTTTAAAATAAAATAAAATAGAAAATATATTGTAAATATAATTATTATAAAAATTATATTAAATATATATTAAAAACTATATTTTAAATCACACTATTCTACCTTATAAATTTTTATACTATAATATCTAGAGAAATATTTATTTTGAAAAATGTAACATAAAAAATATGAGGAAACTAGGTTTATTTTTCGGACAGCAATCAAAAAATAACGACATCATTTTCAGGTAATGTTTACAACACTGAAGTATTGATAACAAAATGTGCTTTGAATATCTTTCTTTCATAACAACAAACGCATATATGTTTAGTTCAGGTCGAGCTTGGTCAGAATTGCTGGACTATCACAACCCTCTGAATAATCAAAAGCAGCGCTGTTGTTCTTCCAAAAAGAAAGGGGGGCAGGGTGGGTTCGTTTAAAGAATGGCTTATAGCAAAATTAACTGTTAAGTTTGTTTTAATATAATAATATCATGAAAATCACCTCACATTTTTTAATTTGCATTATAACTGAAAATAATATCTAAAATATTTACTTTCCACATTTTCAAGAAGAAAATTGAGATTGCTGATCATTTTCTTGTTATATTTGCAGAGAAAACTGGGTGGGAGGGGGGTATTTTGGGCTGGACCAACAACTTGTACAATAGGTCGGCTGAAAAGCTATTATTGAATTTATTTTATCACGTCTCCTGTTTTTTATATAAAGTGGACAGCGTGTTTCCCATATGCGTCTCCCGATTGATTGCAAATGCAAGTATATTGGTTTGGGAAAGGTACGCCCAGGCGTAAATTGATTGCATAACGAAACGAGTCGTTATCTATTAGTTGGTTATTTAAAATGCTGGGATATGAGTACAACCATTCATGGCCAACGTTGTTAAAATTAAGTGTTCTTAGGAAGGATTTATATTGATGATCATGGTTCAAGTTGAGGTAAGCTAAAGAACGAGATACCAATCCTTTATCCCAATCTTTTTGTTTAGTTAAATCTGGCGGGGCTGTGTTTGGTAAAACATTAATATTCCAACAACGTAAGGCTTCATCTAATAAATTATCTCTATCGATGGTAATAATTTGCGAGGTCATATTTTTTACTGATAAGGTTGATGAGATGAAGGAAAGAAGGACTATACTTAATGCCGATCTTAGGCCTAGCCCTCCGAATTTACAAGAGAGAGTTGCCTGAAGCCATGATTTGAGTTTGATGTTTAATAACTCTATCAGTTCGTATTCTTTTTAAAGAATTTCTAAGAGAGGCACCAGATGTTTTTAAACAATACTCAATTTGTGGTATTAAAAGGGTATTTTTGCGAATGAAATATGCTTGATGAATGGGTAATTTTTAAGATCGATAGTTTGGGGAATAATGATTGAAGGTGATTATTTAAAAAATTAAAAACTCCCTCTACCTCCCAATAGGGCTCTTAATATATTGAAATTTTGTAAGGGTGTCCATCTAAAGTTATCTAATATGGTGTCGTTGAAGGTGGAGAAGGATAAATTTTGCATTTTTTTTTATTTAAGGATAAATTTCTTCAAAGTGTTTGTTAATTATATCCAAACCATTCTGGTTTGAAAAAATGGTCCCCGATATAGTACAATCGTCAAGGTACCAAACGTGTAGATTGAGATTGCACGAGAGAGCAATATCACTTATTAGGAGTTTAATGGTATAGTAAAGAAGTAGTGGTCCTAATAAATCACCCTGTTAGAGACCTTCTGCAGAATTAATAATATATCATTAAACCTGAGTAAGGAAATATACCTCAGGGAATGTTTCCAAGAAAATATGGATCATTTTATTCTTATTAATTGAATTAAAGGCATTGGATATGTTTATGCTATATAAACTTCAGGTTTGAGGTAGGATAAAACTAGTCGACTGCAATGGATTGCGGCTTCACACCCTCCTTTTACTCCAAATCCAACTTGGTAAAGAGCTAAGCTTAAGGTTGTTGAAGATTTGAGTTAATTACAAATAATTTTTGAAATGGTTCATTGGTGGAAAATTTGCTATTGGGCGCACTTGATTTTTAGTTTTTTCAAGTTCTATTAGTCGAGCACCAAAAATTATTGGCGCAAGTTTATGTGGTAATTTCCCATTGATAATATGATTAAAAATTTTCGTTAAAGAATTAAGAATAAATTACGAATTGTTTAACCCACGAGGTCGGTAATAAATGAAAGTCGAAGGTTATACAATCCTGTTGAGAGTTTTATTAAAATAAATTTATGGGATCCTTTTTACTACACTAGAGTAATTTTTGTTTTTGCAAATACTTAACAGGTGCATCATACATATGATAAAAGTCTATAATTTTGCTACTATTGAAGGATTCTCATTTTATATGTTTGTGGAATATATTCCAATTATTCCTATCAATGCAAATCAAAAATCATGTATCAGAAATCAGGATATTTTCCTCTTCCACTTCATATAATGTAAAAAAAATACATTAGCTTAGATGTTTTTTTTTGTAAATATTTGATTTATGATAGAGGCATTTCCTAACCTCATTATAAAAACAAAGGAAAGATGAAAATTATTTTTAAACATTTTAGATATAAATTACAAATTTTAAAATTAGTGTAAGGATTAACTAATATCTGATGTTGAACTAGGAGGTAAAAAAAATTAATATAGATGTGTAATAAAGATAAACTGTGTAAACCACGCACATCTTTGAAAGTGATCTTATCCTTATCTCTATTTATTTTATATAGTATATACATTTTATAATTAATCTATTTATTAATAAAAAAAGAAAATAGAATAAAAAAACCGTGAAACAATAAAATTATATATTAATTGTTATTTTCAAATCTTAAACTGTCATAAATATGATGTAATTAAATCATGGGATCCACTTTATAACTTTTTTATTCAAGATTATAAGGGTATTGGTTATATTTGCTAAAATTGTGATTCATTAATATTTACATTCTTTCGAACATATGATATTATATTAAATATTCGGGATCATCATTATAACTTTTTTATTCAAGATTATAAGGGTATTGGTTATATTTGCTAAAATTGTGATTCATTAATATTTACATTCTTTCGAATTTATGATATTATATTAAATATTCGGGATCATCATTATAACTTTTATTCAAGATTATAAAGGTATTTATTATGGTTAATTTACTAGAATTGTGATTTATAAATATTTACATCATTCTTTTTCAATTTAAAATAAATTTTGGGTTTAGCATCACAAACGAATATTTAGTATGTTATATACTTTTTACAAATTTGTTTAATAAAGATATTCCACTAGTGTTTTTAGGTCCAATTTTACCAAAAGTAATTAATAAAATAAGAGTAATAGATTTTATTCATATTATTGGTATCATTCATAGTAAATTCAGATATATACAATAATTATGATAAAAAATTAAAAATACAACAATCATTATAAGAGTTTTGGGTGTGAATTTTTTAATATTTGGCATTTATTTTAGAAGGTATATAATGCTTAAAAAGATGGTTGGAAATACAGGTTAGAGTTAATATATATATAAATGGGTGGGCAAATTTTGACAGTAGTTCAAACAAGAAAATAAAAAATCCGACTTGTTTAAAACCGTAGGTACTGCTTATTATTCATATTCTTTGAATAATATAATGAAGCATAGTAGCACCCCAGAGATTTTTAAATTAAAAAAACTTAAGTAATCAGGTTTCATCCAGTAGACTTTTATAATGATAAACTATTTAACGTAATGAAAAAAAAGATTTTAAGGCAACTAACTCAGTATAAAAATCCTTTATTGCGAAGCACATTTTATCGAAGTAGTTATCACGAATGTCATGTATCGCGAAGAAATTGAGCAAAGGTAATATTGCAAAACCAATTTCAAGAATTTTTTCTGCGAAACATACAACGAAGACAATATCGCCAACCTTTTACAGCCAGTTAATTTCTGCAAAACTGAACAGCGAACCCTCTCGAGAAAATTAATTTTAGCAAAACTCTTGAACCAACTTGAACAAAACTTTACTGGCAGTCTTATAAAATAATTACTATAAGAATGTAAAAATGACAATTTACCTTTTGGTGTTTCTTGAGGTTATAACTGGATTAATTTGTGGAAATATTTTTTTTACATTTTAAACAAATAAATTTGAAGCCAGTTTTGGTTTTTATATTTATTAAAAATTTTCAAGTATAGGGTATGGGAAATTTGTATTATAGCTATTAAGAACAATTTCTTCCCTGGTATCTTCCATTTCATTAATATCATTGTCTGAATCACTTTTATCGATTTGGATATCCATAGGCGATGACATTTTAAAGATTTAGGTTTATATTACAAATGAAAATATAAATTACAAAATTAATAATATATTTCAATTTCAAAATCAAATAAGAAACCATAAAAATTATAATTAATTATGATATTATATTTAAATTTTCATTTCATTATATAAGTTAAATAATTTTATTTACAAACGAATTTAAAAAATATGGAAATGTTTTTAAATTAAATCTGCACAATACCGTATATTTAAATAAATTCGAGCAGGGCCTACAAATAAGCTTTATTTTTATTTCGTGTCAGACTTTTCGGGAATCGGATGGGGTAGATTAATTTTTCATAAAAAATTTCGGGCCGGATTTGAAAAATTAGACCCGATGCAACTAAATCGGTTCAATCCGAATTTTTAGAAAACATTAAATATCAACCCAGTATGTAAATTAATAATATATCTAAGACTCTACAGGTATTCAGTTTGATTTATTATATAAATTAATATATTGGCTTCTTTTTTTTAAAAAAAAATATCAAAAATGTTATAATAAAAATTAGGGCATGAATGTATCCATGACAGTATTATATATATTATGATGTTTATATTAATAATATTTTTTTTTTTAAAAACGTTATTTTATAAATGGGATATTTATCATAAATTACAAAATAATATTCACAAGAATATTCTGTTTTTAACACAAAAAAAAGGAAATAGAAATATTTTTCGAAATTAAAATTATAAACGCCTTTAAATTATCACAGAAATTTAAAATTTTAGTTTTCAGCAGTTTTCCCTTCATTTTTTAGACAATTTTAAGTTAAGCCAATAGAATTATTTGAGGAATATTCCGTCAATAGTAGCAGAAACTGCTTGGAAGGGATTTGCATTAAGGATTTTTTCCCACAGTTATTACTAGAGTTAGTCAATCTTTTTTTTAAAAAAAAATATAAATATATATAATATAAGACTTTAGATTATATGAAGGATTTATACAAAAATTTTAGATTAAGATATTTTAAAAAAATTAACATAAAAGCAAGTAAGTGAATTAGAGGAAAGTCAAAACGTTCGTCCATCAAAGCGTTTTATTTTTAAGACTGGACTATCCACCTTTTCTAATAATCGTAAGCGTCGTCAAGGATGGAAAGTAAGAATCGCAACAAGAATAACAAATTAAACCAAAATAAATTTTTTTTAATTACCTCAATATATATCTATTATAATAATCCTCAAAAAACGTCAATCAAATTAGCCAATAGTGTTCTTTTAAAATATATTTGTCCAATGAAAATGAATATAGCTTAATCGGTCTAATAGTAATCACCTTACAAACTAAACATTTATACACTTACCATTTCATTCACTTCACATATCAAAGCAATGGTATCCAGATGGCACTTTCAGAATAAAAGTAAATTTTTAATATTAATAAATAATTTTTAATTATTTTAGAGTTAGAAAATTGAATACTGAACACACACCTAATATTATACACATTCCTGAATATTTAGGGATCAGTAGAACTTTAAATGAATCAAGTACCAATTTAATAGAAATAATAGATTAATTTAAATACTATTTTAATTCTTAAATTTATGTATAATTTAGAATTTGATAACATTATATTAGGGTGTCAGAAAAGATAAGAGAAATGCAAATATTTACTAATGCATAAAAATTACCTAATTGAAAGATTTATAGTTGTATGAAGTTCAAATATTTAATAGATTATGGAATGGATCCTTCCTTAAGAGCTTTTAATAATGGTAGGCACAAAGCACACCTTTGTAACACAAAACTCTCATCTAGCAGGAATAAATTTTTAGATTATAAATTACAAATACCAATGAATAACGCTTCAAGCGCGTATGCAGAAATTTTGTCTGGGAGGGGGGGGGGGGGGGTAATAAAATTTTTTAAGAAATATTATTGTTAATTAAAAATACTAAGCATATATTTATTAGGACTAATAACTTTTCTAATACACAATTTTATATTAATCTGACTTAAAAAAAATTATTTATATAAACCGGCATTGAAAAACTATAAAATAAATGTGAATTATAAAATATAAATTGAATATAACCACGATATGAATCACTTAAATGACCCGAAATTGAAATTTTAATTTTTTGAGCCTTTAAAATATATAAAATATAAAAAACTAAAATGTTGGAAATATAAATTAATACACAAAAATTTTCTTAGGAATAATTGTATTTTGTATGTTTAGAGCTAATTTTTCAATTATCTATCCTTGCTTGGCGTTAAATGCCTATGAATATTCAAAAGATCCAAATTATTCAATCTACTTTCAGAAGTTGTATTTCATAGGTATGTTTTTCAGAGACTTGCCGGCCCGGCCACCTAGCCGGACCGTATTTTATTTTTTTAAACATACCCGGGCCGGGCCCGAAATTTTTTAAAAAAACACCCGGGCTGGGCCTGAAAATTTTTTTCAAAATAAATATCCGGACCGAGCTGTATAATATTTGAATTCGTCATTATTAGCTCTAAAAATCAAAAATAAATATAATTTATTTTTAAAAAATTCGGGCAGGGTTTGAAAATTTTATTTTCAAAAAAGCCGGTCTGGGTCTAAAAAAATTTTTTTAAAAAATCTGGGCTATGCCCTGCAAATGGTACCTCTGCAGGGCTCTGTTATTCTTCTTAAAAAAGAGAATGTTCTCTCATTAGTTCACTAATGGAAAGAGTTGATAGATAAAATATATATAACCATTTTGATACATTGGGAATATAATCTAAAATGTATTTGAAATAATGCGAAGCATCCATAGCATTTTTTGGGACTGTATCAATCATAGTTATTCTTTTAATCATAGTTATTCAGCCAATAACGCATTATAAGATATTTTAACATCTTCATGATAAAAATCTAACAAATATTTATTTTTTCTATCACCATCTGAAAAGGTTGGAAAGGCTTTTGTGGAAGTAATATCTGAGGATTTGTAAGTGCTGCATGATGAATTAAAAGCCAATTATTTATTTGGGTTATAAATGTATCTAAGAGAGGGAACATTTGTTTTATAATACTCTTCTACTGATCCTATATTAATGTTTTGACGATGAGGTTGCCTGCTGCAAGTCGAGGGGGACAAATATTAAACAAGTATGCTCTGCTTTTGACTCAACAATAACATATAAAATATGAAATTCTTCATCAATATTAGCTCTAATTTTCTTGAGTTCTAATAAAATGCTATCGGCTATTTGTCAAATAAATGTCATGTTTTTCATAAAATAGTTGAATAATTAAATAATACATTCTAATGAGAAAAAAAATTTGCAATAAGTATTCCAGTCATTTTCTTGCTTCTGAGGAAATATTTCTTTCAAGCCATTGTGATATTTCAGTAATAGCATTAATAATCGGATAAAAACTGTTACTGCTTGATGGCGCAGACTCAATCTCGTTGGAGAGGCTTGCAATTTCTTTTTTCCTGTTGGACAAGGAGTTTTAGAGATAATTATTATTTGACTAGAAATTTAGATAAATAATACGCTATTAAAACTTGAAAATAATAGGTAAATTGCCCCAAGGAAAACTTGAAATCGTAATTAATTGATAAAATAACTTAGTAGATGAATGTGATAAATAAATGTAATTAAATATATATATGAGAGAGGAATAAATATTAACAAATATTAACAATAATATTTTTGAAAAATATAATCCGGCATCTGCATTTTTTGGCTTGGGGGGGGGGGGGGAGAATTTGCCTCCCCCCCCAGCGCTGCGTACGCGTCTTAATAAAATTACTAAATATATACTTCTTTAACATATTTTATAAAATTAATGGAAAATTTTAGAATAACCCCAAATAAATATAAATTTTTAAATAACACCTCACAAGATAGGAAAATTTTGTAGATTGTAGAATGTATGTTATTCATAACTTGTTTTACTTATTTTATTATGATTGAAGATAACCTCCTATTATTTGTTAACTAAGACATATCTTTTTATTTTTTCTTTAGTAATTTAATAAATGTCTTAAATTTAATTTTATATTTTGTAACTGAGTAATAAATCATTTGGAGGGTTGTGGATTGTTTATAATTTAAATTAAGATGAACATATTTTCAGCATGGTACTTTAATATGTATTCATGAATTTCATATAAATACCAGGAGCTAACCAGTATAATGATAGGTAAATCAGATTACCCTTCATTTGATGATTTTGAAAAATTTTCCATATAAAATGTCAAAAGAAATAGGTACATATTAGACGATTTAATTCTTATAAACCCCTTACATCATCTGGATCCAAGGAAAAAATAAATTATTTTGGTTTTTCCTGGAGAAATATTTTTCACCATTATTATGGACTTGGACATGGCTTGAGAAACATCTTCATAATTATAATAGTCTTAGATTCCTGTAAATTTTTTAATTATAAATATGGGTTAGAAATTGGCCTAAAAATTATTTTGAAGACATGGCCAGGCCTGATCAAAAACCAAGGC
This sequence comes from Gordionus sp. m RMFG-2023, assembly GCF_954871325.1. Taxonomy (NCBI): domain Eukaryota; kingdom Metazoa; phylum Nematomorpha; class Gordioida; order Chordodea; family Parachordodidae; genus Gordionus; species Gordionus sp. m RMFG-2023. The sequence continues at coordinate 91,799,030 of NC_088775.1, read as the reverse complement.
CCATGCAACTTTCATATTCTGATTGTATTTTTAAATGCATTGTGACTTTTTATATATATTTTATTTCAGTTCTCAACTATTAAAATTATTATTTTGGCGAGTTTGGGAAAATTTTCTCAAGTGCGAGGACCTGGCTTGGGAATTTATTTATATAGGCATAGGTGTAATATCTAACACAGAATATTTATATGACACTCAGGTAAAAGTTAATTTATATATATTTTTATTCAAAAATAGTATTAATTCTCAGTAATAATGGGTTGGCCTAAAAAAATTTGAAAATTACTATTGGTTGGCCAGGCTTAGGTAAATTTTTTTTATAAAATTTATATAGGTTGGGCTTGGAGAAAATTTTTCAAAAATATTATGAGCTAGAATGCTCGAGAATTTTTTTATTATTATCTATGAGTCATACATTGGCTTAAAAAATTTTTTGCAGGCCTGGGCTCGGCCTGATCAAAAAACCTAGGCCTATGAAAATCAGATTTTAATTGTAATTTTAACATTATGATTATTTAAATATTTTATTTCAGTTCTCAACTACCAAAATTATTATATTCATTGGACTTGAAAGAATTTTTTTAAAATTATTATGGCTTTGTACTTTGACTGGGAATTTTTTTAATATTAAATATTAAGTATAAATGATCAGTAATATTTTACAAATAATATTACAGGCGCGTAACCAATGGTGCCGAAAGGGGGAAATTTTACCCCCCCCCCCATAGCAAATTTGACTGTTTTTCTTAATATTATTTTAAGATAACCACCCCTGCCCCATCAAAAATTTTCAATATCAAGCAGAGTTTATCCTTACTGCTAGTTGCATTAATAAATTATTTTCCTATAGTTCACTACTATGTAGTTACAAAAACCAAATTTCGATTTGGATGAAAATGTGGACAGGAAGAATGAATGTAGTTGAATATTTCATAATATTTATATAGACGTTGAATCAAAATAAATCTTATAAAAAATCCAATTTCATTCCATTCTTAGATACTTTTTTATCGTAAATTAAAGTACGGTTTTTAGATAAAAAACAAGTCTTTGATAATCGTTTTCTGATGTGATGCCATTATTGGTATAATTTAATATTTAGAAAAATTTTATTCCTATGATATTGATACTAAAATCAATTTAATCAGTGAATTCGAATTGTGGTATAAATATTTACTACGTTTATTATTTTACCTGAGCATGCTATTGATGCGCCCAATCGGTATAAGAAGGCTTAATTTCCAAATATATTGAAGGTATTTAATATTCTTGCATGTTTGCCTATTACAACATATACGAATGAAAGGACCTTTTTCAAATTGAGAAGGTTTAAAACTTATTTACAAAATACTACTTCTCGGCTAAATGGGTTAGCTCTGTTAAATATCCACAGAGATTTAATTCCTACGACAAAAAAAATTCTTGATGAATTGGCAAATTTCCCACGAAAATTAAAAATCGCACTATAATTTTAGCATTTAATAAATTTTTTGTATAATATTGTATTTGATAATAAGTTTTAAAAACTTGTTCTATAAAAAATTTTCTAGTCAATATTTTATACACACTATAATTAGTATCAATAAAAAATTTTGTATTCTCTTTATATTATATGAGAATTTAAGTTGAAACTAGTTTTTAAGCCAATTTTATAAAAAAAATTGACACTAAACTTTATTTCAATTTTATATTTTTTAAAAAAATTTATTTATAATATACCTAACTTAAAATAAAAATTGGGTTAAATATAACCTTAATTTCTTCTTTAAAAAATTCATAAGCGCGAATTAGTAAAAGTTAAAATATTAATATAATTATTATTGAATTAGGAATAATTTTAAAAAAATAGCTCTATGATATGACCCGGCCGAAGGTAGGAGAGCCAAAAAATGTTTGAGAGCAAAGCTCCCCCCCCCCCAAAAAAAAAATCCACCCCCCCATAGGGAAATCCTGGATACGCCACTTGCTATAAATATTATAAAAAATTAAAACAGCAATTATTATAAGAGTTTCGTGTATGAATTTAAAAATTTTTTAATATATTTAATAGGTTGCTAATGGTTAGAACCACGGTAGAAACTACAGATTATGTTTAATATTTATATCTATATAAATGGTTGAGTAAATTTTGACGGTAGCATTCCAAATAAGAAAATCAAAAATTAGACTTGTTTAAAACCTTAGGCACTGTTTATTATCCTTAATCTCTGAATAATATAATTATTCATAGTGACACTCCAGAGATTTTCAAATTATTATTCAAAAAAAACTTACTTGACCAGGTTTTTTTTTCAGCAAACTTTTATAATTCTAAACTATGTTCTGCTTAATGAAAATTTATTTTCTTTAAATAGGTAAGTGATAAAATAAATTTGACTACAAGCAACCTAATATCAAAAATTTTATCGCGAAACACTTTTTACGGAAACTTTCATCGTGAATGTCATGTACAGCAAAGAAAAGGATAATATTGCTAAAATTTCGAGAATTTTTTCCACGAAACATTTAGCGAAAACATTAGCGCGAACCTTTTACCCGCAAATTTATTTCTGCAAAACTGAACAGCGAACACTCTCGAGAAAATACATTTTAACGAAACTTTATCTTGAACAAACTTTAACAAAACTTTAATGGTGTAGCGAGATTTTTTATAGCGAATGTTTATGCGGTTTTGAATGTGATGTAAATTGAATTTTATTCTAGTTTTTTACAACATAAAGGGACAAAATATTGTCCTTTTGTGTCAAAATCATTTGTGAAATCGAGTTTAAATATGACTGTGTGTCGGGATTACAGTTTATGATTATTCAGGCGAAGTAGAAGGTGCTATCGGAAGCCCAAAGCTTAACTTAGGCTAAGGAATACAAAAGAAGCATAAAGAGGTTCCATTATTTAGAAGAAATAATTTACAAAACCCTTTAATGGGAGATGAAATCTAAAACAATAAAGTTAATTAAAAATTCATTATGTTTATTGTCTAATTAAAGAAAATGAAACTCTTCAAATATAACAAAATAATAAATCACAATTAAAAAAATATATATAAATAATGTATGTGTTTAACATAAGAATTTATTTAGGGAACCAAAATTTAAAAGTATTTTGTCTTATTTAATGAATTTTAATAAAAGAAAATCTTATAAAAAGGTCACTTTAAAGTTGTTTTATTTAACATGTATTAAAAGTATTACTAAAAAGAAATAAATATGAAGGAGCCTACAATTATATAGAAGAATATTCTAGATATCGTGTTTAATTTACAGGTATTGGGGAGAATAATATAATTTAAATATCTTACATCGATTGTTCAAGAAAATACAGCGTATTTTTAAAAATTGATTTTAAAAGAATTACAAAATCAAAGACCAAATAACGAAATCCTCATGTCAAAGAAAAATTGTTTAAGATAAATATAATAACTATATAGTTAAAAAGTATGGGTAATATATGCAATAGATGTGGATATATTAGTTACAATAAAATTTTGTAAAAGAAAACAAGTAATGGCTCTCATCTTTTAAAGCTTGTAATTAAATCAGGTTATTAGGAATATCGAAAATATACCTATTACACCAGTTAAAGATGAGGTGTTAATTAGCGAAAATGTTTTGTGCCTATGTTTAAATGTAATAAAGTTTAGCCATGAAGCCATAATTTGTGGTACAAAGATGACGATATGACAGTAATAAAGGCTATATCTCCTTGTGATAAAGTGATAACTTATTATAGGTCTCAGCAAAATAAAAGTGAAATCAACTCACCTTTTCTTTATGTTTATCCTGTTGCATAACTGTGATATTTTAAATATGTTTTAATTTTTGTAGCTCGCCTAACGAATTGCCTATTCGACACAACTAAATAAAAACTAAACAACCTATATTAAATAAATGGGTTTTAAATATAACTGTCGGTTCTCTCCTTTATTTGATTCCTATGAGACATGCCTAATTGTGAAATGCTATTGATATCACTATATAAAACTATAATTAATAGGACAGACACTAAAAGAAAAGTATTGCAAATATGTATTATTTAAAATATATACACAAGAAATATTAAGAAGGAAGCATTAGGGCCTAATTAATTAAAGGTTTCCGAGTTATTATAACCTAGAGTGCAATTTATTATCTATATTATTTTAAGGAATAGTATATTAAATATTTTATCTTATATTTCGAATCTATTTTAAGTTTAAATCCTTCCAAATAAAGTATACCTGATAGGATTTAAATATATATTTTTAAAGCAATGAGAAACATCCATAAAATAAAGGAACTTAGTTGGGATAACGTTTTAACAAATGGATTAATAATTTTATAAGTAAATAGCATAGTGACCAATCCTAAGGAGTCGAGATGATAAAGATTTAATAAATTTTAAAAAAAATAATATTTAAGCATTCAATTTTCATAAAATTAATGTAAATAATAAAATCATATCTTATCCATATTAAATATGACTTTAATTTGAATGGCTAGTGGATTGAATAAGTTTTTTGGAAGTTTATTTTATTCAAAGGGGGGATCATAATGAGTTAAAAAAAAATAATGAATGGTGAAGAGTTTAGAGGATTCATCAAATAGTCTATATATGTTGTTGAATAATTTTTTAAAGGATTCCTGTATGTGGGCATTCTGGGAATTCTTGAAATGTTTGAATTTTCAGATGAGATAAGTATAGTTGGTTAATATATTTAGTGGAAAATTTTAATGTTGGTGGTAATAGTTAATGGTTTTTTAAAATTAAGCTAACCGTATAAAAGTAGGCATGTAAGATTTTGAATCATATTTCAGAATTAGGACATTATATTCGATTACCAAATCCGAAAAAACTATCTAAATTGATTTTAAGTATTATTCCGTAAGTATTAGTATCCTATTAGAAATTTTAATAAATTATTATCGCTCACGAACTATGACACTATAAATGAGATTTAATAAATTGGATTATTTAAATGCTACGCTAATTTAAATGGGATATATATCTTTCGTAGATTATAGTAGATTTGCCATGTTATAAATTAAATGATTTTTAGGTAAAACATAAATCATATTTTAAGATGTAGGCTTTAGAAATATTAATTTCTGATCCTGTGGAAAATCATATGTTGAATGTATTAATAAATCTGAAGGGTAATATTAAATTCAATTGAAGAAATAGTTAATGCTAAATTTACTAAGTATTATTAATTATTAAGAATTTAAAATTATTTACAAACATAGGAATGACTGTTACAAAGAATAAATAAATTAATAATTTTATACCTAAAACATAGAGCTAATACAAACATTATATTTATTATCCCTTTTAAAATTTTAAAGAAAAAAGTATTCTTATTTTATTATTATTATTATTATTATTAACTATACTTTATTAAAAAATATTGATTTAAATCACATTTAACATTTATATATACACTATTGAATTAATATATATTAAAAAACCAATAAGGATATAATAAGAATTAAATTTAAAAAAAAATACATGTATATAATCTATGAAGAAAAACATAGAAAAGAAACTAAGAGAAAAAAAATTATTTTAATGAACCGGAACGGCAGATTTTCAAGAAAATCAGCTGAAGAAGGTAAAATTCTTCATTGTGGTCCTCTGAGATCTGTCTTATTTTTTTTCCTATGATTTTGAAATATCATAATTATATAATCCCAAGAGATGACCGTTAGAAAATAATAAAAAGAATATTTAATAATAAAGAAGGAGAGCAAAAACGAAATTAAAATATATTTTTTTAATTTTGAAATTATTTTTATACTTTCATAGTTTAAACCAATATTTATTTTTATTTATAAAAATTGTATATAGTTGTGGAAAAAAAAATTTTAAATTGAATTTATAAGTTAGAATAAACCTTTAATCATAGTTATATATTTTAAGAAAGAAATTAGGGAGATGCTCCTATATAAATCTTTATGAAACGCTATTTATAATATTTAATAAGTGGCAATATGTCAAATTTAAAATGCTTGCATATTGTTAAATCCATTTAATATAAAAAATTTTAAATCTTTAGTAAGCCTAGTAAGGAGTTTATGGAGGAAGAAGGGGAAAGGGGGGGGGGGCGAGGGGTGTTTTGGAAGCATTTTATATAAAGATAATTTTAATGAAGGTCTTTGTCTTCACTTAGTGAGCTCCATTTTTTATAAAAATTATACAAAACAATTATAATTTATTTTAATTATAAAATGGGGTCACAAAAATAAATATATAACTCTTGGACTAAATTAATATTTCCTTTGAAATTTCCCTTCTTGTGTAAATATATATGTAAATACTCTACACCCTAATAAGGACTCATAAAAAAAATATATATAAATCGAGCCAAAATAAAATTTAATATTCTTCTACTAAATTGAAATGAATTTTATTTATTTAATCTATATATAGTTGAGAAAATAAAATAACCTAAAATTTTATATATAGGATATGAGTAAACTTCTATCAATATTGCCAATTTGATGATAGGTAAATTTTTCATTTTTCAACTATCATTTATAAAAAAATATATATTCTTTTAATTAATTAAAACTATTTAATCTTATTGGTTTACATTAAAATTGATAAATAAAATTAAGGTATTTTGATATAAAATTATACATACCGACTAGCCAGCTACATTAACCCAAACCGGTTCAAATATCCTGCCAGGCCAGGGATAGTATATTTTAAAATCAAAATATAGCATAAACCCATACAATAGTGAAATTTTAAAATTGAATTAAACAATATATATAAAATTTAAAATGCTAGTATTTTGCTTAATTCAAAATTAAATTTGTTCAAAATTAAAATTAATAAAATTTCGATTAGTCGAGGCCAGGATTTTTTTATGGGAGAATGGAGAGGCGTAAGAAGAGCATCGTTAATTAGAGTATATCCTTTAAAAAAATTTTTTCGTGCATTATATTGTCATTTGGATTAGTGTCAAAAAAAATAATTATTTGCCAAAATAAATATATCCTTTAAAATTTTCTTTTTCGTTCATTATATAGTCATTTGGATTAGTGTCAAAAAAAATAATTATATTAAATAAATTAAATAATAATTTATAAAGAAACAAAAAAACGAGCCATAATATTCTTTTTACTTTTAAAATTTTGAAAAAAATATCATTTTATTGAATTAAATTAAAATTATATTTAGTTGTAAAGTAAAGACATGAATAATCTTATATCAATTATTCTCACACTGATCTTGACAATATCCCAATTTGATGGTTATTAAATTTATCATTTTTTATTATTAGTAAATTTATAAAAGAAAAATCAATTATTTTGATTATTAATCGAATTTTAAGGTTACTGGTTTTTTTAAATATATTTTAAATATAAAATTGCTCAATTCTTGAACTATAATTATCAAAATAAAGAAAAATTATAAACCCTAACCTTAAAATTTTTATATTAATCAATTATAAAAATATAATTAAATTATATAAATAATTTTCTTTTAAAATGATTTGTCTAGAAAATATTAATTAATTTTTTAAATTATTATTTATAATTTAATTAATCCTGCTATTTTCAATCTTCAATTATAAATAAAAATAGAACAAATTTTAATCACATATATTTTTTTTGAAAATGATCACTTGATTTTTAAAAAGAAATTGTTGCTTAATAGATTTTATGAAACGGGTATTTATTATATTTCATAAAAGTGAATATGTGAAATTTAGTTGTATATTGCCTAAATAAAATAAAATTTATTTAAGATGAATAACCGTTTGCATAGGCTATATGAATTGTTTTAATGCAAATATTTGTAAGATTTTTATTTAGCTTATAAAGAAAAGTTTTGAGTGTGTTATGAAATTGATATCTTAAAAGTAATGTGATTTAAAAATGTTCCAAATAATTTTTTGAAAAACTTCCAAGTACTAAATATGTATAGCTAACATATTTTATCAAATCAACGGAAAATTTCTGAATTATTTCTCATCGAAATACTGTATATTTCGTATACATTCTTTCTGGTTAACTAGCCTGCTTTCTTTGAAGATCTATCTACAAGTGTATATTATAGGAATTATTGGCACTCATTAAATTATTCAAATATTTATATATATATAAAAAATGAAGGTCACTGAATCACGGGGAAATGTATTTTGACGCTATTGGTTGATTTTTTTATGGCATTGCAGTTTTACATAATAATAACTTAGTAAGAGGAGCTAATAAAATTGATGGCTTTTTGGAATGGAAAAGATAAATATTTGTTTATTTTACAATTTTCGAAATCAAATAAGAATATCATATCATATAAAAAAACAAGAAACTTAATAGATTATAATGATTTCTATCTAATATGAAAATGAATTAAAAATATTTTTAACAGAATAATACATCAATTTAACGAAAATGTCAAATTATATAATATTTATTAGTTTAGCTCTAATAATAATAATTGCAGAAACCTTGGACAAACTCAGCTTAACTTTAGCCATAAAGAAATTACACGATTTTTAAAATCAATAGTTCTAAAAAAAAATTAAAAAAAATACTGACCTTGGCGAATTTATTTTTATTTTGCAAATATATTTTTATTTTTATAATTAAAATTTGAAATATGTCACGAAAATTATTTTAATTTTGATAAATAAATTTTAAAGCCAAAAATGATCAAAATAAAACTTCGGGCCATCAAAATCTTTTAGAAAATTAAACTTCCAAAATTTTTTCTTTTTGACTGAGAAAAATAATTTGATTTAATATTTTTTTAAATATTTGTCATGATTAAAGATTCATATTATTTACATGAATTAAAAAAAATACAAATATTTTATTTTTTAAATAGGGATGTAAAAAAAATAACAAATAAAAATACATGCACAAATAATCATAACGAAATTTTGAAACACTTTGAATTAAAATTTTAAAAATTAATTTCCTTATAATAATCAAAAACCTAACATATGAATTTGTAAGAATGAAAGGATTTTAGTAATATAAAAAAAAATAAAAAGAACAAACTCGAATATATATTTTTCATACCTAATTTTAAATATATAAATAATGATTTATTTTCTGAAGACTTCTATTATTTACCGATTTTCTTCTCTGTTTTTTATTCTTAATTGTTATTTTCTCCATAATTTCCCCTTCTTTCTTTCTTCTTTTTTATTCCGCGATTTTATATTACTATTTTCTTTTTAATCTGGTTTCATTTTCCTCAGTATCTTTTAGTTGAGTTTTTTTTTCCCACATGCTTTTTTTCCTCTGGCCTAACACCATATATATTCCAATGGCGTGTTTCAAATTAATAAAGTTATTCTTAATAGAAATTAAGTTGAATATTAGGAAATTAACATATTTTCAACATATTCAAATATTTATTTATAATTTAAACTTTTTTATATGCAAAATATTTTTTCATGAGAAGGAACTAAACAAATAATAAATGTTTAAAGAAAATTTTCTCTTTTATTTTTAGTTGGATTATCTAATCATACAAGTATATTATAAAACAGCTTTATTTCCTTATTAGTAAAGATTGTCTTTCTTAATTTCTTCAAATTAATAAAAGTGATAAAAGGAGAACAAAAGGATAAAAAAAAATTTTTAAAAAGAAAATAGTAAGGAAAACTATGATGGAGAATGAAGGAAATTAAAAGGAAGCATGGAAAATTATTCGACGAAGGAATAATCGCATTAGAAATAACTCAATTTTTATCCAGAAGAATATTATGCATACAGCCTCACAAATCTTCACCTCTGAGAAAAAATGTTTTAGTTCTAAATTGAAAGATATTTTTCTAAATTAAAAAAAACTGGTTACTCATGCATTCTGAATTGGTATAACTTTGGACCAATGATCTTAAAGATGAAAAGATTAATTTTCAAAAAAAAAAATTAAAAGTTACATAGCCTCCTTAAATTGTGATATATTGTGATTGTATGTAAGAATTTTACAAAATTTAACCAAAGTTGAGTTAAAATAAATATTAATATATAGTCGATATGGAAAATAAAATTAAATAAACTTGATGAGAAAATAATATACATGGGGTGTATATAAATTATTATGTACATTACACATTTCACTAGAAGTAATATTATTTTTTTTTTAATTATTTTTAGCAGCTAAAACGGGTAAAATTTAATATACATATCTTAATCTGTCGTTAACCAGTATTTTCGCAAATCAATTATTTTTTTTGAATATGAGATTTTTTTTTTCTTTAAATTAATGAAATGTTTAAAGCTTTTCTACCATGCTTTCTTATTTCTTTTATTAACTTTTAGATTTTACTGCTGATAAGGGATGTTGTATGACCCCTCCCCACTCACCTTTATGTCAGAAAGAAGACCCTCTCTTTATCACCTCCACACTCAAAATATGAAAAAATTGCATGAATGCTTTATATTACTCATTTTTATCTTTTATTTTTTGTTCCAGTTTACTTTGATTGTGTTCTTTGAGTACTTTGAAATTTATAAAAGTCTAATAAAGCCCTATATACCATAAATAAATAAAAAGAAAATAAAAAGTAATAATTAAAGGGTTCAAATAAGTTAGAAGGAAATAAAAAATATAACATGTAATTAAATGCACAAATCTACTTTAGATTACACATAACATCTAATTTTATATTAATTATTATTATTATATATAAACCCAGTGCTGACTTTTATTTGTAATCTTTTAAAATTTATTTATATATTAGAGTCGCCTAATGAAATAGAATGTAAATATTAGAATAATTTGATAATTTTATGATTAATATGATTATATTATTTTTAAAAAAATGTTAATAATTATATCTAGTTATTATTTAGACAGAAATAATATAGAATATATCATTAAAATCGAATACTTATTTGTTGTCAATTAGCAAAAAATTTATAGATATATATATAAAGATTAAAGATTATGATCTTGAATAAATAAAATATAGTCATTATAATTAATTATATTCCTTATTAATTTATCTTGTAATTCATATTTTATCATCTCAAGTAAATCTCTTAAATAAAATAGGTAAATATCCCAATATTTTATAATTTAAAAAATCTACATAAATAATATATTCATATATTTTAAACCTAATCAATTTAAATAATAATAGAATGAACGAGCTATTTTTTTAAAAAACAAAAGCATTTTAAAGAATAATGTAGAAAGCTTGTTATTATCGTAACAGCAATTATAGCAAAATTTGTTTTAAGTTTAATCATTTTTAGATATTTTTTTTAAACTCAAATATATTAAGATAGGAGTATTAATGGTTATCAAACAACACCAAAGCGGTTTATAATGACATTAAGTGATTAAAATATAAAGAAAATATGGGTGAGGGCCTGATATGGAAAAATTATAAACTTAGGTAGTGTTGTGACCCGGTTTGGATTGATTTTTAAAAACGGCCCTAAAAGTATTTAGAAGAAAAAAAATCCCTCATATATTCAAAAATAAAATATTAAAGGTAAATAATTAAGGTTCGAGAATTAGTGTTATATATTTAATTTAGCTTGAGATATCTACGTTGGGTTATTTTTCAAGTCAGGCATAGGCCCGAAAATTTTTTTTTTAAACAAAATTTATTCTGACCCTATACAGAATATTAAAAAAAATTTATTTGTCCACAAAAACCCGAACACTTAATAAAATAATATTTAACCCCCCGCCCCCCACCTTGCCAAGAAAAATTATATATTTTATTTTATTTAATTTTAAAAAAATAAAATATTTTATACAAATTAAAAATATTGACACCTAGAATTTTATAATATATCTTATTTATTACACAAAATAGACTAATATCATATATTCAAGACCAGGTATGACTAACTACTGCATTGCTAAATTGCATTACTTAATTGCATTGCTAAACTGCATTGCTTAAAGGCAATTAATCATAATCAATCAAAATTTTATTATAGAATCATTGTTTAAAAATAGTATTCAGAAAAAAATTTTCAATTTTTTATTAAATAAAAAAAATTTAGATTAAATATCAAATATTATATGATATTCTATTTTTATATAATGGAAAACCTAAAAATTAAAAAAAATGGTAGGTTTCTTTAACATTTAATTTATGAGTAGGGTTAAAATTAAAAAATAATAGAAAATTTGAAGGAACATATTATTAGCTTTATTGTTCAAAATCTCATCATTTTTCAATACTTATATTTATATTTTTAACATTATCCTAAAAAAAAATTAAATATTGTGATTTGACCGATTGCCAGGCTCAAAACCGATTACTTACTAAATATTCGATTGATAAAATTTGATAATAATATTAAATGAATAATGTTTAGTTTTATTTTATATACCTATAAATATGTGTAAAACATTATCACAAAAAAATATTTTATAAATATAATGATTTGACTTATAACCGACTCATAACTGACCCTATAATTAAATACTGTTTTGCTGACGGGCGTTATTCATGAAAAAATGTTCATTTTTGTTTATAAGCGTATATTTACGCGTTAAGCCTTATTTTAAAAAATATTTTAATACCGACAACCGATCTATAACCAACCGGTTAAATGACAAACAGTAATATTTTTAAAATATTTTTTGGGATAGTGATTTACACGTATTTATAGATATATTAATGAACATTTTTGAATTGCTATTACTAGCATATTTGGTCAAACGAATATTTAGCAAGTGGTAGGTTTTGAGCTCGGTAATCGGTCAATTCATCACAATATTTTTTGAAAAAAATTTAAGATTTAATAAGCCAGTAAATATATTTTTTTCTGGATTAAATAATAAATAAGAATAGAATTAAATAATATTTGATATATAATCTCAATTTTTAAATTTAATAAAAAATAGTTTTAGTATTTAAAAAAAATGTTTCTGAGAATTATTTATAAAATAGATTATATAATAAAAATTTGATTGATTATGATTAATTTCTTTTTATCAAGTAATGCAGTATTTAGTTATACCGATCTAGAAATATATAGAAAACCTTTCGATGCGGAAAAAAATATAGAAAATATTTTGCCAAAATATTAATATATATATAAAAATTTAGTTTTAAAATAAATATTTAAAATTAATTTCCATATAAAAACCATGATATAATGATTTGAATTTGTAATAATTAAGGATTTTAGTAATATAATAAAAATGAAAAGAAAATAATTCAAAAATATTTTTTTCATCCCTATTTTTAAATATATAAATAATGATTAATTTTCTGAAGACTTCTTATTACCTACAGATCATTCTCCTTATATATTCCTATTCTTGAGAATTCAGCGATTTTTTTCCCCTCTATTTTCTTTTCTATCATGTATCACACAGTCATATTTAGTTGAGTTTTTTTTCCCCACATGCTTTTTTCCTCGAGATTAGTGTTGTAACGCAGCTAGAATTGAGCCGATTTTTAAAACGGTTAAATCAATATTTATTCAGAAATGCAAGCCTAAAGATTTTACTCATAGATGGCACAAAGGTCAGGGCATCTATTAACAAAATCTTGAGACTCAGGCAATAATTTTATGGATAAAATATTGTGTTAGCCATTTTTAAAAATGACTCAAAACGAGCCGTTTAACAACACTACTCCCAATTCCCTATCACCATATTTATTTTATTGTCTTGAGAATTATTTAATTTCTAATGGCGACTTCGAAATTTTATAAATTATTAAGTTGAATATGATAAACACTTCTTTTATTTTTACTGGTAGAATATCATTTTTTTTTCAAAAGTTAAGATCAAAAAAACTAATTTTTATATGTACAAAATATGTTTCATGAGAGGCACTAAACACAAAAATAAATATTTAAATAAATTTTCTTCTATATATTTTTAGATGGAATAGCTAAACATATAAGTATAATTCAACTTTATAACTATCTTTTTTAATTTCATCATTTATAAAACTTACGTTAATTTTAACCATAATGGATGTCTTCAAATCGCTCATTTCATTATAACATAATTGCTTTTTCTTTAAAAATAATTTTATTTGTTTTTTTAAAGTTCTTTTTATATCGATTTATGCAATATTTTAGAATATATATAAAATGTTATCTATTACATATGAAAATGAATTAATAAATATTATTTAACATTAATTTCATTATTAAGATTTATAATATAGATTGTAACATATGGAACAGATTTTTATCTCCAAGATCTAAAATTATTTTTAAATATAAATTTTTTGTTGATTTTTTAAATTTTAAAATATTGTATATTAAATAGATTTTTCTTCATAGTTTAAATTAAAAATTAAAGTTCAAATTCCCATTTCCTATAAAAAAAAATATAATATAAAATAATTTAAAAATTGAATATCTACTAAAATATATTTTAGTAAATTTTAAATTAAAATTATCTAATATTAATACAATTTTTACGATAAATTATAAATATATTTACTATTTTTTACAAGTTTAAAAGTTATTTAATTTACCTTTACAGGGTAAATAGTGTAATATCTGCCCTTGTTTATCAGTAAAATATAAAGAAACATTGCATGATACTTATATCAGCCCCTATTATAAGTATTGGCCAAATACCTGTTATCTTCGATACATATCTGAAGATACTTTTATTATTTTATAATATGGTAATGTATATGGCATCAGCAATAAGATAAATTAATAATATCTAAACACAAAAAATATTTTATAATATATGTGACGTAGATATGGAATCAGTGTGAATTCATAATCCCTAAATTTTAAATAATTTTCTTTGGTGGCGATTTTTAATTTATAAAATTTGATTGAAGTGTATAGCGTATACACACTTTAAATTAAAGATAACTTAGTAGTGAACATTTGACCTGTAAATGATTTAGATTAACTATTTCATTTCATATAAATTTTAAAAAAGGTTCAAGGTAAAATTGCTTAACATTTAGATGCTCGATATACATTTCAGATTAAAATCAAATTTTTTTTCTAATTCAAAAAATTGCCTTTGTATAAAATTGAGAAATTCCTAATAACTTAATCCAATTCTTGTATTGACATTATACAATATAATACTTATATAGCTTTTTTAATCATATATATAACTCTACGTATTTTTATTTATTTATTATACACATAGTTAAAAAAAACGGTATAATATAGCATTATAATTTTAATAAAAAATATAAGAAGATAATTATAATAAAGAACTTTTTGCTTTGCTACTCTCAAACTATAACTCTGAAATCACAGTTAGCCCAAATTGGGTATATATAATTCGCAGTGAAGGATAATACAGTATTTTGTATACTTCCCAGCAAATTTACGCTAACTATGAATGCAGGGTTAGAAAGATTAAACCTTATTTACAACGAATTTTCACGAAAATTGGAAAAGTGAGATATTAGTAAGATTTACCTGAAACAATCAAAATAGTAAATGAATTTAGAACCACCTTAAAATATTATTAAATGTATAAATTGTAAAAAATAAAATCATAATCGCCAGCTAATATGACCTTGATATCTTGAAAAACTTTATAAAATAATATTTTTAAAATACTTAAATCAATCAAAGGTAAAGTGGAAAAAATAGGAAGTTAACGAATTATGTTAGAATCTCTACTCCATATAAAAATAGATCAAATTATTATTTTATTTTCTGATCTGTCGAAAAAAATTGTGTGATTGTAATATATATTCATTTTTCTTTTGCCTAATTTAAATGGCTCTTGCCATTTATATATATATATAGATATTAGTATAGCAAGGGGAGTGGTTTTGTGTTTTGGACACCCCCGAGAATTAAAAAAAATGCAGATGATGTACAATTTTATTTTGATCAATTTTTTTATATTTTGTAATGATATATTAGTTATAAAATTTAGTAGTTATATTTGCATATATGTCTTATTTAAAGATTTAGTGTTATATTATTTATTTTAAGTTATATTTCAACGTACATATTTCAATATATATTATTATGGAACAGTTATGACATTGCTAAATAATTATAGTGATAAATAGATTATCATTATATACTGAATATTTCATTATAATACTATTGAAATACATTGTATATATATATATAACATATGAATCAAAATAAATTTGATTTTCAAGATAGCAAACTAGCTGATAAAAGAGATATAATGTCCCTTTGTGGGTTTGTATAAATTATTATATTCATGCTAATGGAACCATATGGAATCAAAATTCATATTGAAGAATATTTGGAGAATTTAGAGCTATCGATGTACTTGGATAAAATTACAAATAATGAGATGCGTTAACTATTACCAGTATTAATGGTTTAATTAAGAATGTGGCTTTAAATAAAATGATTGTCAAAGGTTAATTAAAAAAATACCAAATTTTTATTTGATAATCTTACTCGATGCAGCCGAATGTAAGGAACACAAACCCTGTACAATAGCCTGGTTAGGACCTATGATCAACGAGAAACCCATAACTATAGAATATGACTCAAAATTTTAAAAGTATAATTAATGTAAATGAATTTAAACGAATAGAGTTTTTGGAAAGGATTATTGCCAAGAATTCCATGTCAACCTAATACCACTACAATGAAAAGGGTATATCTCACTTTTTGAATTTCACTATATTTTTTTCTTTTAATTTGTCCATTTCGACCAAAGAAAATAAGGGAAATCCGTACTCTGAATAAATTTGCTTTAGTAGAGAATTCACTTAGCACCTAAAGAAAATCATTTTACCAAGTTTTTTTCATAGAATATGAAAATATTAAGTTTATCTTATAAATTTATAATCATTAAAAATGTTATTTCTGTAATCAAGATTATTAAGGATCTATTTGTAAAATTTTTTTATAATTAATAAAATGATATTACTAAGCAATTAAGTAAAAATATGATATATAATTTCCTAAACAAAATTACGCGATGGTCGACAAAATGCAAGGGTCCATTAAGAAGGATCTTAAACTCAGAGCTTTTGTTATACCCCCTCTCCAGAAAAATTTACATTTTTGCCAATAATTTTTGATTTAAGATTACATTAAATTTTTTTTTATTTTAAATTCTAAATTAGATTAAACAACCTAAATGTAATAAAAACTTTGCTAGAAAATCAATAATAATAGATTTAGATTAAAGCCATGTGGAGTAGAGTTAATTTTAAGTTAATATTAAATAAAATAAACACTAAATCTTATATTATGCTAATATCTCATCAAATTGTCGTAAGTAAATTGTGAACGACCTTTATAAAAAGCAAAATATATATTTTTCAAATAGGGTATTTAAAGAAACACATTATAAGTGATAGTATAAAAATAAATGTTTAAAAGTCATGATTAAAAATATGTGCCATCTCCATATGCCGCCCCATAGCTTAACACTTTTGTGAAACACTCATACATTAATATCTTAATAAAGGATTTCACTATACTTCTTTTCATAAAAGGTTCATAAAGATGTAAATATAGCCATAATAATTAAATTCCAATATCCTATATATATACTATGAATTAACTAAAAAATACTAGCATATATTTTATGTTAATTAAATATTTATTAATGGTCAATATCAAATATAACCAATCATAAATTTTGTATATTATAATTTTATAGGAAAAGGACATACACTGTTTCTACGTAAAATTTTAATAATTAGTTCCTTTCAAAATCAATATAATATATATAATTTTTTGATTATAGTTAATGCCTATGAATTTTATAGTAATTATTATAAATTTTATTATAATTTATGCTTTGCATATATAAATAGGAAAATTTTTTATATTATAGTAAAAATTAAGCAAAAACATATTTAAAATGCCGAAATTACTTTAAAAAGTTGATGGGTAACTCTTGTTTCTATTCCTCCCACTAATCCTGCTTTCTGTTGTCTCTTATTTTTTTAAAATCTTCTTGTTCAGGATAATAAAACCCATAAGTCAATTATATAAAAAGAAAATAATAACTAGGAATAATAAAGTTATAGCTTGGGAACACTAATAATGCATATGGGAATCATATAAAATATGAAAACTACTTATTAAATATATTTATAATCTATAAAAAAGCTAAGAAAATAAATTCGCTTAATTTGATTTGTCAAAAAATTAATTGTAAGTTTAACTATTTTTTTAAAATTAATTTATTAGGGTATTGTGACAAAAGAATTGAAACGCTCATTGAGATATCATAAGTCATAACTAACCTTATATAAAAGAAAATTATTAAATAATATAATTTTAATATTCCCTTGGCCAAAATAAAAAAAATTAACATGTGAAAAGGATATGAAATGCTCAATGAGATATAAGTTATGGCTAGATATATAAAAAATTGTTATTGAATATAATAATTTTAATGCCCTTAGCAAAATGAAAAATTCTACCGGTAAAAAAGATAAATATCATACCTCATTTTATTTATAA
Source organism: Gordionus sp. m RMFG-2023 (assembly GCF_954871325.1). Lineage (NCBI taxonomy): Eukaryota > Metazoa > Nematomorpha > Gordioida > Chordodea > Parachordodidae > Gordionus > Gordionus sp. m RMFG-2023. Next base: position 91,780,689 of record NC_088775.1, on the reverse strand, counting down.
ATATTTTGGCTTGAGCATTAGGTTGTAAATCCTTACATCATGTTAAATTTATTCTGATGTTATTTGTTTCAAATTTGTCATTATCTTAATCTATAATTAGCTCTTATTTACAAATAAATTTTTTATTCTTCGTGTTATTCCTCTTTTATCTTAAAAAAACAGCTACTTTCTAATGTTTTATTTTAGTTTTTTATATTTATACTTAGTTTTAGCCCTATTCTGAAGCCAGATAATTTATTTCTAGAAATAATGTCAAAGACTCTATAGAATCAACTGCTTAATATCATATTTTTCTAGTCTTCCATTAATTCTATGTAGCAGTAATAATTATTAGAAATGTTTCCTCACCCTATCGTCTATCTAGCCCGTTGTCCACAAAAATACTATTCTTTTTTTTTGATGATCTATTTTTAAAAAAGTTATAACAGTATTATGTATATAATTAGTTAAATTTGTCAATCTTATTAAAGCCTCATGCCTGAAAGAAGTGTCCTTCAAAACAATTGAATTGTTATTGCTGCACATCTTTATAATATTATTTGTTGGAAAGAATTTTATAATGATTTATTTATAATTTTCGTTAATCTTGCAAGAAATATTTGGTAAGAAAAAATTAATAATTTTTAGCCCGTAAAAAATATTACATTATATTTATTTATATATAATCCATAAAATATTAATTTTTATTAAATAAATTCAAGAAAAATATGATAGAATTAAAAGTATATAATGAATTTTTATTTTGCACAGAGAGTTAAAATCTTTTAAATATAATTTATTTCATAATATTCGAAGTTTTTGTTTAAAATTAATTTAGATTTTTTTAGACCATTTATTCAATTTCATAAAAATATTTATATTCTAATATATGCCTTGAATTTTATTAGATGCTTCAAAATTAAAAGAAAAATGTATGTATTATGAAAAAAAAAAATTTTAATTTAAAAAATTTTCGTAAATTTTAGTATATTTATATTTTATAAGCAAATATTTTAAATTTTTTTAAACTTCTAAATAAGCGCTTTCTTTATGACCAAACAAATTATTTATGTATTCTAGTGCTATTGTTTTAAATCAGAGATTTTTTAAATTTCATTTTTTATGAGCTTTTATAATTTAAAATATATTAATAATATCACACTTCCTAAATATTATGAATGACAAATATATTATAATTGTTTAATATAAACAAAAAATATTATGAATTGAATCGAAAACAAAATTAGTAAATTTAAAAGGTTCGGAATGATTGAATAAAAATTTTAATTTATAAGAAATTTTTAAATCTTTAATTAATGAGAGATAATGCAGAATTTAGTAGGTTCACGGTAAAACATTCATTAAATCATCTAATCGAGTATAAAAAAACATCCCTTTTAGTTTCAAAAATAAAATTTATATGTAACATTATCCTTTTCTTTGGTCATTAAGAAGATTACTGAGAAAATTGAGGATTGTGTCTTAAAAAACTTAAATAACTAAAAATAGCTTTCCCTTTAAAAAATAGACATTAGACCCTACATCTCCCCAATGTCTAGGATGTATTAAAAATTTGTTTCAATCACTTCTAAATATCTTATTTAATTCTTTAAAGTTTTTCCTTTTTTCCGTATTATTAGTTTCTGATACTATCTTTTTCATATTTATATTGCTTATTATGAATATTTTATTTCCATAAGAATACTAAATATTATTCCTCCTCATATATAATATATAATTAATCATACACCCTTTTTGTAACTTAACATATAACAAACTTTAGAAAATTAACCTATTAGGCTGACACATATATGGCAAAAGTTTATTCATTAAATTCTCTATAAAAATACATTCTTAAAAAAAAACACTTATGTTTATTATATTTGCTCAATTGTAGATAGTAGTTTTATATAATTTAATATTTTATTTTATATAAACAGTAAAAGAAGCTAAAAATTTATGTAATTTTATATCTTGATAAATAATATATGCCTTATAAAAAACAAAAATATATTTATCATAAAATGTATTCTCTACGTGAGCCTGAAGCTCTCCAGTAAAAATTATTGAGTAGAAACCCACCTGATATTACTTATTCTTAGAGGTCTTCGGCTGTCCAAAGCCCGACCCTAGCTCGGGTTCAGATTCGGGTTGTAAAAGGAGTCACCCGAAACCGGACCTGACAAATAAATATCCTAAATAATCATTTTAATTCATAATGTCAAAGAATAACATGTCATTTTCAATTATTATTTTACAATACATAGTTTACCAAACTATTTTGTTATTATATTTTTGTGTTAATATTATAATATCTATAATTAAATAGCCTCAAATATTTAAAATCGTTTACCAAATCTTTAATTGGTGTACCAGTTATGAAAACGACATTCCCAGATTTAGCTCATAAATACCTGCCTTACCGCTTCCTTGGCTAACAGTAAAAGAGAACTTAGGGACTTTGAATTTTAAAGCCTGACAAACTCGACTCCTTATTATTTATATACCACAATTATTCACTATCATACTATTGATTATGATATTGATATTGATATATCTTTATAATATGTTCATTATATATATCATGCATATTGTTTTTATATATTCGCAATAATTTTTAAATTCAATAGTATTTCAACTTTTTTTAATATTTATACTGAATAAAAGGTAATATATGTTTCCAATTTAAAAAAAATGCAATTTAATAATATTGATTTTATTTTGGCGGTCAAATAAACTTTAATTTAAGGTAATACACAAATTTTTAATTTTTTTTAGGATATAATATTCACACTTAAATTTTAAAAAGAAAAGATTAATAAGGTTGGGCTAGGGTTGGAAAAATTAATTTTGCAGACCTCTATTTTTCCTCCCCATCAAAATTCTAACTATGCCTATAATAATCTTAATTTTTTATTAATGCTTTATTTATAATTATATAAATAGTGACAGAAATGGAGAAACCATGTAATTTTATATTATTTTCAAAAGATATGTAGCTATATTTGAGATATGAAATCCATAAGGATTCAGAATCTCTCCATTTAAATTTTTAAAATATGATTTGACCTCAAATATATTACAGGCACATATAGAGCTGTGAATTAAATTTTTTGGACAATTTTCCCCCGATCATTATTATTCCTATAAATTAATAAATAACTTTAAATATATGGAGCAAATATAACATATACTAAAATACATTTCCTATATTAAATGAATTAATTGCTCTTAGTCATAAGCATTATCAGAAATTTTTAGGTGAGGAGATGTGAATAATTAAAAAATAAATTTATGATTATTCTTAGACATATTGAATATCTTAGTTTATATAAATTTATTAGACTAATGACTATAAAATATCAACAATTTTTATAAAATAATGCAGATCAAATACATACAATCGGCGTATAAATCAATTGAATTTCACATTATAAATTTAGAATATTCTCATTCATATCTATTTTCAGAGGCAGCACATCTCAGATAAGCTTTTACATAGAGAAGAAAGTTTTCTTTCTTTGTTATAAATAGTAATTGGTATAGTAGCCATGATTTTCCTAAATTAGGAAAATAATCAAAAATATGTTAGAAATTATGTCATCCATAACACCCTTTTGAAACATTATCAACCATGATCAATCTTTAATACCATGCTTTGTGGTAAAGCTTCATGAGATACTTTAACATGTTCTCAATAGAATCTTTAAAATATTTAAGTTTTACTATTAAGATTTCAACTGAAGGAGTTTGTGGTAATAATTTTTGCAGATTTGTAAGTTTTGCTTGGGAATCAAGAAATAAATCTGATGAGAATAGGTCTATTAACCTACATTAATTTTAAATGGACTTGAATTTCGGTAAGTCGAGACTTGACAAATATTAAATTCATAGAGATCTTATTTTGATTCAAAAATGATATATAATTTATAAAATTTGTTATCAACTTTTTCCATAATTTCCTTAAGTTTCGAAACAATGCTTTCCGGGCTGTCTACTTCTGAAGAAATATCCCTATAGGGCTAATGTGATATTAGAGTAAACTCATTTATAATAGTATCTTTAAACTCCATACACGCAGTGAGAGTAATTGCGACAGATTTATATTAGAATGAAACAACAAGATTATCTTTATATATAAATTTATTAAAAATAGTGATCTAATACTAACTAATCTCTATCGGATTAACGATAACATCAGTGCAGTGATAATGACCAATCTTTAAATAAAAATACATGAATATGAAATATAAACTAGGAATTTAATGAATCAGACTGCACAACCCATATAAAAATCGGCCACATGAAGACTTAATTTTTATAAAGGGTAAGGTTTCGTGGCTATCAGAAATCCTAGTGGCTAGCCAATGACTTGCCAGCGCACATGCCTAATTATAAATAATTTTTGTATCATATATTATTTATATTTAATTGTTAAAATATAGCCAATCCACAAGGTATAAATTTTATTCACTAATTATGAAATTTAATGATAACATTATATCATTTTATTTACTTTTTTCTAATAATATAGTATATTTATTATTATATTCTAAAAATTATTAATATGATTTTTTTTATAAACATTTTAATAAAAATTTTCTAACCTCAAATTTGAAAAATTTTGTAAATATTATGCTAATAAAGAATTACCTCCTACACTGTCCTTTACCCCAAAATACCTAAAAATGAATATGTCATTATTTATAAATTAAGTAAAGACATCTCAAAAATTGAAAGACAATAAGGATAATTATATCTAATAGAAATTTTATTTACTTTCTATTTACAACGATTTGTTTGCACTCATAAAAATACCAGATATTTATTATATTTTTTAATTTTAACATCACTTTTCTTTTATATTTATTTTTTACGGAATTGCTTAGGTTAAACTAATGCAGATTAGATATCCTATTTAAACGCTAAATTATATTTAAATTTCAATTAAAATATATTCAGAATTTTGGTGATTTATTAAAGTTGGGAACCCTGTTGAATAATTGAGATTATGCCTTGCGGTCAAAATGTTATATTAACATTTTTTTATATATCATTTTAATATGAAATTTTTTTTATTCACTTTGTATTTAAATAATCGGGGAAAATTTTATATTAACATTTTTTTATATCATTTTACGTTACATTTTTTTCAATGTCAATTTGTATTTTTACAAAATTAGTTATTTTTTTTATTGTTTAAAAAAAGATATATAAAGAGAAATTGTTTTTGTTGAAAGAGGAATAAAAATGTATTTTATCATTTAAAATAAAATATAAATTATGATAGAAAATAAAATATAATTTATAATAAAATAAAATGTAATTTGATTAAAATAAAATATGAATGAGGATTTAACACAATTCTTACATGGAGGCCAAATTACGTCTGAACTTTGCGTAAGTGTTATATCAAAATTGGATCTTTATTTTGCAATGTAGATCTATTCTATTTTACGCCTTTATCGATTATAATTCTCTTATGATGGATGCTTTGAACAATTCCACATATATGACTGAATTCGTCAAGCTGGAGTTCCCCAAATTTATTAACGATGACAGCGCCTACATAAAGAAATTGCAGAATTTCTTCGACACCAGCAAGATTTACAACGGAGAAAAGGCCGCGTTGTTTCTCCGAAGTCTTCCAGATGACGAATTCAATAACATTGGAGCAAATTGCTCGGAGGCAGACTTGCAGGACCCAATTTGCCCTGCTTGGCAAATTTAAGCTACAACATCCATCGAAGACTGAGAACACCAAACTGTCATTATTTTATGCTGCCACTCAAAGCAAGGAGGAAACGTTCTCTGTTTGAGTCACACGCGTAGCACGACTCAATAAAGAATGCAAATTCAATGGCATTCAGCGCATTATTGAGAAAATGAGAGTTGCTTCGAAGTCCAAAGATGTCAGGAAAGCGGTCAGGAATTCTATGACTATAGAAGATATTTAAAATCTAGGTCTAGAGGAAGACATCACTGAGCCAAGTGACATCAAGAGCGTGATGAAATTGTTTCATTTGGATGAATCACCTGGAATACAAGACATTACATGGGCAGATTCAAAAATAGTTACGTAATAACAAAACTCAATTATAACCGCAACCGTTTCGATAATCGCAATGATAACTGCTACGATGATCTATACAACAATAGCGGGTACAACGTCCATGGCCATCGCCACGATTAACATTGTGACCATCATCAAAGCCCTGATCGACGGGATGACTGCTATAGAGGTGATAACCGAATCAACTATTCCCGTCGTGGTCAGCACAGACACAACCCTCAAAATATTAATGGTTTCCCGAAGTCGAGGTCCAACCAGCACAAAAATGACAACAATACTTGCAACAGATCTTCTGATTACAAAGATCGTGATTGTCAATTGAATACGAACCATGCTATGAACATCGAAGTAATCGATGATGGCAACGACTCAAACACAGATCTAAAGAATATAATCTGCAGAATTTGGAAGTGTGCAATCTAGGGGTTGACTATACCAGATATGACGCATGCAACGTAACGGTGTACATCAACAACATACCTACACTATACTTCCGAAGCTGACTAACACTGTAGGCATAACCACGATACGTAAGACGTATATGAAACTCACTGGTTATGACGGCAGCTCCATCAAGATATTAGGTCTTGCCAATGTGAGCGTTAAGTATGAAGGTAACTCACAAACGCTGGAGGCCATAGTGGTTTATTGTGACAAGATCCCCCTGCTAGGGCGTATGTGGCTCCACGCCTTCAACAACATATTAAAAACGTTCTTAGTGGGTAACGTAGAGAATGTCCTCGAGAAGGTAATCTCGATACAAAAAAAGACCTTGAATCAACTTAATCCTACAAACTCAAAATGGTCAGACAAGAGAAAGTTCACTTGAAGCCCGATGCTATGCCTAAGGTCATATTCACCTTCAAGGAGAATTCCGTGTGCCATGGTTGATGCGATGACTCAGAAATTCGATGGATGGCTGAATGACAATATAAACCATGCTCGAGAGGAATCTAGATGCCCGATGCCATGAACAAATGATCTCGCAAAGTTATCTATGGGCTGCCTTTACTTTACCAAGCCAAAATAAATAGTAATATGGAGATGAGAAATTAAAATATTCTCGATTATCCAATATATATAGATTTGTGAAAAAAAATTTAAAATATTTTAAATTTCCATCATACAAATAATAGGAGAATTAATAGATGAGGTTATCCTCCAACTACCGAAATAAAACGATTGAATAATATGTGAAATAGAATGATTTTTTGCCTTTATATAATATTATATAAAGAGTTGTCTGATATACCATCTATTATCTTGAGATGTAAATTAAAAGTGGAAAGATAACTTCAGATACTTCATCAGTGATTAAATTTATAGAAGTTTATTATGAGAAAGGACTGCTATAATTTTATTGATTTCAAGTGAATAAAAAAAAATTGGTTCATTTAAAATTCATAATTTTAACAATTAATTCCCATTTTATTAAATCATGTATAACTTACATAATCTAATAATATATAACTTGATACTTTAAAAGTGTTATATCTGAATTAGGGAAAAAAAGAGATTCATTTGAAAATATTTTTAATTAATATACAAATACACTAGCATCATTATGTTCAGTGGCGGGCGTAGACAGGATTATTCCATGAGGGGAGGGGGGGTTAAATCTTTTGGGGGGTCTTCGCCCCTAAACCCATTTTAAAAATTTACCAATATATTGTGCTTTATTACTGTCTAACCACAAGTAACCAGCATAAATAAAAAAATCAGGAATATGTCAAATATAGATATAATAATTTCTATGATATTAATGGATCTAATAAATATATTTTAATGGTCTTCGTTATATGCTTTTGTATTTAACGATATAAATAATAAAATATATTTTCTTTTCATAAAGCCCCATTTGGTAAGTTGAATTACAATAATTATATCATTCAATTTCGTGAATTTAATTGATACATTTGAAAATGATTGCAAGAAATAATGCGCCAATATTTTTTTATTTGTAGAATATATTATTTTATTTAAAAATTAAGTAAAATATTAAATTTATTTATATCTAAATAAATTAGGGCCAGGCCAGCTGACAAAGAATTTTTATTTCGGGCTCTGTTTTTTGAATAATAGATAAATTTATATTGGGGATTAGCTAGAAAAATTATGTCCAATGCGCATAACGAAGTTTTGCTCAGCAATCAGTAAGTACTCTATAAGTATTTACCGAGCTGAACGATTCAGACTAGAACCTGCTGTGCCAGTATACTCAGGTATTACATTGAACATATTTTTTTGCTATTTTTTTAGATTTCCATCATATTCATACACGGCCAACCAAACATATTCAAGCGGCCAAGATTTTTTAAATCTCTGCTTTGATTGACCGATATGTACTAAACATTAAATCTTATCATGCAATTTAAATAGCATTACAGCATGATTTCCCCCTTATTACACAATGGTCCACAATAAAAATTAATATGAATCTTGTCTGTTTTTACAATTTTAACTGACTTAAATCCGTATCTTTCAAATCAAAGTATTCAATTTAAGATCTTCCCAAGTTATTCCTTTTAATACGTATGATGAATAAAGCGCTAATTAACGCTTCACTATCTATTATTTACTATCAATTGTTTGGAAATTTTCACTGCCCGATCCTAATCCAGATAAAATATCTGGCAAATGATTCACTTTTCCTCGCAAATACCTAATTTCCACATTGAGACTTCCCACAACAACGTTGAAATATTTGTTATCTTCCTTTAAACAAACGAATTAATTGCTTATAATCGGTATAAATCATGAATCTTTAACTGATTAAATATTCATGACAAACTGATTAATCCAAAAAATAACAACCTGAACGTCCTTTTCAATAACAGATTACCGAGTTTCAACCTCATAAAAAATTAGGGAAATAAATAATAATTTGTTTCTCTAAACCATCAATTATATGTTGTAACGCACCTCCGACACATTTATTATGCATTCTACGGTCTAAATTATATCTTCAATTCTTTATTAAAACACACTAAAATCCCGACGAAAAATCAACCATGGAAAACAATCTTCCACCTTTCAAATCGGTTAAAATAACCTCAATTCTAGGCAATAAATGTTTCACTTCAATACCTACGGATTAACTGTTACACGAAAGTCAGTTCATAATTTTAACTTTCCTTTAATCAGAACTAATGGTGTAGTCCATTCGTATATTCCACCGGAATAATAATACCATCGTTGACCAATGATCTAATTCTTCTTCGATTTCCATTTTTTACTAGAAAGGACATCGTCGACATGTTAAAAAAATGGGTGAAGACCCCTCTTTCAATTTCACATCCCCTTGCTAACCATTGAAACATTCCAAAGTAGTGTCGTCTTCAAATATTATCCTCATATTTTTCCAATAAAATTGGTTTTAAGCATCACAAACTTTTATATATAAAATCAACAATTTGATTTTCTTCAGTATTATTTTTAGAGTTAGGCGGTCAATAATTACTTTATCTGAAATTTCACTAATACCAGGATTCATGAGAAAATTCACTTCCTCTCTCAATAAATCAGCCATTTTAGTTTTTTCATCAAATGCTATCCGCAATTATTCTTCGTTCAGCATTATCTCCTGCCAACTCACTATCTATGATAAAAATATCCCAATCCAATCCCACCCCCATAATAGTATCAAAACATTTTTTCCCACCACCCATAAATCGAGAACAAATGCTTGGCTTTACCCAAACAAATTGCCTGACAAACATATGTTTTTTTCGAGTGATACCTTCGGGGTTCACTAGACATTATAGAAATGTTTGCACAGGTATCAAGTAGCATTACAATATTTTGTTGTCAATTCTCAAAATATCACGATGACATGAACACTGTCCATCTATTAGTTCAGTCCATTAAAATAATATGTGTTCTAAATTCTCTGAATTTATATTTTATTATATCTGAATTATCACCCTCAAAAATAATCAATATTCCCTATTTAACGGCCTCCAAATATCACTAATTTTTATTTATTAAAAATTCTTCAATAGATATTTCTCATATTTTTTATTATTACAAATCCTTTTTATTCAGATTATTGGTCAATTTAAATTTTTTCATCAAAATGACATAAAAAAATTTACGGTAATAACTTTTTTTTATTTAATACCTGGAAAATCAATTTACAACTATCATTCACATGACCAAAAAATATTGTTCTTATCTATTTTAAAACTAAAATTTTCACTAATTTTTGTATCCCTAGAAAAACAATTTTTTTTTTATTAACACCTTTTCGGCTACAAATAATACATGGTTTTGTGCATAGTAAAATAAAGCAGGGACGAGAACCCGAATTCAAACCCTGAACTCGAACCCTCAATATTTCGCTTAACTCAAACACAAACCCTTTTTTAAAATTTAGGGTTAAGGGTTCAAGCTTTTTTTTTTAAATTTAAAAATATATATATATATTAATTTTAAAAAACATTTTTTGATCATTTTTTTACGTAATATTTTTGTTATATTTAGTAATTTTTCTAAATTGTAATGTAGTATTAAAATTATGATGATTAATTATTTTTATTGTGATACTAATTAAAATAAATTTTTTTAAAAAAAATGATGTTTCTGTTATTTCAACTAATTTTAGTAAGTCACTATTTTTCTGGTTTCCGAGCCCTGAACCCACCTTAACCACCCGAACCGGGTTCAAAGATTTTTTATTGAACCCAAACCAGAACACATTTTTTTGGAAGGAAGGTTCCCGTCCCTGATAAATAGTATAACTAAAATATATTTTATTTTAATAAAGCCTTATTAAGTAAGCCTAATTTACAATAATTATATTATTCAATTCTGTGAAATTAATTGATAATAGATTTTAAAATTATTATAAAAGAAACAAAGTTCTTATATTTATATATATATTTAAAATTAAATAAACATTAAATTTTTCTATATTTAAAATAATTAAGGCCAGGCAGGCTGACAGATAATTTTTATTTCGGGTTAGGCTATTTGGCAACTCAGTAATCAATAAGTATTTATAAGTTTTTAATCGAATTGATAGATTCAGACTAAGACCTGCTGCCAATCTAGCGAACCGCGTTTGCGGCTAACTTAGAATTAATTAGGATACATAAGATACTAGGGTATAATTAATTAAATTTTAAAATAAAAAGTTAAACAAATTTATCACTCACTTATGATGGGACAATTTAAATTGTTCTAATTAAAAAATATTTTTTATTAGATCTTTACTTTAAAATTTGATATTATATAAAATTGCGTTACATGCATATATAACTCTTTTAGTGTTGCTAAAACGGCTCATTTTGAGTATTTTAAAAAACGGCTAACTCAATATTTTAGGGAAAATTATTATGCAAACTTTAAGATTTCGCTCCTAGTTGGAAACAAAGCTTTGAACATCTATTAACGAAATTTCGAGGCTTAGCCAATATTTTTCTTGCTAAAATATTGAGTTTGCCGTTTTTAAAAATCGGCTCAATTTGAGCCGTTTAACAACACTAATAAATATAATGTAAAAATACGAATTTACAATATTTATATTAAATTCAAGAGTATCCGCCGCTGATGGCTATTATGTCATAATAATCAATTTTAAAGAATAATCTTTTTTTCTCTTCTTTTTTGATAACATAAAAAAAATTCCCGAATCAAAAATAAAAGTGATCATCACAATGTAATGATAATAATAATCAATCAGTCGAAATTAATGCCCGAAGGAAATTATTTAATCAAAATTCTAGTATATATATATAAAAAATTATGTTAAAAAAAGTTATAAAAGTTTCAAATTTAAATTCTTTAGCATTAAATTAGGTTAAGTTAAAAGGGTACCTTTAAAATTTAATCTCTTAAATCGTTTAAAATTCAGAGTTTATAAGTACTCCATATATGATGGACATTTCTGGTAAAATTTGATTTATCAATAACATATCGGCTTTAGTAGACGACTTAAAATTGTTAGATGCAGAAACACCATGATCCCACATCTCTATACGACATATGTGTGTTCTTTTACTAATTATATAGAGCTTTTTGTGAGAAGAGCATTACTTTTACAACCAATTCTAATGTTATATGTTTAGCCAGAACTTGTTTTCTAGCTTAGAACTTTTGCTAACGTGCTATATTTAGTAATAAATAATCTTAAGTTATTTCTTATGTGCTTTTTCCTAACCACGCGATATTTATTAATAAATTATTTACTACTATGTAGTTAGTTTAGCGATATTTTTTCTACCCGTGATATTCTAGCAACCATACAAATAAATAGGCTCACTCCATAAAGAAGCATATTTCCGGAAAAGTGAAATTAGTCAATCTTAAAAGGATACAATATATTATAAATAATCTTAATCATTATTTGCTATTTATATTTAATCCTTTCGATCAAATATAGCTAGAACTACATTAGGTATAAAAAATTTATTTTATTTTAAAAGTATGTAATCATATTATCCTTTTCCAAGAATGTACCTATTAAAACCTCAGTTTTATTTATTTAACTAATTTTTTTTTAAAGTGATCCTGTCTCTTCGATAAAGTTGATATCATAATTGTAATTATGATTTTCGATATTTTTTCATTCGTGTTATATTGATTAATACTATAATAATTGTAGTTATTGTTATCCATATGTGGGAGATATTAATTTTTAATTTTTAAATAAAAACACTATAATATATTATCTTAAGATATTGATAATTTGTCAATAGTTTTTTAAACAAGGGTATAGCTAGCTTTTTACAAAAAGGGGAAAAGAAGGACGAATAAAAATGTGAGCTAAATTATTTTAAATACTATCAAAAATATGAAAAAAAAATTTACCACAAAAAAGATCAAAAGAATCCCAAAAAAATGAGGGAACTTACCCAAAAAGCAAAGAGCTTACGAACAATATAAGACTTACAAAAATCAATATATAACTTTCTTAAACAAATAGGACTCAATATTGTTCAAATTTTTATTCTATATAATTAAAACAAAATATTATCAGAAAAGTAATAATATTTAACATTATTTTGAGAAACTTTGAAGAAAAAATTTGATCATTAGAAAAATAACTTGATAAAAAAAATCTTGGAAAAATTGATAATCATTTTGAAAAGAATCTTCACAAAAATCATAAAGATTAAAAAAAATCGATTATAAAAAAAATGAGAAAAAAAAATGTCATCACAAATTCATTGACATTCTAATAATTAAACAAATATCAACAATATTAGTACAAACTAGGACAAATAAGAGTATTTATTTTTAGGTTGAGCTCATACCTCTAACCATAGACCGATTTAATGTCTTTCCTATATTTTAATTTTTTGCATTTTACTATAATTATAATATACAAGTTGATCAAAATAATATCATCTAACACGAATGTAGCATCTAACTCAAATTCTTTGCCCTCTAACGTATAAAAAGTCTTAAAATAATCAGATATTTTTTTAAAAAAAAAGATTAGATTATTTTAAACAAGTTTTCTCCTTTTATTTTGTCATTTCAGAATAAAAAAAGAATCTAATTCTCCAAAATCAACATAAAATTAATTAAAGCCTAACGCACACAAAATTTTCAATAAATTTTTACAGCCTAAACTTTACCTATAAGTTTTTATTTCATCTAAAAAAAAAATTTTTTTGTTAAATAATATAATTATTTTATAGATTTATATATATTTCTTCAGATAATATAATATTTTGATTTTGTTAAAGACGAAAGGAAGAAAATAATAATAATAAAAAATAATTAATCCCCAATGGAAAATTAATTTATTTTAAATGAGCCCTAAAATTTCATATGTTTGTTATTTTAGTAGGCCAAAATTATTTAAAAATGGTGCAAATTCTATTTAAAAATTGAGGCTAATTTTAAAAAGTTGGAGGGGAGGAGATACTTTAGCCATCCTAAATATCTATTAGTGACCCTATCGTTAAATATATCTTATTAATTAATATTATGATTAAATTGTTTAGCGGCGATAATGCTAGAATTAGGTAATTAATTGATAAAATAAATTATTTAATAATTTTAAGCGCAATATTTTCATTAACATTATAGCAAATAAAACGAATACAAGTTAATTATATTACTTATTTTCTGTAGCTAATAAATCTTAATTTGGGTATTGATAGAGCTTTACATAAAATTTTACATGTTGGAATCAATTTTTATATGTGACCAATTTTGAAACATAATTATTTAAACCTCCTGTTGATTAAATTTGTAGAAAACATTGATAATTTATCTTTCTTTCAATCTCTAAAATCTTGAATTATATTTAGAATTGATAGATTTATTGATAAAATAAAAAATTGGAACACAATATGGGATTCAGGTAACTCACTGTATAACGAGTAAATTTTTAATATTATTTTTTTTTATTTATTTTTTTTAAATTTTTTTTTTACATATTTAAAAACAAATTTTGGTTTATTTTTACAGTAAAAACGGAGTATATTTAAAAATTTAAAAACATGGAGCATTTTTGTGAAATTTTTTTATAATTCTCACAATTTACTATTAAATCAAATACTATAATTAATTAATTTGAATAAACATAATGTATATATATATACAATGACAATGATAATATTATAGATATATATATTTTTAAGGAAAAACAAAATAGTTATATATAAATTTATATCATTTAAAAATTTAATTAATTTATTTAAATTTGTCATATTTTTAATATTACGATTTACGAAATTAGGAAAATATTCACATATATATAAATGAGAGGAAAATTTTCTATATAATTTAATTTAATTTAATTGATATATCTTCTTTTTTTTAAAAAAAAATAATATATTTTTGCTTTTATAATTTTATTAAAATTTCATCACTCAAATTATTGAAATACCAAAATAGACAAGTTATAGCTAAATTGTTAAAATTAAAATACGATTTCTTCCCACAAGACCAAACAATAAAAATATTTTGTGTATTTGTTTTTCAAAAATAAATTTAAAAAAAAATATTTAAAAAAAATAATATTAAAAATTTCCCCTTGATTCAGTGAGTTACCAAAACATGATAATTTATCTTTCTTTCAATCTCTAAAATTTTATTGAATATTGATAGATTTATTGATATAATAAAAAGGATATCAGTTTAATTGGAACACAATAAAAACAAGCAAGAAAATAAAAAGAAAAAAAATAATATAAATTTAATAATGAAAAAGTTGTAAATAGCCAAATTTAAAGAATTGATCAATGATATAAAATATTATGAGTATGTTTACGTTGGAAATAATTTCAGACATGTTAGACAGGGGAGTTAATAATATATAAATATATCATTAGTATCAATTAATCTAAATAAATTATGTTATCTAAATGTATACCCTAATAAGAACTGCTAAAAAAAATTTTAAATGTTTTTATAACCTCTATGTGAAAATAATAATTTTCCAGAAATGTGAATTGTTATCTATTTTATTATATAGAACTTACTTGTGATCGTAAAGGTTAAAAAAACGATTATTATAGATTTTTATATTTCTATCATTTTAATTTATTAGTTAATAAATTTCTATTATATTAATAATCCTTTTATTATTTATTTATTATTTATTTTAAATTTAGTGTTTATCAAAAATTACAAATATCAAAGTATATATATAAATATATATATATTTTATATTTCAAAAAATCAAGTAACTCATATATAGGAAAAATTAGCATAAAAAATAAATATTCTAATATAAATTTACAATAAAGTTTAATTAGCATCGAATCGTAATATAAGTTTTATAAGAAATAAATAGCATAGGTAATATAATTATTAATAATATATTTGAATTTATAGATGATTTACATTTAATCTAAAATGAATATCAAAATTTTCAAAAAAAACATGATATAAAAACAATTATCTATCAAGATAAGGTTGTAATTTATATGTGTTTAAAATTTCAAGAAAAAATATATAATTTTATTTCTCTAAAATTTGTAAAAGTTTTGTAAAAGCTTCATTTTTTTAAAAAAATATTTGCAAATTCTAAATTTAATCTAAATATCATGTCAAGATTAATAAAATTTTTTATAATTTTAGATGGAAGTGAAGATTGTGCAAGTAATTATATATATATTTTATAGTGTATGAGAAGTGAATTGAGAATAATAGAGTCATTTTTCTTTTGAAGATATTTAAAATGATAGAATTATAAGTTTATGATATACGGGTTAGATTCACTGTTTATTTATATTAGAATTTTTGAGGTATCCAAGGGTAAATAAAAAGATCTCAAAATAAGTGGACAACTTGTATAAAAATTATCGCTCATGCATATGAATTATAACTTGCTAAGGCGTTTATTAACACCTTAAACACTTTACATTTGTTTAAATCATTCATAAATATGTATAATTTTTTAAAATTTTATTAAATATAAGACCTAATATTCATCCATTTTTAAATATTACCGATAAATGAAGTGATAATTATGATCAAAGTCAAAAAAAAGGGTTTTACCTCAAACGATATAATAGTTTACGACCGGAATCATAAATTGAATAGAATGGCGTAAGATTGTTTAAGATCTAAGACTCTGAAGAAATTATATAATTTGCTCTTAAATATATATATATAATCAATTATATTATTTTATCGAACAACTGTTCACTTTAATTATTTTGCAGAGGATGTTCAAGGAATAAGTACTCAATAATCTTAATGAATAGTTCATTAAATCTAGTGTTGTTAAACGGCTCGTTTTGAGCCGATTTTTTAAAACGGCTAACTCAATATATTAGCCAGAAAAATTATGCCTAAGCCTCGAGATTTCGTTTATATATGTATAGACCTTTGTTGCTTCTATGAGCAAAACCTTCAGGTTTGCATAATATTTTTCTGGATGGAATAATGAGTTAGCCGTTTTTAAAAATCGGCTCAAAACGAGCCGTTTAACAACACTAATTAAATCCTCCGACTTACATAAAATATTATCAACATTGTTTTTATATGCAGTTATTCATTTTAATATTTTATTTTTATTATAGCCATTTTCACTTTTTTAGATATAATATTTATTAATTTTATAATCAATTTATATTTAATTAAGTATCAAAACTCGAAAATGATGGTATAGTAAAATAATTGTTTATTATTTATTAATATACTATTCATTTTTTTTGTTAATTTTTTAAAATAATTTCACATTTTTGATTTATATTTCAGAGTTAAAATTGTTATTTAATTTTTTTTTTAAATAAAATTACAGGAAAGAGAATAAGATTTAAATATTTTTCGATGTTAAAAGGAATAAATTTTAAAAAATTTTCACATATAAATTAGAGGGAGATATGCAGTTGCATAGTACAGCCAAATATCTTATATTAGTTCAGTAACATGGCCAAACAAAGAATCAGACGAGGGAAATCTAGATAATGGAGATACGAATGCTGAAGATGATAGTTGGGGTAGTTAAGAAATTAGATATGAATTAATACAGCAAAAAAACCAAAAATCATTGTAAACAGACTTATGGTATGGGAATACAATGAGAAAGCCTGATAAATATATCGAGAATTCATGGGCATTCAACGAAATGGCAAATTAAAGACAATTTTAAAAAGTTTAAGATGAATATGTGACATTCTCATAAGGAATATAGAACATATTCAATTAAAAACTTATCTACTCTAAGCGTTTCGTTCTAAACATCCCTATTTCAAATATATTTTGGATCAATATCTTGGTTAGATTAAAAAAATAAAATTTGTCATGTATTTTGGAAAAAAATATTCATTGAAAATTAATTTTAAAAAATTTATTAAAAGTTAAATTTTCTCTTTTTACACAGTGCAATTAAAAAATCTGATTATGAATCTTGGATAAACTATATAACTTTTTAAAATTATAGATAGTGTTGTTAAACTACCTATAGTCAACTATAAATATTCTTATCAATCTTCAAGTTGGGACTCAACTTAGAGGCTTAATTCAATTTTTGGGCTAAAGGCTAGATTAAGCTACAATAGAGATGATCAAATTTAGGTGAAATACAAGATTTTTTCAATTGATAATTTTTGGTTGGGTTAATAATATTTCTTAAAGATTTTTTTTAAATAATGTTATAAATATTAATATTTATTAAGGAAAATCAATTTTTTATTTCTTCATTTATAACATAAAAAAGCCATAAATGTTTATAAAAAAATATAAGTAATATATCTATTTATATTCTAATATTTAATTTAAAAAAATTAGTGCCTGTAAACATTTCTAAAAAAGAACGCGTTCGCGTTCAACGTTCATTGACAAAAATCGAACACGTTCAAGTTCATGTTCAAAAAAAAGGAACGCGTTCACGTTCATAACCATTCAAAATTATACGATAATTAATTTTTAAATTTAATTTAATATAAATAAACTTATATTAATACAATATATTTTAGCCATGTTAAAAAATAATATAGTTTTATTTTGATAATATAATATAATATAATATAATATAATATAATATAATATAATATAATATAATATAATATAATATAATATAATATAATATAATATAATATAATATAATATAATATAATATAATATAATATAATATAATATAATATAATATAATATAATATAATATAATATAATATAATATAATATAATATAATATAATATAATATAGCGAATAAAAAGATATTTTTATTTATAAAAAATTTTTCTTATTAAATTTTAATGACAATTAATACGGTATTAGCTAAACTAAAAAAGCGCTCTACAGGGGCAGGGGGATTGCGGTAATATACTTAATAAACAGCTCTTTTAACGTGGAGAATTAATTAAAAACATATTCTTTTGTAAAAAAAATTGAGATAAGTTATCCTCCTCCAATCCATTCTCTACTCTCGACAAAAAAAAAGGATATCTCGAAATTAACAGTTCTCTAGGGGTTTCAAAGCATTTTTTTTCAATAACGCTAAAGTTTATTTTTAATAGGTTCGTTCTGTGGAAGTTTTATCCATGACCATTGAAGTTTGAATGCTGGATGTATAATTGCAGAAAGAACATAATGAACCTTATATATATGTTCAAATCTTTAAAAAAATAAAAATAAGTAATTATGGTGATAGGTTTAATACCTTTTATTAATCTCATTTAATACGGCGTCTATCAATGATTAACCATATTTGGGTCCACTTATTTTTTTAATTATAACTATGGTTATTGTTGGGGTCAAATATCCCAAATGCATTATTTCTTCAAATTTAATGATTTAACTTAGTTATATCATATAAAATCAAATAATTAATAATAAAATAAAATGTCGTTTTAAATTGAAACCTGAAGATTTTGACAATAAAATACTTTTTGGCCACATTTTACACTTGGTCAGCATTAGATTAGTTCCTTCAATATAGGATGTTAATGTAAAACATTTATCATATTTGGCCATAGTAATGATAAGTCATCTGATTTTGGATTTTCAGAATCAGATGATGAGGTTTTAATAATAATATCCATAATTATGCTAATAAATTAAATTAAAATATAAACAATAATATTCAAATTAACAAACTATGTGTTAAAAAAATTGAAATGTGAAAAGGAAATACATAACCGATTAAAAAATATAAATAATACATTTTTAAAAAAAATTCGGAAATATTTAATTTTTCAAAAATAAAAATATTTTTAATGAACGAACGTTAAATTCGAACGCGTTCTCATAAAAAAAGAAACGCGTACATGTTTAAAGTTCTTCAACAACACTAAAAAAATCAATTTTTGAAATCTATATATTGAGAAATGTTTCGAAATGAGAGTGTCACCTACAATGAAGCTTAAGTAATTTGGCTTGTAAATGGCTCTAGCTAGCCTCTGTCTAAAAAAAAATTTCAGCAGTATGTTTTACGGATTTAGGCTAGTTCTAAGGAAAATGATAAGGCCAACATACCTAAAAGGGTAGCTACGATGGCATATATAATATATTTATAAATATTTGGTAATCATAAATTTAGGAATATTTTCACAATTTCCTGCGGCTGATACATCTTCTCATGGTAAGATAGTGGATTGGTCATTCCAAAAATAATTCTAGGTAAGTAATTTGTTCCTCCTCCAAGAAATTTAAGAGTTCCCCACCTAAAGTTTTACCGTCTGATCCGAAAATAAAGAACTATTGTAAAATAGACAATATTTGATGCTATATCAATCCTCGTAGTTTTATCACGCATTAATTAGGCAGTTATTAGAACAGTAATGAAGATCATTGAAAATTAAGTCTCTAAATCCCATCGAGACAATAGAGCTGAGCAGGTGTGGTGAGAGGTTGCCAAATAGTTAAAAGGGTTACCAATATATAATTTTTTTTAAATGAGTTATAATTGTAACAAAGATTACATTTATTATATTGTTTGTGCTACTCTCCGGGCTAGACAGTTGAGATATTGATAGATCCCACTTGACTATATAAGTTTTAAGATCTACATTTTAAGTCCCGACAAGGGACTAAAACTCTTGACCAAAACAATTTTTCTAAACCGTGCGTGTAATTGAGATATATATTTAACTGAATAAGGCTTTTTAACGGGGTTCGGCTTTTAAAATTAGATTTTAAAAAGCTGAAAACTTATTAAAGTATGGATATTATTTAGGAATTCAGATTATAAAATCTAATTTCACATGCTTCATACGTTCATTCCCTGAGGAGCCCGATTAATCTAGATTTTCTTCTTCTTCCCTTTTTTTTTTTAAATTACCCCCCCCCCCTTCCTCCTCGTATTATCATTTGCACTAATTATATTCCCATTATTATACCTTGCATTATGAAGTCGTTGGTTGTTAAATTTCTTAAAATTTCTAGAATTGTTAAATTATATATTTTTCTTAAATTCCGTTTTTTTAAAAAAATTGTATGCTATATTTTTTTTTCTCACTGTTATGATGAAATCAGAATATTTTCTTATAAAAATTATACTGATCCATATATTTATTTGTTGATAAATAAAATATGTAAAATAAATATACATAACATAAAAAAAAAAAAAAAAAAATATTTTTAATATATGGAAAATTAATATGAATGAAAATAAACTTGGAATTTAATATTATAAAATTCCATGTTTTTCAATAGATTTTCGAATAAGATTGCGAAACTCTAAGAATTTTAAATTATGTATTTATCATAAATATAAATTAAATCTCCTAAAATGACAATTTAGGCCTAAATAATACCCATTTGCGAAAAATTTATGAGATGATCATCTTTTGATATTTTTACCTATATTATTAATAGTCATATTTTTTTTATGTTTTTTTAGTAAATCAACTAAATGAACGAAGTAACTCATTTATTAATATTATTTTTAGATGTGTATTTCAAAACTTTATCAGATAAATGAACGGATTAACTATGTAAATGGCGTATAATACCCTAGAATAATTTAAAAATAATGTAACCCAAAGCCATTTATTCCATCTCTTTGGAGACATTTTTGACAGTTTGACACTTACCCTTTATATAATATTCGTATAAAATATTTTCATCTAGAGAACTATGATATTTAAGTATTTATGATCAAATTTTTTTTTGTAGAAATTCAAAGTTCAATAGGAAAAAAATATATATTAAGGCTATAGATTTGAAATGTCTACTTTGGATAGAATAAAAAATGCCTATAAATTTTACTATCCTACAACTTAAATGAAAACAATAAAATACTGAATGAAAATTTAATAGATACAACATAAAATCTCATCTATTCTAATATGTTCTTAATTATATAGAGCTTTTATTTGAGGATGTGAAGTTAATTTGTATTTGTATCCTCTAACATATTCGATATCTCTATTTAAATATAGATTTGCTAAATTCTTACTCACCCTTAATGCCTTTTGGCCTTCTTTAAATTTTATAAAGGTTATTACTGTCTCCATACGACACAAAGCACGTGTTCTACTTGGCATCGCATTATTTTGTAAAGGTATAAAGGAAAGAGGTGTTAGTAAAATCATATGCATGTCAAACTATTTAATCTATTTATTAATTTAAGATAATAATAGCATTAATAGCATAACATAGTCATCTTTTTACTGTAACAATACATATAAGCATAGGCATAGTCAGTATCTTGATAAGTGGTTGGGGAAGCACTGCAGTATTTTCCCCGTAAATTTATTGGATGATTTCAAGTCCACTTATTGTAAGTTTTTGGCTATAATAGAATTATTTTTTAATTATTTTGGTTTTAACTTTTTTCTTTATAGTAATATATTGTATATATTTTGGGTGGGAGAAAGGTGTTAGGGTCGTATGTTGAGGAGACAATTTTATTTAGGGTTAGGGTTAGGGGTGATAGGAATTTCCGAAGGGGCCAAGAGTACTCCTGGCAAAGTCTATCCATATAAATCCCAAAATTTCGAATTTATATATAATTTAGCCCAAATCAGAGTGGTTTTAATATTTTCAGGTAGGTATTACAGGCCAATTCAAAATATTTGCAAATTGCTTTAAATTAAATGCACCCATCGTTGAAGAAAATATTTATAGATTCACAAAAAAAATAAGTGATAATAAATGAGGATAAAAAATAAAATAAATTTAAACATATATCAATCATTATGGATTGTAGAGGTACTTTAATCCAACCTAAAAAATTAGAGCTATCTTTTAAGAGCATATTATCTGATTATGATATGATCCAATATTTTCTCCATCTGAAAATATTTAAAAACATGCTTAAAGTAAGTTAACAAAATCTCAATACAAGAAAACAATACATAACTACTACATTATCAAGGCCGAATAATAATAAAGATAGAGTTTGTGTAAAAATAAAAGTGTTAATATTTTTGCGGGGTGGTAATTATCAATTTATTATAGGACATTTAATAAATTCTTGGTGTAAAAAACGATATCATTGATAAGCTACGTTGAAAGAATACAGTATAAAAATAATGAAACAGATGTCAGTATTAATGCCAGTTAAGAAAATATACAAATGTCATAAATTTCTTCAAAAAGAAATTACCTCATTTGGCGCAACATTAAAAATAAATAACAATATTAATTTACTTTGACTATGAGTAAATTAATCATAAAAACATACTATTTAATTATAGTAATTCACGTCTGACCTAGCCTAGCTCATCACTCTCTCTTTCTCTTCCCTTTCTCAGTTGGCTATTAATGAATTAATATCATTAATTGCTATCTCGTTCTCTTTTATATAATTTCTGATAATTCAACTACTATAAGGGTATCTAACGCATTTCGTTTGGGATTACAAGTCACTTAATTAATAGACACTTTTATTTTACTAAAACCCTTCCTTATGTCTAGTTGATAATGGCGTGAAATTAATCGATATCGCTCAAGCGAGCATAATTCATTTCTAAATATAAATTATGGTTTTTTAATTACACATCGCGCAATCACAGAGTTGCACTTACTATAAACGAGAGCTTATGGTGGAAAATTAAAATATGGAATTCATCGTTAATATAGTGTGCTAATGTAGAGTCTTGCAATGTATTTAGGCCATTTAAAGTAATGCAAATATATCTTAAGTTATGCCAGGGCCAGATTTATAATATTATATTTCAGCTAATCGCAGTTTAAATTATTTATTATTTTACTATTTATTTTAATTTATGTTAGAAGTTATGAGAATTTGACATATCCATTTTTTATGATATACACATAATGTGTTACCACCAAAAAATTTATTTCTAAATAAAAGTAAAATTAAGAATAATTGTCAAACTAATATTAAATAATTTATTTATTATTTCCTAATTTTTTATTGTTACTTTTGTAGTTCAACGAAGCAAAGATTTTCTAAGAGAGAACAGTAACAAATATATTATTTGATGACAATTTATAATTTGTAGAATTAGCAGTTTTATTAAGTAAAATTCTCTTAAAGAGTTTTGTTAGCTATCAAAATAACAAAAATGATATATTAGATTATCTAAATATAACAGAGTTTTAAAAAAATTGTTCAAAATATTTTTGAGTAAAAAATCTTTAAAGTTTTTACTCGAAGAATTTTTTCAAATTCTGAATAAAAAAATGAATATTATTTTCGACTTGTTTTTAAAATAAATCTTTTCTAAGCTATAATTCTTCATTATGTACGGACGTCTACATGATCTAAAAAAATTTTTGTATATATTGTACAATATTTGTACTATTACAATATAATTGATAAATGGAATTTAATTTTATTAATAGATATTTATTTATATTACTTATATAAATTTTAATTTATTCAATCACAGATATATTATTTAGTTTTTAAATTACTCAGTTCTAATTTTTCGATTGCCATTAAACCATCTTGTCACCTTATGATATTTTTTTATATTTATCTTAAATTATAATTTCCCTAAAATAATTTTGATCAATATTTTGTTGGTTAGAGGTTATAAATAATGGGTAACAATTAATTTGGATTGATAATATTTATAATTAAATATTTATTGGCAATTATTTTTTAAAATTAATATTCTCACATTTTACATTATATAATGTCTGTGTGTGTAGCGGATGAAGGGAAATAATTCTTAAGAAAATAAACAATAGATTTTGGTGGGTTATATTTACTATAAATTTTCTGTCATGCTCATGTAGACGTTTGTACGCGTTATTTGGTATAATTGGAAATAAACCACGGAAAATAATCCTTGAAAATAAAACCCCTTTGGAAAAACCAATTTTAAAAAAATCCAGGTATAATTTACCCATGGAATAAACTCCAAAAAAATAACCCCCCAAAAATATCTTGAGATTAGATTATTTTCGTAAAAAATTAATTCTATAATTATTTTTTTGTCAAAATTATATTCATCTAGTAAACTAGACTTTGACTAAATTTTATAATATATTTTTTTTATTTTATTAGAAAGGGTATAATTATGTATATATTACAAAATAAATATTTGATAATTTTTATTATTTAGGCTGACAACATCTGACATTAAAAGAAATCGCTCTTATAAAATTTGCAGGCCGCAATCCCAATAACGGTATATTATTCGCAAAGTCAAGTTTGCCGAACTTAGGTATTATAACTCTGAAATTTTATACTCGATATCCATCTACCAACTCACTCTTCGAGTCATTCTCGTTAGAAACCACCTCATATTTGTATTTTTAATCAATACCTAGATCGATGGGTTTTATTTCCAACTAAGTGAATAAAAATGATTGTTCCATCCTTCACATTGATTGTTGGGGGAGGGGGTTCTTAGTCAGATAGAAAACTCTGATTCATGTTCCAGATTTCTGGATGAAATTGATGCTCAATTCGTCAGGTCCAAAACTAAAAATTACAATTTGAAACTCCATTTGACATAATTTTGTAATGAAATAATGCAGAATCACTTTCCCATTGTCATGAGTATCTTAAGAATGTTATTGCATGGAGCCATATAATGGATAGAGAAGCCATCCATCCTATCATAAAAGAAGCTTTGGGTCTGTCCTGCATAGGCCTTCCATCTTTCTTTCTTTCAACCTCTAATTATGGTATGATCCACTAATTGAAGAAAAATAAATTATAAAGAAAACATATTAATAAATGATAGTTTTAACCGCGATCATAAAAGACTTTTTAAAATCGATACATATATAAAATGGATCGTAATAATGCTCTCTCCTGACATTTTATTGATAATTATTTTCGGATATATTTTTAATAAGGATTTTGCGTTTTATTTTTGGAATACACAATAAACAACTGTGATAAAAATAGAGTTTAGAATCACATATAATTGAAGAAATAATTTTTGGAGGCATACAAAAATTTAAATCCATATAACATGCTGTGGCATTAAGGATTTAAATGATTCATCAGTTCATGATTATCCTTTCTTAATTATTAGAGCCATTGTAGATTAATAAAAAAAATCGTTAGAATTCAGGGGACCACAATATGTTCAATCATCTATAATATGTAAATTTTTATGAAAATAAAAAAATATTCAACTTGCAAATTCTCACGATTTGAAGAGTTGTGCCTTGCATTATAATTGCTATGAGTTTATTTTTTAATGGCTTTTCCGATAACATATATAAACTGAACGCTCTTATCTAATTTTTCAACTTCCTCTTCATAAATTTGTAGAAATTTTTCTAAGAAGAATACATTTCATGTTTGAAAAGGATTTCATTGCTGCTAGTCCATCAATATTTAATAGGTGAGTATTGACTTTTTCAAATACGGTGTATTGATCATAATATTGCCTGACTTAGTTGAATATTTCAGCGCTTTCTTATCTCTTTAAGCATTTTTTTATGAGTAGCCTTCAAATACGCCTTTTCCAGGAAGAATAAATCAATTAATATTTTTTTTTTGACTTAAATAATATATTATTAATATTATAATAAAAATTAAAATACTAAAATATGTTTATTTTTTTTGCCTTTAATTTCTTTATTATTCGGTTTTAAAGAGATATAAATTTATAAAATTATAGCATTTGAACAATATATTTTATAATGATTGATAAATATATTTTGATACTAATTTTAAATGAATAAGCTTTTATTGTTAAATAATAACAGTATGTGATATATAGTTATATAATTCTTTCAAAAGCAATTTAAGGATTTTGTTTAAAAAATAAGATGAGGAAAAGGTTAATTTAATAAATTTGGATTTAAATTTAATTTTTTTTTAATAAAAAGGGTTTTTTAAATGGGTTTTTCCTTATATTTTTTTTTCTAGGGTGTTTTATTTTCCGCCGGGGTTTGCATCGTTCTAGTGTCTTGAAATTATATTATCCTTTTTGTTTTTGAGTAGATTTTTTAAGTTAACATTCAATAAAATTTATATAAATATTATTTTTCCATGCTATTTATATTTTTTAGCTTACGATGGTAATTTATAGATAATAAAATTTAAACATTTATATTATATAAAAAAATAAATTAATAAGTAATATTGTTAAGATATTTTTGATGTAACTAGTTACAGTACTTTAATTATTTTAAAAATAAAAAATTCAAATTTTGAAATTAACTACTATAATTAAAATATTTTAGAAAAAAAGAACATTTTTCAAGGAGATATGGGTGAATTCCCAAAATAATTTCTAAAAAAAATTTAACATACTCTAAGGACTAAAATAAGTTGGATCCGAATACCTCTAATAAAATTTGCCTAGGAAACCCATTGTGACACCCCCCCCCAGCGCTTAGCAAACTTCTTGCTACGACTTAATAAATTATATAAAGTAAAATTATACTATTTTAATTATTTGGGTGGATAAAAATTATTTTTCATTTTTTAATAGATCCAGATAACTATTTTTATTTTTTGATTTAAACCAAAAATACATTACAAAAATTGCTTACTTTTCATGAAAATTCTAGATAATCTTAAAAATTGTAAAATGATAAGACCGAAATTTACCATAAATTATTTCATATTTTTCGTATAGAATGATATTCAAGCTTTTTCTTTTTGCTTCTCCATGGTTGGAATTGTTGAGTTTTATGTTAGCTCTTTAATAAGTAGATATTTTTAAAAATTGCCCAAATAATTTTCGGAGTAAAAGAAAAACTAAGAAATTATTACAAATTTAATAAAATATTACATTTCAATGTAAAAACTTGTACTATTATTAATTTCTCATGTATTTATTATTTTTAAAGGAATAGTAAAAAAAGCCAAAGAAATTTGTAAGAAAATTAAATAATTATATATACAGTGGTTTTATCTTGTTTTTTAATATTAAATTAAGTTGCTTATTGATACTTTTTATTTTTTTTTATATCTTTGTATGTATCCCAATAATTATGATATTTATATAATGCATAAATGTCTTATTATATTATATAGATAGAATATACATATTTTACCAACAACCAACTTTTCTGTCCCCTGTAATATTTTATGTTTAAATGAAAATTTTTAAAAGATACATAAATTTTATTCACAAGTTTTATTATGAGACTATAGGTTAGACGTAAAGGTAAAAGGAGTCTCGTAAATTTAAAAAAAATGGAATGATTATCTAAATTTACCAAAATTCTAAATTTGGTAGAAAACAGAAGAACATAGATGAGTAGAATTAAATGTGTTGAAATAATTCTATTCAGTAGTATACATGATATTTGCCTGCATTATTATTTTGTCAGAGATAACTCAAATACCCGTTGTTGCTCGTTTCATTGTTTAAGGAAACATCCCATATCTTTTAAGTTTCAAAATCTAAATTTTGGGCTATAAATAAACTATTGGTTGGCACACTGCTTAGTTGCATCTAAAGTCAAAAATGGGATTTCTTACAACCGTGGTATGTCTAGCTCTAAATTAACAATTATGATTGAAACAGGGATCAAATTAGAGGAACTAATAAGATGAAATTATATAATTAGCATCAAATATACCCCAAATATTAAGAATTTAGATGTTGATCGAAAGATCTAAGCACAAGAAATAATTTTGGATCTGGGAATATATATACTAACCAACCTTGCAGCAGATAAACCAATTCAAATATTTTTGTTATTTTCGGGTGTGATTAAAATACGCGTCCCCGAAAACTACGCGTCCCCGAAAACTACGCGTCCCCAAGGGGTTTAATTTATATAATATTATTTAAAAATCTTATTTAGCTTCATAAAATAAGTTAAAAAATGTTTTTATATGATTTTTAAAAAAAAATGATATCTTAGTAAAAATTTTTAAAAATTATTTTTTTTACATGAAAAAACTACGCATCCCTACGCTTCCCCGGTCAAGATACAATTTTTTTTAAAAAATAAAAGCAGATTCATATTTAGCTCATTAAATGAATATAGAAAATGTTTTTTACGATTTAAAAAAAATGTGTTAACTTAGTAAAATTTTTAAAAATTTATTTTTTTAAAAAAAAACTACGCGTCCCGGGTCAAGTTACAGTTTTTTTTAAAAAATAAATGCAGATTCATATTTAGCTCATTAAATGAATATAGAAACTGTTTTTTACGATTTAAAAAAAATGTGTTAACTTAGTAAAATTTTATAAAAACTAATTTTTTACATGGAAAAACAACGCGTCCCTACGCGTCCCCTATCAAAATACAGTTTTTTTTAGAAAATAAAAGCAGATTCATATTTAGCTCATTAAATGGATACAGAAAATGTATTTTTTGATTTAAAAAAGAAGTGTTAACTTAGTAAAATTTTGAAAAAACACTCATTTTTTTCATTTTTGACTAAAATACGCGTCACTACGCGTCCCCGGTCAAGATAGATTATTTTTATAAAAATGAATATAGAAACGTGTATAGTTTTTCATGGAGATTCCGAAAATGGTATTAAGAAATTTTTTTTTAAAAAAAAATTTCGGGGACGCGTAGTTTAGTCAAAAAAAAAAATTTTCGCCATGAAAAAACTAATAAGATTTTTAATTAATAAAATACAAATTAAAACTCTTTGACCGGGGACGCGTAGGGACGCGTATTTTAGTCATGCCCTTATTTTCCAAAGGAATATAAAATAAACAAATAATTTATTTTTCTGAATATTTATATATATTAAGGGTGATTATGTATAGAAATTTATTAATTTTTAAAGAGATTTGTATGATCTACAATTTAAATTCAGATTATTTTATTTTTGAAATCAAAATTTTTTTTGCTAAATTTGTGAAATCAATTTTTTTTATAAGGTTCGAACAATAAATAAATCATAAGGCTTTGTCAGTTCTTGGATTATTTCCAAACAGCTCAGCCGTCTGTTTAGCCATCTATATAGCTTCCATGTTTAGAAAATGTTGTATTTTTTTTGCATTTTATTTTAAAAATAGAACTTTATGATATTAATAATTAAAATGAATAAAAAGATAAATGTGGTGATGTTATATAGAATTTAACTATTTATTTTAAAATATTTATATTTCATTATTAGTGGAAGAAGTAACCCCTGAAAGTAAATCAAATTATTTTAATATATTAATTATACATATATATAAAATTTAAGTGTTAATTTAGAAGCAACCAACTGAGCCAGAAAGCAGATACTTAAATTATTTCTTTTCTTCTTTCTCTCTTTCTTGAATCCGGTTTCAGACGCATGGTTCTTAAGCGTAACTAAAAGATTTATTAATCTAAATAAGGTTATAATTTGTAATGTTATGCCATGGTTGACAAAGTCTATGTTTTAGAAACAAAATGTGAGTTGACAATTATACTCCAGATATATTTTATTATATAAATTTTATTTTTAAAAAAAATATCCTTGAATATGATATAATTTTTTTAACTAAACACATAATTCAGAAGGGCACCTGTCTTTTGATGAAATAAGTGCACCACTTCATTAAGCGACAATTAATCTCGACGGCATTTCGAATATCAAAATTATTTATTTTTAAATCGACAAACTATTACATATCATTTTCTTTTAAAAGGAAATTGAGAATAAACTTGAGTATTTTGAAGATAAAATTTATTTTTCCAAATTAAATTTTTGTTTTTATCTTCAAATCATACAAGTTTTATCCAATTTCTTCTGATCTTGTGAAGCTAAAATATTTATGCCAAAATGACCTGTTAACTTGCTTATATAATAAATTAATATTAAATTACAATTTATTAGTTGAAATCCTCAAGTATTATTAATAATAATATAATCATGTTTTTTGTTTTAATAAATATTAAATTCAGAATTTTCCTTTAGAAAACAAAAAATTTATATTAGTTATATATAAACGAATTAATCTAACAAACCGGGCCATTATAATATAATATATATTTTTTTTAATTAGAGAGAAGATCGCTGCTGAAAAGGGTAATTTTATTTAAATTAAAAAAATTGAGAAGCGTTAATTGAAGCGCAATTAATCTTTATTTTGACGATAAATTTAATTTCCAGCTGTATACAAATTTCCATTAAAACAAAAAATTAATATTAAAACTATTAAAATTTTATATGGACTAGAGGAGAATATGGGTCTAGTTACATGTTCATGGTTCTCCAGCTATGCTTGCAAAAACACCTCTTCACGCCCAATGTAAGACGCTGCATCAGAATTAGAAGAATAATTTAAGAATTCTTTAAATATTTCACATATAATTCAATGAGAGTTAGCATTGTATTGTATGATAAGTAAAATTTTGATTTAGAATCAAGCCTATCTTATTAACTGGCTATATAATAAAAAAAAATTTTTTATAAGAGATGTGGCTGTTCACGAGCATTCTTTGAATAATGGATAAGAAATTACATAATCGCTTTTTATCATCTCCAAAGCCTATTGAACAAACTTTCAATAGTTAAAAAAAAAGACTGTTCTATATTGTCCGTTTCGTCCATTATTTTCAATTTTTTTATCAAGAGTTTTTTTTTCAAAGGGCAAGATAGTGTTGACCATAATATCGTGGGCTTAATATAATTTCTATTGCCTATGATTATCAACTCCTTGAAAATCTAACGGAAATAGAGCTTTTTAATTAATAAAAACTTCAGTAAAATAATAACTCATAAATTTCCAGAGATTTCCAAGATCTTTTTTTCTTTGACAAAGTGTCAGTTCAAAAAAATTTGCAGCAGTGTACATTTTATTCCGATATTCCTCTATGGGATAACCTCAATGATCCCTTGTTAATAATTTTAATTATTCTATCGGTTTTTTTTTTAAATTTTATTTTAATAATTTTCGGAGATTATATTTTAAATATGTATGTATTATATCGATTCATTTTAGTTGAATTTTAATAAATTAAATAAAAAGGATTTATCAATATTTAAAAAATAAATTTAATTTATACATTAAATTCAAAAGAGAGCTGGAGTGGCGCTCTACCACTCCAGCCCTAAAAAGGAGCTGATTCCCGATCCCGCTCCCTGCGGGGTGCTGTTTTTGAAAAGGGTATGTAGCGGGGCTCCTTAGCAACTCTATATATATCCTAATTTTCTTATAATTGCGTTTCTATATTCATTCAACCTATTCAGCATCGATTTGTAACTGAAATATTTTTTAGATATAATTGTATTTTGGCTTTCGTAGGGGAGCTAGGTAGTAAAATAAAAAAATTCACTTGAGCACATGTCCAAGAGTCGGCAAATCTGTATAACAATGATAGATTGAAATCGCGTCGCGCATTGTCTAACGTGACCTTATTTACTTATTTCTATTAATTTTATATAAAGTATACATATCATATAATTAATCTACTTAATTATTTTCAAAGGAAAAAATAAAGAAATTCATTGAAAATGAAGAAATTTTTAAATTCAAATCTTTTTAAAGGGTCTTTATTATGGGTGATTTTTTTTTAGAAAATTGTGATTTCTTAATATATTCTAATATTTCTTGCTTCGAAATTACATATAATTCTTAAGGATCAATACTATAACATTTTTATTCGGGAATTACAAGGGTATTAATTATGGCTAAATTTTCTAAAATTGTGATTTATAAATATATTTTAATATTTCTTGATTAGCAATTATATATCAATTCTTCGGGGATTAACATTATCTCATTTTTATTCAGGATTAAAAGGGTTATACTTGTAAGCTAATTTTTCTAAAATTGTGATTTATTAACAATTACTAATAAAATTTTGGGTTCTGCATCAACTACGAATATCTAGTTTGTGAGGTTTTTCCGAAGGGATTGTTAGGTCCAATCAGCGTCTACATGACAGGATTTTCACTGGATGCAAACCCCCTTCAAAAACCTTTTCCTACCCCTCTAAAAATTTTCTAAAGGATTTTTTTTTAGATAATAAATTCAATTAAATCCTCCATTATTTACAATGAATTTATTATTATAAATTTATGAGCTTGCTGAAATAACTAAACCTTTTAAATGTAATTTAAAAGGATAGCAGAAAGTTTTATTTGTAAAACAATGTGTATAATTGTTTGCAATATATAGATTTAATCGATGATTTGTATTATAAAAGTTCTATAATAAAAGTATTAATTTTTACAGCAATAAATTTTGTCCTATTTCTTCTCAAAATTCAATAGATAATACCTCCAAAAATTTATCCTACCCCTCCCGCTCATGAAGACGCTGGGTCCAATATTTGTAAATATTTATACAGATATAAAGAATATTTTTTTTAAAAAAAGTGTTATAGATTTTAATTAGCATTCCCATTCATGTAGTAATTTCTGATATATACTATTTAATATAAAGAAAGGCTTAAAATTACAACTATTATTATAGATACTATCGTAAATGAATTTCTAATAACGATAATTTATTTTAGAATGTAATTAAGTGTTAGAAAGCAGAGTTTAAAACCTACCGTAATTGTATACATATATATATATATATATAAATCTAATGTTTGAATATTAGTTATTGATTACAAAATAATTTATATTAAAAAAATAACCAAAATAAATGTATTCAAAAATAATTTAATAATACAGCTTACAAATGTCTAAACAAACTTTCTTTCTCACTTTAGTCACGTAGTAAAAAAAAAAATTTGGCTCGGATCGAAAAATTCCCAGAGCGGAAGGGGTGGATGAAAATATTTTTTGACATGTCTTGTTTTTAAAATTGTGTATAAACTCAATATATTATATTTTTTAATCATAATTCATGTTTTATAAGATGTTAATTTATGTTAAAAAAAATAAATTATTATCTACTTCTTCAATTATTTAATGAACTGTTATTTCTAATAAGTGCTTTATTGAATATGAAGGACTCCTTAAAGTTGTCAAGAGTGATATTAGTCCATAAAGTTAAGGTTTGAAATAAAGGAAAATTTTAATATTTTATTAATTATGTATGATTTTCTGAGAAACCGTAGTTATTATTTATATCACCAACCAATACAGAAATGCGTGAGTATTTCTACTCAGGGAGTGGACCTAATTATCAAGAGATTGGGGATGTTCTCTCAGGGTATTTATGGTCTCTTATACCTGTAGGTTCGAATTAACGTCTTTCTTGTAAAATAGTATACAATTTTTTTTTGCAAAGAAAACGATAGCATTAATTAACAACTTATTTCGACAATAAAATAAAAGGACTATATATTCCTTATCGTCATAAATGTTAGAAAAAATGTTTTAATAAAAATAGAATAATATCAATGGTTAGCTTTATCATTATTCACATATTTATAATAAAATGGAGGCAAATTCAATTTATAATTGATTTATTTAAAACAAAAGCATTAGTCATTCTCATCCCAAACTTTAGCATTTGACTATTTTTATTAAGACTTTTAAAAATGCCAAAAAAAAACTGGTAGCTCCTCTCTTCAGTAAATATCAAAACCACAAAATAAATTCATTTTTTAACATGAGATTTGTGTTAAATATAAGTAAAATAACTTTCGTTTCACACCTCATCCTGATCTTAAAAGCAAAGAAAATTCAGATTAAGAATATATATATAATCTGTTTAATAATCCTTTCCTTTTAAGACGATTGATGAATGAAAAGTTTTTTTTTACGGATGAAACACTAAGAACAATTACATATCTGGATAAACTTTTACCTATTACCAATAAAGTATTAGATAAGTAATACTTTATTAAGCTGTTGTATCGGGGATCTGTAAAAAAAAATGATTCAAATATCTATTTTGTTATAGTTATAAAAACTTTCATAAAAAATTTATTCTTATATTAGTTTAAAAATATATATCTAGATCGACAAGAGATAATAAATACTCATTTATACTAAAATATTGAGAATTTTAATGTTATTAGGTAGGTAATATCAAGGTATATATATCAGAAAAATTCAATGTCTTATAAAGAAGAAACGATAGGAAAAGCTCTTTACCTCAAAAATTGACTTGGCATTATAATTAAATTTAATATGCATAATTTCGAACCGCATCATATCTCATCTCTATTCGTTAGATTATTATAATAATTCTATTTCAGTTTAAAATTAGTTGGTACAATAAAAAAAAAAAATTTTCAATAAAACTTTGGGTGAAATATTTTACAATATTTTTAAAAAACGAATAATTAGAATCTAATAAAATATATTTATACATCTCTAAGTTTCTATACCGTTTGATTTTTTTTTCAAATTGGTAATAAAGACAAAATATTATTATAAATTATATTATATATGCCATCTAATAAGGTTTCTCATAATTTTTTATGATTTTTTTAATCAAATCTTACTTTAATTTTTATTATAAAAGGAATTGTAATTATAATTCGTTATCTGTTTGAAGCCCAACCCCGAATCCGAAAATCAAGTTATGTGGCCCGGCCTGAACACAAAATTTTTTTAAAAAAATAAACCGGTCAAGCCCGGCCCAAATTTATTTAAATATAGAAACTAATTTTTATAATTACTTAAAATAAAAAATATATGCTATAAATAAAATCATTTTTATTTAACATATTCAAACATAAAATTTATAATTTTAAATATATTCAAAAAAATCTAAGGCCTGAATATTTAAAAAAATATTAGGCCCGACCGCCCGAATTCGATTTTTTTAAAAAATAGCCCGAGATCTTAATTATAATTGCTCCAGAAAATCAGGAATATGTGTAATTAGTAATTTATTACGATTTTTACCGTGTTTTTAAAAAAAGGAATTAGTAATTATAGTTAATTATGAAAATTTTGTAATCATTTGTAATTTGAGTAATTAAGCTTGAAATCAAAAATCAGAATTTATTTCATCTCCAACTGTCTCTTCCTATTTTGTTAAGAGTTAATCAATTTCCCCAGATATTTATAAAGGTAATAATGCTATAAGTACAAAAACTTTGTTACAATACAAAAAGGACGAATATTCGGTGAAATGATGCTTTTAGTTACAAGAATAAATTTCACCCGATTTATATACATCATATATATAACATAAATAAGATAAATTATAAATAATAACTTTACATTAGTCGCAATATAATAGAAAGATAGAAAAAATATGTATTTACAACTACAAATATAAAGGAAAATAGGAAAAAAAAAGTGAAACAAAACATGAAATAGGAAAAAAAAAAACCTTTTCCACTGTTATATATCCAATGGGCAAATATTCCAATACTAAAATAAGTGAGGCTAGAAAAACCAAAAAAAAAAAAATTCCCCGCAAAAATCTTTATAATTCGTCACCGCGAACAGAGTTGTCCTTTATGACCTCGTCCTCTTCGTCTTGCGGAAATTTGTTAACGGTATTTTCTTCGGTAGGTTTGAAGTAGGCTCCTTCCATGACTTTCCAATTACACGCTTTCCCGTTGGCATAACTGACCCCGCAAATCTCCTTCTGATTCGCTATAGGGCGACTGTACGTCTTACCGGAAACGGCGAGATAGCTTTCGAAATGAGTTTTTTTTGCAATTTAGAAAGCAAAAAATAATAATATTTTTATAAAATTCAAAACCTCGCCTTTTTTCCTAACTTATATTTTCCTTTTATTTGGATTACAAAATGAAATTATTTTGTTCTAAAAAGTTATAGTTAGACCAAAAAAAAAACAACCAAGTTTTCACTTATCTAAAAAATAAATAAGAATGTTTAACAGAGTCTCATCTGTAATAATCTAATAGTGAGCAAACAAATTGAACGTTTGCAAAGGCAAATAAATGCATTTCAAATGGTATCACGCAAAATGGCCGAATCAACGCTTTGCGTTTGCGCTTATTTACAAACAGTTATTTTTTCCAATACTTTTTTTTATTCTTCATTTTTCAATATTATATAAAATGTTAAAACAAAATAATTGAGGGTTGCATTTATAGTAAACGCGTTATCTTCAAGCGTTGCGTTATTTTAAAAAAAAACTAATTTTCAAGATAAAGCTAAAATTGAGATAATTATTTGATATATTTAATAAAAATCATATGCCTTTTTATCGAATTCGCTATTATTTTTTATACTCGTATCGCATATTATTTTTTTTATCAACGGAATGCGACATATGATTTTTATAAATTTATACCTTAATTTATTGGCTTTATCTTGTAATAACACTGTGTTAAATAACGCAAAGCAATAAAGCATTTATAAAAACTATTTATTTAATGGCAACGGATTTTCTCAGCCAGGCTCCTATAGATTGAACCGAATTAGCTGGAATTTAGCCATTCATTACCCAACTATAGTTGGCAGTTAATGCTGCAAAAAAATAGCTTTTTTAAAATAAATTTATTAAAAAATACATATATTCCCCGGCAATCAGAATTGTTAAAAGATACTTTTTAAATGGATCTGGATACCGATACATGGTCGAGAAATGGATACAGATACAACATTTAAAAACATATCTTGATACAGATACTTTTACAAAAATGTATCGAGATACAGATACCAAATTTTTGTATTTTAACCAGGGTTTAATATTTACTCAAAAATTAAAAAATCTTCAAAGATACTTGCTCTTTATGAAGATCGAAAAATGTGAAGATTTTCTTTATACGAAAATATAAAAAATTTTGCTATTTTATTTTTAAAAAAAACATCTGGGAAATTTTTTTTTGATCTTCAAAGACTTTTTGCTCAAAATTGTGGGCGAAAAAATCTTTGAATGCTCATTTGAGGATTTTTGTTGAACCCTGATTTTAACAACTCTGACGGCAATCATCTAGATTTTAATTTCATTCATTTATTTATTTTTATTGATAAGAATTATTCGATATTCGTCGAATAACGAATACCGTATAATTGGATTCGTTCGAAAAAATGCTTTTATTTAAAAAGAATGAGAAAAATGTCGAGTGGAGAGGGAAAATGTTACCTATTAGTTTGGACGTGCTTTAGCATAACGTTTCCAGTCCTCGTCCAAAATACGTCCTTGCAGATAACTTGCCAGTTTTGACCTGAAACAAAAACATTTTTAAAAAAACTCTTAATAAGTAAGCATCGGGGGGAAAAAAGTGGTAAGCTAAAATTATTACTAAAAAAAATGGTGTCCCAGCGTTCCAAAACGGGAAAAAAAATGGGAATATTGCTTATAATTTTTTTTCCAGAAATAATATTGATACCGATAAATGTCAGCCTCTAAGGAAAGGTGAATACTTACTCATATTACTAAAAAAAAACAAATATAACGATTAATCACCCACGATTAAAAAGAATTACGAATAAAAAAAAAGAGTTGAGGGGTTTCTTATTAGATAGACACCAATGATGGATCGCGTGAGAGGGATTGAGAGAAGGTGGTATCCGAAATTTCGAATAGGGATAAAATCTAGAACCGGAAGCAAATTCGATACCGGAAAAGGTGCCCCTCTTTCGAGTTCCGAATTCGAGCGGTAACTCGACCCGATTTGGGTCGATTTATAAAAAAAGACCGATTAAGATTTTAGGGAGAAGATAATATTAAGTAAACCTCGAGATTTGGCAAATAGAGTTCTAAACTTTTCTGCCATTTATTAGCGACATCTGGGGGCTTAAATAATATTATTTTTTACTAAAATCTTAATCGGGCTGATTCCTACACCTTCGAAAACAAGATTATAGATTATTTGTTGAATGATTTAACTTTCCTCGTGGCATTTTTATACACTCCATTTTTTGGAAAAAAAAAATCTCTTCGCATTTTATAACTACCCTTAAAAAAATCCTGGATCAGGAGGGTCTGTGAATCACAGAAAAAATACGATCACAGTGATGAAAAATTCGTCATGACATACATAACAAACAGCACGCGTAATAGGTTGCGCGTAACAAAAATAAAATAGACCATCAAAAATATTGAAAATTGACGCATGTCTGTCTCATCCATAGTCGGGAAACGGTCCGGTTTAAGATAAGTCATAATATATATTTTAAAAATTAAGCTTAGGTTTTATAAATTATCAATTTTAATATCGTTTACAAATTCTCTATTATTAAATAACTTTATGGGAGTTTATAATAGTGGAAGGTTCAAAATGATATGCGATATTTTTATATTATAGAAAAATAAAAAAAATTAATTATTAAAAGGATCGAAATCGAATAACTGTAAAGGGATTTAGATCCTTATATTTTTTTTATAAAAGTATCGTCAATTCAGAACATCATATGCTAAGATTAGGATAAATTTAGGGTCATCGAATAGTGAACTTGATCCCTACTTTGGGACAGGTGTCATGATGTTATCATACATATGGAAGAAGCTTAGATATAAAAAATTATGATTTTAAGATCTCTAAAATATGTAATTTATCTGGTCTCATAAGCAATGAGATAAACTATTACTTCCCCATTTTATTGATATGTAAATTATATCTTGTATAGAAGAAAATTCAACTATATCGGAAAAGTTAAAATAATCAAGCTTGATATGTTTGATTAAAAAAGCCAACTATATCGAATATATCTATTTTATTTTTTAAAAAAGGCAACTAAATAGGGAATAATCAAGCAAAGCTATACCTGGCATCGTTAGCTTAACTAGGCAATAGGTTTCAAAAAAAATCAGTTTATAATATAGTTTAAAAAATCATTTTGCTCTAAGACCGTGGTATACATATTAGATTGGCAATGGGCTGGGGGGGGAGGGGGGGATTTAGCCCGCCCGACGGACAAAAGTGGCGGATGAGGGGTTTCTAAAATAGCTTTATATCAAACATAATCGATTTAAATCAATTCGAATTTAATCATATCAAACCCGATTTTTAATTTATATTTGATAAAATCTAACTAAATGTGTTGTATGTATTTAGCAGAGTTGTTAAAAGATACTTTTTAAATGGATCTAGATACAGATACAACGTCTAAAATAATATCTAGATACAGATTATTAAATCAAAAATCTATCTAGATACAGATACAGATACCACATTTTTATATCTAGATCCTTTAACAACTCTGGTATTTAGACATGTATTGAATTGTAAAAACATAAGCGTTTTATTAGAGTTGTTAAACGTAAGTCTATATTTAAGCCAGAAAAAAAAATTGCTAAGCCTCCAGATTTCGCTAATAGCTGTCTAAACTTTTCTAGCATCTATGAGCAAAATCTTCAGGCTTGCGCAATATTTTTCTGGATAAAATACTGAGTGAGCCAGCTGTTTAACAACACTACGTTTCATAATAAACCTAAGTGTCCGTTGTCGGATTTATGGGCACTGACTTCTTGATTGGATGAGAGGGGGGATTCGTATATCTCGTTGCTCCATAAGAAATTGTTGGTGGTTAGATGCTTCACCATAACTATAGAGTTGCACTTTACGGGATCTCTGTTTATGTTTTCGTTATAACGATAATAGCGAGATGTCAATCATAAACGTGAATTTTATATGTTGAACTTTGATTCGAAGACCGTAGCCATATATATAGAATATCCGTTTCGGTTTTTACGGTTCAGGTAAAAATAAGGGTTCGGTTCGTTAAAAAAATAATCGTCTCTGTTCGGTTTAAACTAGGGTTGGCAAAAATAGCGATTTTTTTTATTTAAATAGCGATTTAAACCAAAATAAAAAATAATTCAAATTTTGATTAAAGAATTATGGTCTAAGATTGTAAAATATTGTTTTTCAAAATTTCAGTTTAATATTATCATGCAAGTAAAAGGACTTTTTTTTAAAAAAAATTTAAATATCAATATCGGTGTCGAAAGAAGGTCAGCTGATATTCTTGGCTAAAATAATTTTATCGTAGAATTTTCTGATTACAAAATAAAACTTCAAATTAGCTACTGCTATTTCTCAACCGGTTAATAATTAGCCCAATTTAAAAAATTTATTTATATTTCCGTTCAGTTTCTTACTATTATTTTTTTTTGACAATCTCGAAAACCAAATATTTGAAATTAATTGTATAAAAAAAAATTAAAATAGGTATAAAATTAATCCATTTTTAAAATGTTCGTTAGATACGTTAGCGTCATGGGTTTTTTTCCAATTTAAAAATGTCCTCTTACCGGAAATGTATGCCGCCATTTTTGGAATACCTATCTTATAAATCAAATAAAAATTTTGCTGTCATCCTTCGAGTCATTTGTAATTTATATAAATTTTGTTGTATTACTCATTATTTTATGCGCCATTTTAAAAAAACAACTAACTCAATA
This sequence comes from Gordionus sp. m RMFG-2023, assembly GCF_954871325.1. Taxonomy (NCBI): domain Eukaryota; kingdom Metazoa; phylum Nematomorpha; class Gordioida; order Chordodea; family Parachordodidae; genus Gordionus; species Gordionus sp. m RMFG-2023. Next base: position 91,739,759 of record NC_088775.1, on the reverse strand, counting down.
TTTTAGCCAGATAAAATATTGCCTGAGACTCGAGATTTCGATAACATTATGCCCACACCAATATTCCTTCTGCAAACAAAATCTTCGGGCTCGCGTAATATTTTTCTGGATGAAATATTGAGTTAGCCGGTTTTAAAAAAATTGGCTCAAAACGGGCCGTTTAACAACACTAGTGCCATACAGGGTTAAAGATAATAAAAATTACACTCTACAATAACCACCCACCCCCCCCCCCTCCTCATACAACGTCTACATAAAAAAAAATGACAATTTATCCTTAAAAGTTTCCCTATCCCTAGTGTCGTTAAATGGCTCCATTTGAGCCGATTTTTAAAAAACGGCAAACACTCAATATTTTAGCCAAAAAAAATGTATTGCGCCTCGAGATTTGGCTAACAGATGTTGCAAACCTTAGTGCCATATATGAAATATATCGAGTTAGCCCTTTTTAAAAATCTGTTCCCGATCCGTTTAACAACACCCTCTCTCCCACCAAGAATATCGTTACTATGCCTTTGAGAAGTAATAATTTATAAACTTAAAAATCTATTAAAATGACTAACCCTCGTATAGTTTCGTTTTTCCATTCATTTAGGATCAACCAATAACTGTTTTGATCTTCCTTCGATTCCACGCCAGTCACACTCTGCGATTTATATATTAAGAGGGTTGTTAAGTATTAAAACTATGAAATAATCGATATTAAGGTCTAACGTGCTATATTGTGATCTGCATTAATAAAAATCGATTTAACATTTTAAATAGGTAGACCACAATGTAATCATGCGAATAGAGGGTTATTCCCAATAAAAATTTTAACATTTTTATCGTGGATATAAAAAAAGTACATTGCCAAAGAATTCACTTAAATATAAAAAAATAAAAAGCGGAAATAGAGCGCTATAATTTATCCCAGCAGACGATATAAAATTTTTATTGTATTATTTTTTTTTATTTTAGAAAAATGTCTTCCCAAAAATAATAAATATAAAAGCCGAATCAAATTCAATTTGTTTCTAAAGTTTCTCATTTTGAAAGAAATTTGCTAAATATTTTTTTCTTCTTGCAACAATAAAAGAATATTTAAATTTTCAACGAGATAAATTCAAACGTATACAACATTGTCCATATTTTAAAAGAGTTTGAATGACTTTTGGGGAATAACTAACACTTAGAGTGAATTCATGGCAAAGTATAACATCCTCTACATTTATAACAGGAGTGAAATGGAAAACTCTATTAATATAAAATAGGGAAATCAAAAAAAATATATGACTAAAGTAACAACAGATTCATTTCTCCACATAACATAACATATTTTTAAACCAAGGTATAGATTTGCCAATATAATTTGTCCAAAGGTCCAAACCCGAAAACCACCCCCTTAGCTATGCCACTGCCAAGGTTAATGTTGTTAAATGGCTAAATTTCAGTAAAAATGGCTAATTCAATTAGATAAATATTATGCAAGCATGAAGATTTTGTTAGTAGATAGCACATAGGTTTGGACTTCCAATAGAGATTTCTTATTGTTTATAGAATATTTTTCTAGCTAAAATATTGAGTTAACCATATTTAAAAATTTTCTAAAATCAAAAACAAGTATCAGTGCAACTCTAATTTATTTTAAATTAATGTATAAATTGTTATATTTAAAGACATTAATATATCTATTTATAATTCAAAATTTTCTAGTACACCATGACCTATCTATATTTTAACCATTCCTTAAAAATATATTAACTAATTTATAAGATTAATATGATTGCAGATAGCACATTTCATTATTAGGACAATCCAGGCAGCTTGGCCCATAGGCCAAGTCTGGTGATAAAATTCTCAGGCTGTAGACAATTTAGGCAAATTTACATTTTTTTGCTTGAAAAAATTTATTGAGCCAAGCTAACAACTTAAAATTATTATATAAGTCAAATCAAGCAAAAACTGAGGGTCTAGCTGAAAATTTTTACAATCTAATTTAGGCCAGGCTGGTATTTAATATAAATATAAAAATTGTAGGTTTAATAATTTAATCTAAAAATTTATATTAATATATGCTGCAAATTGTTGTAGATATTAAAAATATAATATAATAGATTTTAATATAACTTGTTGCCCGCTTCCAGATCCATATTTAATATCATGTGAATGCAATCTTACTTTATTATACTCGTTATATAGTTTGACAACTGAATTATATGTAACTATATTAAAATCAAAATCTAAATGTATGATTTGTATAAAATTATTCTATTTTTAAGCAACCTTTGGATAAAGAAAGCGACAAGCTTATTATGATTGTAAGAAAAGCTAGAGCGTACATAATAAAAAAATATATTCTATATAATTTGTCCACACGTGTTCCCAACCCAAGTGATTAGTATACAAATTAGAATGTCGTGATAGGTGTCATGTTAATAAACATTAAATATTTGGTCATTTTAAGAGAAGCCTTTATAGGCTATTGCAAGATATTTATTTCCTTTAAATAATTTTTGAAGTCGATGCAAAATGTTATATTCGTTTTTATCACAATAAAACACTTCCTAGACTGCTATATATATGTTTTATATTTCCTATACTGATACTATATAGATAATTTTAATTAAATTTTTATTTTACTTTTTGATTTGTCTATATTTAAATGCCTATTTTTTTATTGCAAAAAAAATATTTTTTAATCTCTAAATTAGAATCAGCTTGTTTTTAATTTAGTATGTTATAAGGTTGCATTTGCAGTAGTAAAACAATAGTTTCACAATATATTGTGGGATACCAAGACACATTATAAAGACCAGACCATGCTATCTTATATGAAACAATATTTATAAAACCTTTTGGTTATTTAAATTTAATTCATTTTATATAAATTTTTAAACATTATTTATTATTCATCCAACATAAACATAATTATTTGGAAGGGTAAAAAAAAATTCCTTGCCACCATTATAACATATCTGCAGCAAGGGGGGTGTTAGATTCCTTATTTGTTGAATTGCTAAGTCGCCGAATTTCTAAGTCGAGATTTTACGTAATCTTAAATAATATATTTCCTTAATTCTGAAATGGATTTTATTTTTTCAATTTTATTATTTTATCTTTTTCCAAAAAAATATAATTTTTTATTTTCATTTTCTAAGAAAAAAAACAAAAAAAAAATCTATTTCCAAAAATACAAATTCCAAGAATTGGTCAATAAAAATTAGTCACAATTCAAAAAAATCGATAAAAGAAAATAAAAAATAATAACAATTCAAAAAAATCGATAAAAGAAATAAAAATAATAATATCTCCTTAAGATTTCATAACATCTCCCTTTTTAAAAAAGATTTTCTAATTTGATACTTATGTCTCTTCCACTGGCCCTTAGCGGTATCCACAGTATATATGAACTTCCCCGATCGGCCCACTATAGTCCCCTTGATCCACTTTACTTTGTCTCTATAAGTTTTCGTCCATACTGATTGTCCTATCTTGAAAAATGTACCTCTTTGATCTGCGTGCGTATCGTCTTGTTTGCTCTCATGGGTTTCTTTAATCATTTCAAGATGATTCCGAGGATTCCGTCTAAACATCATCTGTGCTGGGGTTTGTCCTGTAGTCGTATGCTGAATGTTTCTATAAGCTAATAAGAATTCGTTTAAATTATCGTACTTGTTATTGGTTGCATTTTTCTCCATGGCAGTTTTGACTGTTCATCCGTTCCGCCTCTCCGTTGGAGCTCGGGTGGTAAGGAGGGGTCAGTATATGGTTTATTCTATGTCTCTTGCAATATTCTTTGAATGAATAACTAGTAAATTGAGGTCCGTTATCCTATACTATCGATTCCGGATATCCTCATCTAGAAAATATTTCACCTAATACCACCATGGTTCTCTCTGATGTGGTAGTCATCATTCCTTTTACCTCAACCCATTTTGTAAAAGCGTCTACCAATATTAGCCACATGGTGTTATTGAACGATCCTGCGAAATCTATATGAACTCTTTGCAACAGTCTTGTCGCTTTCAATGGTGATCTTGTACTTTTGGAGGATTGTTTGCCCATGTATTACACGATTCGCATTGACGGCATTGTTCTTCTATTTCACGGTCGATTCCGGGCCACCATACATATTGCCTGGCTATGCTTTTCATTCTGACGATTTCTTGATGACCACTATGTAATTCGTTTAATATTTTTTTCCGGTTGGAATTATTATTCTTTCCCCTTAATATAAACATCCATCTTTTTCCCATAAATTGTTTTTGCACATTTCATATTGTTTTAGTATAATGTCATCTTTTAGCTTGAATTGAGATTTTATACTTTCATTTACCTTTTTTAAAGTATCGTCGTTTTCTAGTTTTATCCGAATTTCATCTGCTGATATCGGGTACTCGTTTATAAAATATACTTTTTCATTATGATCTTTGGTATTATATTCCATTGGGCATCTTGAGATTCCGTCTGCCACTTTGTTTTTCTTACCAGCCTTGTATTTTATCTCGCAATTGTACCCTCCTAGCATTAGAGACCATTTGAGCAATCGTGGTGACGTTATATTTGCCGAACTTTTGTTACCGAATATATATCCAAGTGGTTTATGGTCGGTACATATTGTAAAAGTTTGACCTACTAAATATTCATAAAATTTCTTTACTCCGAATACGAGCCCTAATGCTTCCCTTTCGATAATTGAGTAGCTTTTATCTGCCAATGATAGTGTCCGTGAAGCATAACCTATGGGATTCTCGGATCCATCTTTTTCGGTATGAGATAGTACGGCTCCTACACCTTTCATAGATGCATCCGTAGTGAATTGGATCCCTTTATCTGGATCAAAATGAACGATTATTGGAGGATTGGTTAAGCATTTCTTTAATATTTCAATACTTGATCTGCATTCTTCCGTTCATAGGAAAGTGTTACATTTCATTAATAAATCATAGAGGGGTGGTTGAAAATTTTTTTATGAGTCGATGGTAATAATTCATGAGGCCTAATAACAACTGAAATTCATTAACCGACTCCAAAGTTGGAGCATAGTTTATGGCTTCTAGCTTCTCCTCTGAGGGCATAAGACCTCTACTGGATATGATGTGACCTAGATATTTTACTTTTTCTTTAAGAAATTTACTCTTTTCATAATTTGCTTTAAGTCCGAATTCCGCCATTCCTTGGAATACTTTTTCTAGATTATTTAGATGCTCTTCATCCGAAGAACCTGTGATCATTAGATCGTCAATATAGTATGCTACTCCCGTCATTTTCCCGAAAATTAGGTCCATAGTCCTTTGGAATATTGCTTACGCCGGATTTATTCCGAATGGCATTCTTTTGAATTGAAACAGACCTTTATGAGTGCTAATAGCTAAATAATTCCTCGAATCAGAACCTATTACTATTTCATGGTATGCATTTTAAAAGTCAATGGTTGAAAACTTTTCCCTTTTTCTTAATTTATTAAATATTTCCTGTAAGCTAGAGATGGGTATATCCGCTATCATCCATGGATTTATAGTTATTTTGTAGTCTATGCAAAGTCTTATACTCCCGTTAGGCTTAATTATGGGCACAAAAGAACTGGCCCATTCCGAATACTTTATAGGTTCTATTACGTCGTTTTCGATCCATTTTGTTAGTTCCTCATCAACCTTTTCTTCTAAAGCATATGCAATTTTTCTAGGGGCGCAAAATTTTGGTGTCTCATTGTCTTTTATATTCAGATGGACTTCCATATTGTTCAATTTTCCTAACTTTTTATCGAATATTGTTATGTATTTTTCCGTTACCGCTTTCAATTCTTGTCCCATGTAATATATATTATTATTATTATCGCATGGATCTTCGGTCCCTCCTAATATTGATTCTTTCCATATCAATTCTCTATATCCCTTCAGCCAGTTAATGCCTACCAATTTATGGTCCATCAGATTTTACTATAACCAAAGGTAGATTTTTTATGATATCTTTTATTTGAACTTTCACTTCCAATCTACCTATAATGGCTATTTCGTTACCTTCGTACTTCCTTAATTTTGTGCCCGAATCATGAATCATTTTATCGGAGTTGATTATATTCCAAGTCTTTAACGAAATAGATACTGATGCTCCTGTATCTAGGATCGTCTTTATTTCCTTACCCACTATACTTAGATTGACTTTGAATTTTTCTTTACAAGATTTGATATCCATCGAGTATATATACGTTATATCTTCCTCGTTGCCTTTTTGATCGCAGATTTAATCTGATGTTTGTCACTACCGCATTTGAAGCAAGTTTTTTTTGTCTGGAAATATTGATTATCGAACTATTTATAGTTATTATTGTTAATGCTGTACTTTCCCCTTATCTTATCAGAATATTAATATTTGTTTTTATAAAAATCTATATTATAATTTTCCGATGTCCTCACTACGTCAACGTGACCTCATGTCATCGCTACGTCATGTCATCGGTACGTATTATTTTTTATATTTTTTATTTGTTGATTTTATTTATTTATTTTATACAAACAGATGATCCTACCAACAGTCTTAATTTATTTTTAATTAGATTATATTTTTTATTATTTTAGCGATTATTACTTTAAGCGATTTATCACATTTGATTTTGCAAAAATGAATAGATATTTATAAATAATACTGATTGGACGATGGTTCAACAAGTTAATCATTTTCCTTGAATTCCTGAAATCGGAGTGCGAGTAATTTAAATAATTCTCTAAATAAGGGCACTCTAGGATTTTCATGTGAAACAGGCTGAAGGCCATGGATCATACAAGTATATTGTAAATCTTCAGGCAACTAATCCTTATAATTGCTTTATTCACTTATATCTGTTTATTTTCTGAAGTGTAAATATTTAAATAAGAATATTAAATTAAGTTAATTATACTAATCTACTTTAAAAATTTAGAATAAGAATCTTTAATTAGGTTAAAGCGTTGTGTAAATTTAATCAAGAAAGTGTTAATTAAAAAATAGGAAATTTGAATGCAGGTTGATCTTATGTGGTTCAAAAACATTATGACCAATGTAAACTGGGTTACTCTTTAACACTTACTTTCACTAAGTATCACTAAATATCACAAAATTTCAAGCAACTACTTGATATAAATTGCCTTATTCAATCACATTCCCCTGTTTTGAAAATGTTAAATATTTGAATAAGTCTATTAAATTGTGTTAAATTAAACTGAATTTCTCATCACATTTTCCTGGTTTGAAAATTTTAAATATTTGAATAAGTATATTAAATTGTGTTAAACTAGACTGAATGTCTCATCTATCTCATAAATTAGATTATGAATTATTAAAATTAAGCCAAACTGTTGTGTAACTTAAAATTAATAAATTGATGACAAATAATGATACAATCTAGGATGCTGTATGGTTTAATTAACACAATGGATTCATTTTAATAAAACGGCTACATAGACTTTTATACTACCTGAGGAATTTAAATAATAAATGTTGCTTTTGCTCAACCTTATCTTCCAATATAATCTCTGGAGGAAATGAATAACGAGTGCACTCTTATCTTAAAATAGTAAATTCTAAATTTAATAAGGAAATACTTATCTAGATTAAAATATTATATCTGAAAACAGATAAATTTAAACGTAACGTAGGAATGTAAATAGTTTTATTCTTCCTTTTCCTCCAATTTAAATCATTTATTTTTGAGGCCATTTCTATAAATGTTCACAAAATAAATCACCCTTATCTTATTTTATTTCATTCGCATGACTTTTGCGCACAAATAAATATAAAATAATATTTAAGAATATATATATAAACAAACATAAAATAATTCTGGAAAATGTAAATGAATAGTGAATAATTCAAAAGTATCACTTTTTATCTCCTGATAAGACTTAATAATTTAGGCAAGTCATTTTTTTTAACTTTTTAATTAAATTTATATTATTTTAATAATCCTACCTATTTTTAAGGCTATCCATTTTGTCAGCTGCACAATATGTCCTTTTATCTCTTATGAATATTTTATCTAACTAACTGAAAAATATACAAATTATATGTTTAAGATTTAACTAAATTAATATAACAATTTTTAAGGATCCTACTTTTTTAAAAGCTTACCATTTTGTCGGATCCAGAGATTTACCTATCTCCAGGTTTGGGAAAAAATTTTGAAAATTACTATGGGTTGGTCAGGCTTGAGAAAATTTTTTATAAAATTATTATAAGTGGACTCTGCTTGGAAAATATTTTTATAAATTATATTGGGCTGAGCTTGGGGAAAATTATGAGCTTGGACGTTTGATAATTTTTTTATTATTAACTATGGGTCAGACATTGGCCTAAAACAAGTTATTTTGGAGGCTTGGGCTCGACCTGATCAAAAAACCAAGGCCCATGAAAATCTGATTTTTATTGTATTTTTAAATTCATTATGATTATTTAAATGTTTTATTTTAGTTCTCAACTACCAAAATTATTATGATCTTTCATTCAACTTGGATGAATTTTTCAAAATTATTATGACTTTGTTCCTTACCTGGAAATTTTTTTTAATATAAAATATTATGTATAAATGATCAATAAATTTGACATATTGGTATTAACAAGTAAAAGTTTTAAATTTATTCTTACTCAAACCATATGAGTTTGTCTTAGTTTTAATGGATTGAACCTGGCCTGAAATGGGGAGGGGGTAAAATGAATAAAATTGGATATAATTTTCAAATAACAGGTAACATCTAGCATAAATATAAGAAGAAAATTCTCATTCCCAGTCATTTTTGACGGGCTATCTACTAGTATTCATTGTTATCGTACCAATTATATCGATAGTATTTGATATCATTATTACTATATTGTTAACATTATTATTATATTTGTTATCATTATTATTATAATTGTACATCGGGTTATCATTATTATGCCTTCCATTCGAGTTGTTATAAAAATTATATCTAATAAATCTATTATCTAGTCTTGTCTGGTAAGGATAATTGTCCCTATATCGTTCCTGGCTATTATTATTACTGTTGCGCTTTAGATTGTCTTGTATATAATTTATTTTATTACTCTCTATTTTATCTTCGCATCGATCCTTTCCATCTTGACAATAAAATATATCTTTTGCTTTTTCTTTTTCCTCTATCAAATCCGAAAAAAAAACAAAAAAAAATCTATTTCAAAAAATACAAATTCCAAGAATTGGTCAAAAAAAATAGTCACAATTCAAAAAAATCGATAAAAGAACATAAAAAATAATAACAATCCCAAAAATCGATAGAAGAAATAAAAATAATAATTCCTTAAGATTTCATAACAGGGGGTGGGGGTGTTAAGTATATATTAAGAAATTCGCCTATTCCCATAGATAAGCTAATCAACATCTTCTATACCCTTTCTCCCTATTCCCACAAAAATTTATTCAATATTATTAGTGTTGTTAAATTAACGAGTTACTTTTACATTTTTACTAAGAATAACTGCAACTAGTTATATTAAAAAAATTGTAACTAGTAACTGTAACTAGTTTTTTTGAAATGTAACTGCCAAAAGTAACAAACTACTTTTAAAAATATTTATGTATAAATCTAAATAATAAATTCAAATAATTAATTTGATTTTAAATATGTTGTGATAAAAGTCTTCTGGCTTATTTTCAGATAGTAGGCGTCCTGATGGGGTCACACGTATTCCATGGTCTCAAGGAAAGTTTTTAATATGGGATTTCTCTTGTCTGGACACTAACTCTCCCTCCAATTTTAACAAGGACGATCTGAACAGAGCTCAAAATTTTAAGATCAGCAAATACAGTGTTGATTCCTCAAATTACATATTCATACCCATCATTGCTCCACCTTAACTACATATGATTTGATTAAAAACTTTTTTAAAGTCGTTGGCCGCCTAATCAGAAAAAATTCTGGGGAGCCTCGCGAAGGTTTTTACTTATGGCAGAGGATTATATTTAGGGTTGTTAAAGTTACTTTTGAAACATAACTAGTTACAGTTAGTAGTTACATAAAAATAGTAAAAATATAAAGTTCCTTATATAAGGAAATATAAAATAATAGTTATTTAATATGAAAAAATAGTACGAAGAATAAAAAATCATATTTAAATATGAAATTTGATCATTGTGTAAACCATAAAACAATTTTATTTGCCTAATTTTTTGATCCACACGATATATTATTTCTCAAAAATAATGGAAATCATTCCTTATTTATTTTACCCATTATAAATCATATGTTTATTTTAATTTTTCATACATTCATATAAAAATTATGGAAAACTCGCAATCTCTATCTTTAGGATCTAGAATGAAAGGGGAAACCATTATAAAGCCTATAGTATACGGTAACGTGGCAGAATATTTTGGTTATAAAAGGGAAGAAGATAACCATACTCATAAATGGTCTGTGTATCTAAGACCATATAAAGAAGAAGAATTATCACTGTTTATCAAAAAAATTCATTTTAAATTACATGAGAGCTATGGGGCAAATCAAAATCGTATTTTAACGGAACCTCCCTACGAAATTACTGAAACTGGTTGGGGAGAGTTCGAAATTGCTATAAAAATATTTTTCATAGATCCTCAAGAAAAACCAATCACAATATATCATATATTAAAATTGTTTCCACCTCATTCTTCACACAATACTTCAATTGAATCAAATTTTAGTGGTATACAATTATCAAATACAGATTCTAAACCTAGTAATGTTGTTTCTGAATTCTATGATGAATTGGTATTTCAAGAACCAACAACAATTATGTACAAATTATTAACAAAAAATAAAAGCGAATATTTGGCAATAGCCAAACATGCCACCAATTTTGAAAACAAAAAGGAACAAGTATTACAAGCAATAAACAAAGCTCAATCTAAAATAAATTTTGAGATTAAAGAATTAAATGAAAAACTTAAAGTTAATCAAGAAATTATGAAAAATTATCACAAAGAAATTGAAAATCTTGAAAAAATATCAGCAAGTTAATAAATTATCCTTTTAAAATTATAATTAAATACAAAGTTTAAATGACCATTTAAATTTATGAACAAACATATTTAACAAAAAATAATTAGCTACAAGATCTTATTAGCTAAAAAAGATGCTACTCCCAACCATGAATTATACTGAATCCTCTATAAAAACAATGTATTATTATTCACTCAACTTATATCATTTAGAATTGATTTCAATAAAATACTGTATTACGAATTTCTGCATAAAACAATAAAATATATAAAGAGCTAATTTTAAGAGCCACTAATAATTTATTATATTAATTTTATAACAGCTTTTTTGAGCTTTGATTTATTGTCAATGCTATTTGTTGCTTAATAAATAGCCATATAATATAATTCTTAAAAAAAGAAAACACCAACAATGAAGACAAAATGAAATAAGATATCAGGTAGAATTTGGTAATAATCATAGACTTGTTAAAAATTTGGGCATGACTAAAATACGTGTCCCTGAAAACTATGTGTCCCCTATCAAAGAAGCTTAATTTAAATTATATTATTACAGAATCTTATTTAGCTTCATAAGATGAGTTAGAAAATGTTTTTCTCAAATAATGCAACATAGTAAAATTTTTAAAAAATTATTTTAACTACACACCCCCTCTCAAAGAAGTTTTATATATAAAAAATGAATGCAGAATCATATATAACTTATTAAAAGGAATCAAAAAATGTTAATACTAAGTTTATAAATTATTTATAATTATTGAGATTTTGAAAAAACACTTAATTTCTTTTTTTACTATCTATTTTTTAAGCCACTCCCAAAGACTTTGCAATACTTAACTACTTATTAACCAAAACATTTTATTTGGTCACGATTTTTTATAAATATTTTACTTTAAGAAACCTTATAGAAGTAACTTGCATTAAAAATAATGCAAAATAAATTATAGTAACCATTTTTGATATTATCTTCTAGTTAGAAACAAATAGATTAATTATATACTTAAATTAAATAATCACCATTCTTTTAAGTAAAATATTTTTTCAATAAAATATAATATAATTTTCAATGATACATAGGTAATAATAGCAGGTTTAATTTGATCATTCAAAAATGAAGGCTTTTTTATTTTATTGTCCTATTCATTTTGATTAATCAATATATGTGTATAAAAAGTCTATGAGAATAGTTATAAGGAATTCTTAAAATTAATAAATCATTCTGATACTATATGATGTTGACATTTGGTGAAGCCTTTGTAAACGTCTAAGTTTAGTTAACCTCAGTTATTGTATGATAAATCCAGTCACAGATAGGTCTCACTGGGTTTTCAAAGTAATTAAACAGAGCCATTGAAAAGGTTGTGAAATCCAGTGAGATAAAAACATAATCAATAGTAGGGCTTGTCAATATTAAATGGCTCATATTATTTTATTTTTTTGGGTTATTTTATGATTGTATATTTATAATTTTTTTCAAATGATAATAAATTCATGAAAGGAATTAAAATGACGAGTCGCCTTTATTCAATTTTTAAAAAGCGGTTAACTCATAAATATGGCCATAAGTAAATTACTCAAGCTTATAGATTTTGCCCACAGATGGGGAGAAAGGTTTGGACTTCTATTGGCGAAATTTCGAGGCTTAGGTGATAATATTTTGGCTAAAAAAATATATATATTTTTTTAAAATTGATAATATTGATATTTTTGTGAGACATTGATTAAAACTAAAAGGTAGATGGTAAATAACATTTAAGAAGTATCGGACCGGTATTTAGTAATAACTGGAAATATCGGATTGGATCGGTGAAAAACCTGCGGCACAGCTCTAATCAATATTTTTATCAACCTGATTGGTATGTAGAATAGTCTTGTTAAACGACGGCTAACTCAAAATTTCATCCAGAAAAATATTACGCAAGCCTGAAGATTTTGCTCTTAGAACAAAGGTTTAGACACATTATCAAAATCTCGTGCCTTAAGCAATGTATTTCTGCCTAAAATATTAAGTTAACCGTTTTGAAAAATCGGCTCAAAACGAGCCGTTTTTAATGTAGAATAAGCAATTTGGATATAATAACCAAAATAACAAGTTAAGAATAAAAGAGTGAAGTATCCTAACATGGAAAAAAAAACTGTTTTTTTTCTAAAAACATGTTCTGTTTTTATATTTTTTAAGATTATTTTTGATTACTACTACTACAATCATTATTGATTAAAAAAATTTTAAATTTAATCAAATATTTCATTTTAAAAAAAATTCAATATACGCGATCCTCTTAAATAGGGCTGAATGCACAATACTTTCATCCATCCGATATTTATTTCAGACGTCATCATTTCGATACAGATATTTACATTTATTTTTTTTCACCATTATTTTTATATATGGAACAATAAAATTCTGTGTAAAAATGTTTCAAAAAGACGTTTGTATATACATTTATCCCGGTTTTTAAAAATTATTTAATTCAAATAGAATCAAATTGAGAAACTAATTAAATTTAGAAATTAAATGATTAATTTATAATTATTAGAATCATAAAACATCATTTATATACAAAATATATTCCCCCCAATTTATAACTTATCTTTTTTCGTGAATATTTATATATTTTGCATTTATTTTTAACATTGTCTTTAATATTATAGGGCAGTTTTGACGTCCATGTCGTCGAAGGAGAGAAAACTATTTACCGGATGTTTTATCCAGATCTGGTGCCGGGGAAGATTTCGGGGAGAAAGGACAAGAGGAATTTGAGGAAGAAAATGAGCAAGGACTAATTGGCGGGCCAGTGACATGGGAAGAAATTAAAAGGGTGACTTTAAAAGAACGAGAATTGAGACGAGTCAAAGCGTGCCTTAAGGGACGGAAACCGTGGCAAGATGGAGACAAGACTTTTAAATATATATGCAAAAGGAGTTGGCAATAATAGATGAATTGCGAGGAAGTCGGAGTGTCATACCGTCCAAGTTAAGGTAAGCAGTAATAGCGATGATTCATGCTGGGCATCAAGGAATGGAGTGGATGAAACAATGGGGACGGTGGGTGGCCGAAAACAACTCAGCCTTGGGAACGCATTCACTTGGACTTTTTCGACTTCGAGAATAAAAAATATATATATATATACAGGTGGTAGATTATGAGGAAAAGGATTAACAATTCAAGTAGTAATAAAAATATTGAAAAATCTATGGGCCAAATGTGGGGTCGCTATGATGGTAGTATCGGATGGAGGTCCTACTTTTATTAATAAACAATTCAAAGCCTTTTGTGTGGAAACTGGAGCGAAACACATCTTAGCGCCGCCGTATCATCCGAGTTCAAATGGACAAGCGGAGAGGATGGTTGTGGTCAAGAACTGGTTGAGTAAGTCAAAGGATGGGGGCGGAGAGATGTGGGTAGCAGTGGCGTATTATAACAAAAGTCAAAAAAAAAGAGGAGGAGCCATACCCATCGGAAAAGTTTTTAGGACGAAGAACTAGAATTTAGTTGGATTCGCCGAAACCGACAAGTCAGGGAAAGAAACGGTTCGAGACCGAGAATGAGGCGAAATTAACGGTAGGGCAAGCAGTATGGGCGAGAATATTTGGAAGTAACCGGAAATGGGAGCCCGGGGTGATTTTGGAATATATGGGAAGTTGCCGACGGAAAACAGGGATCAGCTCCGCAGACGGATCGAGCCCGAAACGTCTGCAGGGATTGCAAGATAAAGGAGTCAATAATTTAAGAATGCTAGGCAGGGAGTGAAGGCATAAAAAAAAAGAATAATGAAATAAAAAAAATATATACATGTGTATGTGTTAAAGTAGTAAATTATATTGTTGGAGGGGAGAGTATTATCCATTTGCCTGTATTAATATAATAGCTTATCTTAAAGGGAAGCAATAGGGGAGAACAGATTATCCGTTGGCCTCGTATTTTCCTAGTATTAATGTTTTTTTTTGCTTTTTAATAAAATTGTTTAGCGCAATTGAAAGCCGGAATAAGTTTATTTAATAAAGTTGGCGGGGAAAATAGTGTTTGTTTATTATAATCTGAAAGGAAATATTATTCGTAAATGTATTTGTGAATAATTAAAATGGAAAAGGATTTTAGTTGAAGGAACAATAATACATTTAGTTAAATATGTTTGGGAGATGTTCGCGATAGGTGGAGGGGAGAATTTAAATAAAGACGTATGATGAAAAATAGATATTGACAAGATAAAATGTAGGATTAAGTTAAATAAATGGGAAAGCTAAAGTTAAGAGTAACGTCGTTATTTTAAGATAAAATTAGATTTTTAGAAGAAAAAAAATGTAGATGATAATTTAGAAAATTTTAGGTTTGGTAAAGGATAAAAGTTAAAAGGAGTAATAAATCATTAGGAATAAGAGAATTATTGGGAAAAAGAAGAAATGTTAAATTAAAATTAGATTGGAGTTAAAAAAAAAGATGAAACGATAGTTTGGGTAAAGAAAAGTATAAAAGGAATGGGAGAAAAAGTCTTTTTAAAAAATTTTGTTTCGTTTGAATTAAAAAAAAAGTGTGTTCTAGTAAATTTTTAAATTATAAAGGGTAAAAATCTTTTTCAATTTAGATTTATTTTTTTATATATATTATTAGATAAGTATAATTTTTTTTTATTAGATAAATAAGGAGAGTTCGTTTTTAATATATTTAAAGAGAAATTGTTTATAGGTTCGAATTATTGAATATATAAGAGAAACGAAATATATAGAGTATGTATCGTTTTATACCTATGATTTTAGAATACCGGCGCATATGTTTTCGATGTGGAAAAGAGGGACATTTGATGGATAAATGTCCGCAAAGGCCAACTGCAGCGGTGAACGAACGGAGCATGATCGGAGGCCCAGCTTTGGACAAAGGAACAATGGCCAGACAGCAGGGAACGTCGAGTATACGAGAGTGGACACCAATATGGACGCGAGATGACCTAGGCGGGAAGTGGAAGTTGGGGGCAACCGGTGAAGATGAATGATGACCATAATCCGAAAGACTGGGACACGGACACCGACATCTTGACGGCAGATATGAAACCTGAAAGCGTGGAATCAGTCGAAAATTTAGAGGCGACTTATCTTATCCGACGGGTAGGTTGGTTTACTATCCGTGAGGAGTGAGGAATTGTAGTTTTTTGTTAAAAGATTATTATTATTTATTTTGATGAAAAAAAATAAATAAAGATAATAATTTTTAATTTTAAAAATTTAGGTTTTAAAAAAGTTAGGAAACCAAAAATATAAGAACAAGGTTTAAAATTAAATGAAATTTGAAAGTTTTAATTTATGGAATTTTTGTTTTGCATTTTATTTTTAGTATTTCAAGAAAAAAAATAAAATTGAATTCTATAAAAGAAAATTTAGAATGGAAGTAGAAAAAAAGATTTTAAGCTACAAATAAGAAAGAATATAAAAAGAAAGTATACCAAATATTAAAATTAATAATATTAAAAAATAATTATAAATTCATTTTAAATAGCAATAATATTTTATCCGCAAGTTGGCGTTTAATATTAATTATAAATTGCTTTTCTATTTTATGATATTTTTTTTTAAACTATGTGAAATTGAAAGCTGCTCGTAAAAAGTTAATATTCCATCCACCCTCGAACCAGTGGGCCTCTCAAACGAAATCGCCATAGCCCTGATGGCATATCTCTCATTCCCTGTGGACTAATAATCTCCCCCTAGCTTGGGACTAAACCTGTGTCGATTTTGCCGCCAAGTCCAACCTCTCATTTTCTGCCATCGAAAAGGCCGAAATCCTAAAAAAAACAAATATGCTTGCCTCACTAATACTGTGTTCATCCCAATCGTTACCAATACCCTAGGCACGTTCGGGTGATGCTCTCAATTTCATCAAAACTATAGGAAAAAAATGAGGCAGATCTCAGGGGAACCCAATGAAGGATTTTACCTTCAATTTTTTAAGCATTCACTCTTCTCTAGGGTGATTTGTACCCTTTTTTTAAATTTTATTATTTTTTTTATCTCATTTCTCTTTTATGCGTACATATTTTTTAATTCATTTTTAATATATTATTAGTTATTTTTATGTATATTTTTTTTAATTATAATTCGTAAATATAAAATTTGTGAAATTTGTTATTAATAAAAGTATCTCATCTCATCTCAAAAAAAAAAAATTCTTAATTAAATTTAAAAAAAAAAAATATATTTTTAATATAATTATATTAAAAGGATTTAAACTATTTATTAAGATAAAAGGAAATACAATTAATGTATATTCCTTTTTTTATTGAATATATCGAATAATTTTAATTTTTATAAGTTATTTGTATCGTGAGAAAATAAATCTCACTTCCCAAAAATTTTTGCTTAAAAAATTTGCAGTTTACCTAGGCCTTTGTAGTTTAGTCAAACCGATTAATTTCCATGTCTGGCTTTTTAAAAAAATACAATTTTCTCAACTAAATATCGTCATTAATCTATATCATCTGATTTTTTTTACAAAAAAAAATATTGCATAATATAAAATTAAACATATCAATTCAACTAATATCGTCTAATATTTATATTAAAATTTAAATTATAAAAAACAACTTTAATTTAAAATAAATATTAAAAACACTATAACCAAGTAACTCTTAACATATTAAACTTTCCTTTAAAAATTAGGATATTCTTTAATTTTTTCTCATTAACATTATTTACACAAATTTTTTATAGTATCAATTTGTAATATACTAAGTATCTGTTTAGAATAAAAAAAAAATACTCGCCGAAAAATATGATAAAATATCAAATAGGTGAATTTTTTGTATATACCAGGTCGAATATAATTTCAAAAAATTCCGAGCCGGGCCTAAAAATTTTTTAAAAAAAAAATCCGGGCCGGGTTCAAATTTTTTTTTAAATATCCGTGCCGGGCCTAAAATTTTTAAATCCGGGCCGGGCCGAATGATACTCTGAAGGTCTCTGATATAGGTTTAGAGAATATCCCTGAAAAATTAAACTTTCCTGGCTATTTGCATCGTCTGATGCCATGGAATCTCTTAAGATAGGAAGACGAAAGGCAGTACGTCACTAGGGGAGAGCACATAGGTTCAAACCTCTTGATAAATTTGATAAACCTAAAAATTTTTATTTTATAAATACATTAAAAAAGGCCATTTTGAATATGTTAGCTAAAAAAAAATTAGATATTTAAAAATAAAAAAAATTTTGAGATCTCCGAGATTTTAAGCGCTAGTGATGCCACTGATGAATAGCTGTTTTGATGTTTAGATTGAAATTTATTTTATGGGAAATCCTCTATTTTTTTAAAAGTTGTTTAAGCTAATCAGAATTTTGATGTTTGTTTAAGAAAAATGAAGGCTTTTCGGGATATTCTCAATGAAGTTGTGCTGTTTGTTTTAGAAATATAATTAATCTGCCCAAGATGCTTAGGTAGGCTTAAGCAGGAGATCAGGAACCATGGGTCTAAATAAAACAAAAATGAACAGTTTTTAATTAATATTACTACAAATTCGGTCTATCGAATTTTTAATAATTGGTCGGTTTTATGCTTGACATTCAGTCAAATCAAATATTGTCAAATTTTTTAGGATAATGCTTAGCACCTAAATGTACACCTATAAACCAAAAATGAAGAAATTTTGATCAATAACGCCAACAATATGTGCCTTGCAAATTTTCTATTATTTTTCGATTCTAAACCTACGCATTATTTAAATGTCAAAGAAACCTATATTTTTAAAAAATTTTAGGTTTTTCACATGTATTTACACCCAAATATAAAAAAAGAGCTAACCAATAATCATTCTGGTATCTAAGATGATATATTCATATTTATGCATTTAACGCCCACTTATGGAAATATATTTGTTAAATTTTGCAATTGAAAAATAAAATTTAAAATTTTTTTTCCCAATAATATTAAGTAAATATTAAATTTTTTAAAATTATTTGATATTTAATCTCAATTTTTTATTTAATAAAAAATTGATTTATTTATATTAAAAAAAAATGTTTTTAAAAATTAATTTTAAAATATATTATATAATCAAATTTTGATTGATTAATGTTGTATTTGAGATTATTGTATGAGAGAGATTAGTAACCTAAAAATAAAATAGAAATAAAATAAAATATAAATTATTTTTTTCTTCCAAAATTCTGTAAACATTACTTCACAAAAGAAACATGTTACTCGTTATGTTTAAAAAAAGAACGTTTTACGTTTCAACTTTCAAAAATAAGTATCGTGTTTTTTAAAATAATCAAAAAAATATATAAAAATTTTCTTTTGTTGTGATGATTTAATGAAACATATTGACGATTTAATTTAAACACATGCAAATATAATTATAATCTTTACAAATGTACAACAAACAAAAGAAATAATAAAAGAAATTTCAATAATTATTTGTCTATAATTTAATTATTTTTGCAAATACTATCATTTTTTTATGAATAGGTTTAAATTTAATCGTCAATATGTTTCATTAAATCATCACAACACTGTATAATAATAATAATAAAACTATACTAAAATTCAGAGTTGTTAAAGTATCTAGATACAAGTATCTAGATACTGTATCTAGATATAAAAATGTAGTATCTGTATCTGTATCTAGATAGATTTTTTAGAAAGATATCTGTATCTGTATCTAGATATTATTTTAGAGGTATCTGTATCTGTTTTTAGATACTTTTTCAGATACATTTTATATACCCCTTTTTTTATTATAAATAAAAATATTTGACTGTAAAATTTATTTTATTTCATATGAGCTTATGAAATAAATATATATATATATATATTATATATTAATATTTATTAATATTATAATAAAGAATTATATATACATAAAATATTAAAACTTATATATAAAAAATATATATAAATATTCATTAATTTAAATATTATGTCCGAGTTTATCAATAAACCATACAAATTTTAATATTACAATATGGAAATGGTAAATTTTATTTTATAACTAAATTTTTAAGTTTATATATTTATTTAGATCTATATCGATGAAGAAGAGGAAGCAACAACAAGTTCTATTGCTTTACCATGGCCAATTTATAGAGAATATTTTAAAATAATATCTCAAAACAAAGAAAACAATTCTCTAATGGTAAAATGTTTGCCGTGTCTACCTAAAAATACAAAAATATCCGTCAGTAAGACTTCAACGTGCAATATCTTGAAGCACATAAGGGTATAGATATTATATATTTAAAATTCTAATTTAAATTTTAAGAGAAAACATCCAACCTTGTTAACAAAAATAAAAAAGGGGAAGGAAAATAAAACTACCAAAGAAAATACTGGACAAGGCTCATCCTCCATCAATATTTTTGCTAAAAGACCTTTGACTTTAACTCAAGGCACTTTAGATGATTTAATAATTGCTTTTATTATAGATGGCATGCAGCCATTTTCAATTGTTGAAAATCCTTCTTTTAAAAAAATGATCAACACTTTGGCTCCACACAAAAATATAATTTGCCGACAGACAGTTGTTGGTAGAATTTCCCAAAGATGGGAAAATGAAAAGAAAGAAATAATTAAAAGTCTTATAGAACCATCATTAATATGCACAACAGCAGATTGTTGGAGTGCCTATCGCCGGTATAGTTAACATTTCAATTTGTATAATAATTAATTAAGAATAATTAATTCAGCAATTTTAATAAATTTTAATTTCTAGTTCATATATAGGAGTAACCGCTCATTATATAAATCCAATAAGTTTGGAAAGAAAAAATGTAGCGTTGGCTTGTAAAAGAATGACTGGTAGTCATACATATGATAAAATAGCAAAAAATTTACAAGATATAGCTAAGGATTATTGCATTCAAAATAAAATTTCAAAGACCATTACAGATAATGCCAAAAATTTTAAAAAATGTTTTAGGTTTATTTTATTATAAATAAATATAAACATAATATATGATTGATTACTTAATTTATTAAAGAGTTTTCAAGCCAATTGAAAATAATACAAGTGAATCAATTGATGATCTGGAAGATGAAGCAGTTGTGCCAATTTCTATATCAAATCTTTATAATACTGCACAGGATTCTGAATTATCAGAATCATTTAGTTTACCTCATCACCAATGTTGTGCCAGTCACACATTGATTCTTATAGCCACTGTGGATGCCAATAGAGCCATGCAGTGTAAACAATATCAGAGGGTAAAACTAATTTTAATTAAATAAGTAATATTTTCTTCATTAGATATATAGCACAACACTACTTAAATGCCAAAATATATGGAATAGGCAAAATAAGTCTCCTATTTCATCTGAGATTTTTAAGGAATATATTGGTCGTTATTTTATATGTCCTAATATAACTAGATGGAACTCCACCTATAATGCCTTACAATTAATGTCAGAAATTATAAAAGATAAATCTGACAAAGTAGACAAGATATGTGATGGAATAAAACTACCTAGGTTTTTACCTAATGAATGTGATTTTATTCATGAATATTGTTTAGTAAGTTATAAATAATATTTATATATATAGCATTATTTTAAATTAGCTAATGAAGCCAATAGCTAATTCCCTTGATATTTTGCAGGGAGATAAGTATATGTACACAGCTTATTACTGTGCAACTATTTCACAACTTATTATCAAATTAAAGAATTTTAAAGAAATGAACCTGAGATTCTGTTTACCACTCTTAGATGCCTTACTTAAAGGGATTGAGGATAGGTAAATTAATATAATAAATTAAAAATATTTAATAATTCTAGGTTTATTGTGACCTTATTTGAAGATGATAATATTATAGCAACCATGCTCCACCCTTTTTTTAAACTTGATTGGACATGGTTGCAAATGGAAGAAAATCTTAATAAAAGAAAACAATTAATACAAAGATTAGCTGGTGAATTATCAAAGTCATCAACTGACTGCAAGCAAATAACCTGCCAAAAAAAAACAAATAATTTAATTTCAGATTTTTTTCAGTACCCTACAGCAGATATAATTTCTAATAATGATTTAAATTTTGATAATCAACAAATTTTAAATAATTTTTTCAAAAATGAATGTAGAGATTTTAGCATTTTTAAAGAATACCCTGATATAAAATTGTTATTTATTAAATATAACACTACAATTCCTTCAAGCGCCCCTGTGGAAAGACTATTTAGTGTTGCTTAAAATGTCTTTACAGATAAACGAGGATGCCTAAATGATCAAAATTTTGAAAATGTTTTATTACTGAAATCTAATAATTATTTATAATTATTTAATCATATATTATATTAAAATCATTATTTTAGTTATATTCTGATAAATGTAATATCGCGTCAATAAATTTTTTAGCTCATTTCATGAATTTTCACAATATAATATTAATTTAGGTTTATGCAAACCTATAAGAGCATAATAAAAAATGTATCTGTATCTTGATAACTTTTTAGACGCTGTATCTGTATCTGTATCTAGATAACTTTTGAGACTATGTATCTGTATCTGTATCTAGATCCATTTAAAAAGTATCTTTTAACAACTCTGCTAAAATTATATTATAAGATAAGTTTTTTTTCAATAATTTGTAAAATTTTATCAGTTAAACAAGATCGTTTAAAACTCAACATATCCTTTGCTCTGCTAAACATTTTTAACTGGCATAGAATTTAATTGGGGGAATTTAATAAAATGGTCTTTATTTTATTATCATCAGATCCACATCAAATTTTTTAAATTCATCAGAATTTAATCTGAATTCATATTTTTACCTACATATATTAGAATTGAGATGCTAGACATTTAAATACTAAATTTTTTATCATTGGTGTAAAAGCAGAGTTATATATTGGCCTCTCGTTCAAAATTTTGGATAATGATATGGGTTACCAAAATGGCGCCCCAGCTTTTTTTCATTGATGTACACTTTTAATGAATGCATCGTCAGTGTAAGTATTATTATTATGTCAATCCAGCAGTTCAAACTTAAAAAAGCATAAGTAAAAAAGATGAATTAATATATCATTAATTTAAACATTACTTTAATAATAGAATAATATTATATCATAATATTTTGAAAAGCTTAATCATGGAATTAAAATATAAGTACGACTGTGCCGATATTAAATATCGGATCGGATAGGCACAGATATTTAGCGTTTTCCAAAAATATCGGATTGGGCCGATACCTGTAAAAAACCGATCCGATCTTTTTACTTTTCTTATTTTGTTATTATATACTATGTATATTTATTTTACGTTATTTGATATCTTCTAAATAATTTTTTTAAACAATGAAAATAAATTTTATTACTTTTTTAAAATAAATATATAGTATTTTAAATGTTTTTTTTATAAAAATAGAAAGGACAAAGTTTTATTTACTTTAAATCTTTTTAAATAATAACGCCAATTTTATTATTTATACTTTAAATAAAAGAATTTTTTTAAATATGGTGTCTGAATTATGGAAATATTTTACAAAAGACAGAGATAATTTTGCAAAATGCGTTATTTACGGAATCATGTCTGCTTTCAGTAAGGCAGGGGATATAAATAGTGAGGCTCTAATATTTATTTTAAAAAATCTAATATATTATAATTTTATATATTAAATAATACAATTTTATAATTCATACCAACATAAAAATATATGTTTTTAATTATAGTTTTAATTGTAGAAATAAAGAAATAAAATTAAATGCATAATTTGATTTTTTTTAATAAAAAATATTGATTTCTTAATTATGGTTCAAAGTGGGGTTGCGAAAATTAATATAAATATTGGATCAGTATCGCAATATCGGATTGGTGAAAAATATGTGGATCGGTAGAGCTATAAATATTAGCAATTAAATTAAACTACAGTATTGGGCTGGAAACCAACATTAAAACCCAAGATTAACAAAATATTGGTTTTGGTTCATATTATATTGAGTTTTTTAAACAATATCTTCTATTTTTTGTTTTAGTATTGCTATTGATTTAACTATAATTGTTAATAAATTTAAAGAACAATTTAAAAATTTTGTTTAAATAATATATATATATGGAATAGTGGTGTAGCTAGGATTTATCCAATAATAAAATTTTACAGAGAATTTCATTATAGATTTTATTTATTATTAAAATACTATATATAACAACCCATTATTTAACCATCTGTGGTGAGCACTAAGCGCTCTTGTTTGTCTGATCAAAATTTGGACATCAATTATTGTAAGAATAAATAAAAAATTGATACATAAAGATGTTATCTTATAATATATTATTTTTGTATAATTTTATTTATATTATAATTATATATATGAAATTTTTTTTTATAAAACGATCTTATATATTGTTTTTGTATAGTTTTATTTTATTATATATTGTCGAAAAAAAATAAATATTATTTTTGAATATATTTAATTTTTTTAAGTAACGAGAAGCCGTTACCTTTTTGAAAAGTCGGTAACACGCTTTCCTTTTTTGAAAAGGCTTTTTCCATATGTAACTAGTAACGGTAAAGCGTTTCTTTTTTATAGTAACGTTTACAGCACTATAAAAATGTAATAAATAAAATTTAAATGAAAAATTTTGGTGATTGATCTGAATTAAAAACTCAGCTTAAATTATATATAAAATTTAAAAAAAATTCTTTTTACAAATATTTAAAGTAACGTTTTTCGTTACCATTATTCAAAAAATAATAAACACGTTACTCGTTACCCTTTGAAACAAAATAAACGCCGTTCATAACTATATTACCTTATTCTACATTATTTTACAACACTAATTAAAAAAAGTTGTTACTATATGTTTCCAAAAAATATGAATAATTAATTTTATTTTTATATTTTAGATAATAGATTCTTTTGGGTTTCTATGTAAGAGCTCTTATTTTTCCGCCTATAGAATTTATCTTTAAGCTGGTTATTAACATATATATGGCAGTAAAGTCACTAGGAAAAAGGCAAGGGCTAGAGCCCCCTAAAAAATTTGAAGACCGCTCAAAACATTAATTTTTAAAATATCAAACGTAATTATAAAAATGTTAACTAAAAAAAATAAAATAATTTTGGATAATGATAGCTAAAAAAAGAAAGTAATTTTTAGAAAAAGAAGATAATTTTGGATAATCTTAGCTAAAAAAAGGGATTGAAGCTTGTTACGCCCATATGGTTTTCTGTTTTATTGCGTATAGTACTCTCCATTTCCACTCTAATTGATGGATCCATTTTTTTTATAGTAGTTGGGTGGGCAAACAATAATATTCGTTAACCACTAGATCATTTAAGAC
Organism: Gordionus sp. m RMFG-2023; assembly: GCF_954871325.1. NCBI lineage: Eukaryota > Metazoa > Nematomorpha > Gordioida > Chordodea > Parachordodidae > Gordionus > Gordionus sp. m RMFG-2023. Next base: position 91,714,552 of record NC_088775.1, on the reverse strand, counting down.
TTCTCATTAACTTTTACAGATCATTGTAGAGAAAATATTTTACTTAAAAGTATCTTATATCTAAAATAATCTTGTTTATAAAAAGCATAGGCGTAGCTGGGGGGGGGGGGATAGGGGATATCCCCCTTTTCAGAAATTTATCACTTTTTGTGAATATTATTTTAAGCTAATAAAAAATATTCAGCTTAGTCCTCCCCCCACTCCCTGACCCCCAAAAATGTATGCATATATCTTAAACAATAATTTGAAAGAAAGAATAGAAAAATTTATATTTTTTTAAAAAACTATTCATCATAATTTATATATTTTTGGAAAAAAGCATTTATATACAAAAAAAGTGAACCAAAAATGTTTTTTAAGAAATGGAATATAAGCCAAAGATAAGTCTTAAGACAAAAGTGAAATGAATTATAATTATTAATAATAGATCCATAAAATTACTAAATAATATAATATATCAAATATAATTTTTTATAAAGTGAGTAATTTTAATTTATTTATCTTAATAAAAGTAAAATATAATTATAAAACAATTGATAAAATTAAATCATAAGTTAAATAAAAAAATTAAAGCACAATACAAACAGTAGAATATTATATGTAGTAGATTCAGCGTCTAAATGACAGGATTTTCACTGGATGCAAACCTCCTTCAAAAACCTTTGCCTACACCACTAAAAAATTTTGCAGTCTTCGGCGGCGGTGTTTTTCTATTATTATTTTCACCTTTTTAATTTATTGATACTCTTTTCAGAGAATTTATCTAGGATAACTTAAATTAATCTATCTCTACTACCAACTATCGATATTTTGTGAATATAAAAAATTTATTTTTTAGATAAATTCAATTAAAACCTTCATTATTTACAATGAATTAAATATTATGGCATTATAAGTTTGCTGAAATATCTAAACCTTTTAAATTACATTTAAAAGGATAGCAGAAAGATTTATTTGGAAAACAATGTGTATGATTGTTTGCAATATACAGATGTATTATAATAATTCTATAATAAAAGTATTAATTTTACAGCAATAAATGTTGTCCTTTCATCTCAAAATTTAATTGATAATCCCCCCAAAATTTATCCTACCCCCATTAAAACAGCCTATTCCCTACCCCTTTCAAAATATAGGATGCAAACTGTTCCTACCCCTCCCGCTCATATAGACACTTCTAAAATTTACAGTATAGCTAATTTTATCAATTATCATATGACAATCAAGTAATTTTTACCAATATAGCGAATTATATATTTTACAGAAAACTATAAAATATTGATAAGGACATCAGAAAATATTTTTTAAAGACATTGTGGGAAGAATAATATGAAGATTAATTTTTAATATCATTTTTTATTTAAAATAAATATATGGCGTTAAATAATTGAATGCAAATTGTTTCTATATTTATTATCAGGAGCATTGATTAGTAAAATATGTTAAAATATTAACTGTAATATATTATCTAACTGTCAAATATGTCTGAAAAGTGGAATTTTACCTAGTATTTTGTAACTAATTCTATATAATAGAGGAATATCAACTATATGTCTACTTACTTTTTATAAATAAATTTCTTATACTTGTTTGAAATAAATTATTACCATGCTTTTATATTAATGTATATACAAGCAAGTAATATATTATATTATATATAAACTGATAAAAATATATTTCATTTTTGTTCCAGGCATATTTTTTTTATTAAAATTAACCTCCTATCTTTTTTTTTATATTTTATAATTAAATATAAGTTAAAAAAAAATAAATTTTCACAAATTTTTCAGTTACAAATTATAATAAAATACATATTAAAAAACAAATAATATATTAAAAATGAACTAAAAAATATATATGTATAAAAGCGAAATGAGAAGAAAATAATAAAATTTAAAAAAAGGGTACAAATCACCCTAGAGAAGAGTGAATGCTTAAAAAATTGGAATGGCAGATTTCCGATTTCCAGGGAAATCTGCTGACGAAGGTAAAATCTTTCATTGGGGTCCCCTGAGATCTGCATCATTTTTATAAATATAGTTTTGATGAAAGCATCACTTCCGAACATGCCTAGGGTATTGGTAACGATTGGGATAAACACGGTATTGGTGAGACAAGCATATTTGTTTTTTTACTCCTATCTTGTAAAAATATCTTCTTTATAGACTAAGGTAGCCCGGTCCAAGGCCGTGCAAAAGCGGACTAAAAGCCCGCCCAAAATGTGGTCTGGGGGTGAAGCCCCCAGTAATTTTTTGATTCCCTTGCTTTAGGAAAAGCCTGGCTACACCTATGGTAAAAGTTACAAGTATCTTAAATCTTATGATTTTACTATTTTATATAAGATTATTTTATTTGCATTTGTATCTAGATTTTTTTAAGGACACACCTATTCTGTGAATCATGATGAAGATACTATGATATTTTTGTTATAATATTATATTTATAAATTTTCTATTAGATGCACTAATTGATTGATTGATCGTCTGTTTCATTAGGTCGGGTTTCTCATTCATTATTTATCGAAAATATGAAATCTTCAAAACTTTTTGAAATTAATATCAAGGTAAATTAGCATTAATTTATAATCAACTATTTTTATTCAACCAAGATTTAACAAAAATGTTCTTCCCTTGACACTTTAATTTTAAAAATATTTTATTGATTGTTAAATAAAGCTTCATTCAATTATGTTGCTTTAAATTAAAAAAGTTTATATCAATAATATACTTACTAGCATTCATAAAAATTATCAAAAAGTTTTGTGTAATTTAAATTACCACTTCACATCAGTTAAAATTTATATCAGATTGAAATTTTATTTAAAATTCTTATATTACAAATCACAATTATGGAACAAATTTTTCTGATAAAAAATATTATTCCAATAAATATAATACAAGTACAGTTTTGTTTTTTTATTCAATATTTAAATATGCTATATAAACCATAAATATGATATAGTAGATTAAAAAATAATTTCTTATTAGTTTTCTGGGTCCCATTATGAAATAGTCAATTTATAAAAATTACAAATAATAATTCTATAAATCTTATATATTATAAAATATATTTCTAACATAATATATCTATCAAAATATTAAACAATGTAATATTTAATTTTTTTTAAAAATTATTGTGTCAAATGTCTTATGATAAATAAGAGTTTTCCTATTATATTATTATAACTTCATATAAAACTTGAGTTTTATTAAACCTTTCATTGAAAAATGATATTTAGCTTTTCTCTCAAAAAGTATCTTTGCTACTGGTTATCCACTTTCTTAGCTATAGCTATCATTTTTTAAATGTTACATTGCTAAAAATTATTACTACATTTTTCTTCCTAATAACTAATAAATTAAAGATTCAATATCAGATCAACTTAAGGTCCATCTTGTCCCCATTGTTTTAATAAGAAATTTATATTATGGTAGTATTTTATACACTAAAATAATAATTTCAGTGTACTTGGATTATTCCTGAGATATGGCCACCTTTTAATGAAATTTTTTTAAAAGACTATTTAATTTTAAAAAACCTCAAAATATAATTTAGCTATAACCCTGATATATACTTCTTATAATAGCCCTTTTTTATGACAAAATTGATCACAGTGAAAATCAGCTTAACCAAAAATCAAAAATGGTCATAAAAATAAATTTAGATTTGTAAAAAGTTCTATAAAGGGATAAATACTGGTCTAAGAGTTATCATAATATAAAAATTGGTCATATGGCTAAAATTGTGAATAAATTTTTTTCAAACATATTGCAAAATATATATTGGTCTAAGAGTTATCACACTATAAAAATTGGTCATATGGTTATAATTATGCATGTATTTTTTTCAAACATATGCCAAAATATATTGAAAGCTTAGCATTTCGATAATTTTTTGCATAAATGAATAGGTTAGTGGACAATGTAGCACATCTAACCTAGGTTTAGCTATTTTATTAAAAAAAATTCTAAAAATATTTAATTATTAATTATTTATATTACATAAAAATCAATGGAGAATTTTATAAATTAATATTAATTATACATTTAAGAATCTTTTGAATTTGAATAAAGACCTTCATTTTTTTTCCTATCGAAATAAAAGCATGAAACTTGAATGAGTGTTCTAGAAATTTTTCTGCTGTTAAAAATCTATTTTTGAGATCTGCTTCTATGCTTAAGTATTCTATATCATTTTCATAAAGGTGTTACAGATTTGCCCTATTCACTAACCTCTTACTAATCCCCTTATAAACCATAACTAGGAGTTTACTAAGCTACGAAAAATGATATTCTGCCCTTGATCCCAAAATAATTCTCATAGTTTAAGAGATTTGCAAAGTTTTTTTTTGTAGTATGTATTTTTGTTGAATTATAAATTTGCATACTATAATGTTCGATTATTATGATACTTAATCGGATGTTTTTTTCATAGTGTGTGTAAATCTTATTTGTTGAAATTTAATATAATTGGGAAGATCGAGAATATTTATTTTCAAGAAAAGTTTTAACTTTTATAAATTTATACTTTTATCCTTTTAAATTTTATTATAAATTTGTACTTTTTTTTTGTACTTTTACTAGGTGTTGTGCCGATATTAAATATCCGTGCCGATAATATCGGATCAGGCCGGTAATTAAAAAAAAATCCTATCCGATGCCGTTAAACTTAGCTAATAATATTATCTAATTAAAGTCTTGATTTAGCCATTTTTTATAAATATCGGCCAAATGGAACCGCTTAACGACACATTCACCACCATAAACATTGAAAATATTTTAAATGAGATTATTAACTTTTGGAGATTTAAAAAAAAAGAAACAAAATACACTTTATAGTGCACATAAATTGAGCGTTTACTTTTTGCCATACGCGTCCCTTGTTTAAATTGAGGTTGCCTTTATATCAATATCGTCGATACAAAATTTTAAATAAGTACTAACAAAAAAGGACTCGTCTTTGAAAAATTTTATTATCGTCTGCGTTCTTATTTTCTTTAAATTTCTAAATATTCTTTTTTTTTTAGGATTAGTAAGTTGTTTATATTTACATTTTTATATGATATTACAAAGCGAAGAATTTAAAAAAAGTATCGAAAAAGCAAACTTATTTGCTTCTTTTTTTTAAAATGGTTGCTAACGCCAAACGGTAATTTTTTACCAATTTGCACGAGGTTTGAAATGCTTCATTCGCGCTCGCAACGCAGCATTTGAAGCGCTCGATTTGTGCTCACCGTTACACGCTAAAGTTAGTTGGTTTTTTTTTTGAAAATAAAAAATACTGATATTTTTTTTGGTTCAAAGGATAGATGGTAAATAAATATCATTATAAAATATCGAATATTAATATCGGCACAGCCTTAATAATTTTATTTAACCAAATGGTTTAACCATTTCTTCTACAGATGATTTCGAACTCACAGTTCCAATATTATTAATAATTCCCCAATCATTCAAAATTAAATTTTAATGGAATAAACTATCTTGTATTTACCATGGAGGTTTAAGTAAGTTGTTTTACCCCTCATGCCTCTCATGCCTACAGATAACTGCAGCGCCCCAAAAAATTGCGGATGGGCTTCTCTTAGGTTACCTTATTGTGACATGTGACGTAGTTCGATATCCTATTGCTAGGATTGGAAATTAAACATTATATATTGTTATCCTTAGAATTATTATTTACATTTTACCTTTCTTTATTAAAAACAAATCACACGTAGACCAGTACGCCGATGAAACTATCGGCGGCCGGCGGCGCGTTAATTTTTAGCCGCCGTCAACATAGGCGGATTTAATCGGCGCACCGTTATAAAATTTTATATTATATATTTTTTATTGCCAATTAATTTTTTTAAGAAAAATTAAATTAAAATATTCACTACTCCACAGATATCTCGGTATATTTTTTGTTCATTATAAATTCAAAATTTCCCGACATGATCTTGAATTCAACGTCATTCGTAGAGAAAACTCTTTCACTAAGTGTGATAGTTGCCGTAATACAATTTTTTTAGCTAGCGTGGAAAGATTAGGAAGTTCGATCCTCTTTTCTCCAGAAATTTAGGACATCCATACCTTTTGAAGGCTTTACATGAACATGGCACTCTTGTTCTAAATCACTAAGAGTAGAATCATTATTTCAACTTGTTGAATGTTTAGCTGCTAATTTTGTCAAAATATTTTCTCATGATTCTCAATCGCTACGATAGGTAAATCGGCGGCGCGTCATCGTGAATTTCATAAGCGGCGGCGTTTTCGATGTGGTCTATTCAAACGTATTTCGGTTTGCAAAATGGAAATATTTTTTTTTTAAGAATCAATCTATGGCGTGTATACTAAATAGGTTAAAAAAAAATTTTTATTTTAAAAGTTATTATAATTTCATTGTGGTAAACCAACGAATTGCTTATGAAAACAACTTACCACAGTCAGTTATCAACTTTTGCACTTTATTAAATATTAATTATTACAAAAAGTTCATTTTCATATAATTTATGAACATATAAAATTCAATATTTTAATAAATTTCTATTAACAATATTATTGAAAAAGTAAGTCATTATTAATATTATTCAAATGCAATAATTAACCAAATGTTAACGTTATTTTTTACCATATAATATGCTCAATTAATAACACATTAATCTAATATTCTGTTTATGGTTCGGTATCATCGATTATTGATTGAATTTGTTTTATTAATTTCCGATTTTATTTTGATTTGATATTAGAGATTATATTTTTTTTTTAAATGGCGGAAAATCAGTAAATTTGGCTCAATCTATAGGCGCGTGCCGAATAAAATCCGCAAATCATTGAGGCGTGACGCGTATATGCTTATTTCCAAAGTTTAACCATGTTTTCAACAAAACGAGGCCGAGATTATATTTTAAGGCTAAAACCGTTTTTTAGCTCCCTAAGAATGGAACATTGATTCAATCTAATGGGAAAATGTATTTACGAAATTCTATTTTAACGAAATTAACCTCAATAGACCCCGTTTAAAAAAAATAAATTGAATATATTCTAAAACCACTCACTCATATGTTCCCAAATAGGACCGAAGTCCTTAAGGTACGAGCTCACGATATTTTCGATAAACTATATTTCATTTAATTTGCTATGGAAAATCGACTTTAAATTTTGTTTCTCTTTTTTATTTCGAAATTAAAGAGCCTTTCTTTTTTTTTACTAAATATGAGTCGTTTATTTATTTATTTTGTGACTAATACTTTTTATCTGGTTTTATCACATCAACCCTAAGCAGACGATATTGTATTATATATTTAACATTTTAAAAAAGATTACGTTATTTATTCAAATATGATATCCTTGTTTACTAATATAGTTATTACTAGGATTCTTTCCGAAATTAAATTATGTTCTGACAATTCTCTCAACATTATTCCTTTTACAAGAGCAGTCCGCCCATATGGCGTCTTATAAAGTATTTTTCTAAACTTGTAAAGTATTCCAATATTGAAAGTGCTATGAATATAATTAAAATATTCAGCAGTAATTTCGATACTGATATTTATTACAGAATATGATATGAAAACGAATATCAATCACCTTATTTATTTTGGAATTCATTTTTATTATTTGTGTTATTCAACCAGCAGGTTTAAAAAAGGGGGGAGAATAGAAAGGAAAGATAACATTAATTTTTTTTTGAACCGCGGGTCCGACCTATATCTAATTGATGAAGTTACCGCTCACCGGACCGGCGGAATGATCATATAGGAACTCCGCCAAACCCTATCCTCTAAATTAGTGTTGTCAAAGACGGCTAACTCATTATTTCATCTAAAAAAATATTGCACTCAAGCCTGAAGATTTTGCTCGTAAGAGGAACATAGGTTAGACACTATTTTATCGAAATGTTGAGGGCTTAGGAAATATTTTTCTGGTTAAAATAGTGAGTTAGCCGTTTTAAAAAGTAACGATAATTTTTGATGTTTATTATCCACATTATCTTACAAATGTTAATATACTTCTTCTATTTTTTAAAATTTCAAAGTATTTTATACGTTTTTTTTAAAAAAAAATATTATTACAATGATAAAATATATTATACTCCATTTTTCCCATTCATTACATTAATCACGATGGACGATATATTCCTATCTATCACAAATCAAACTATATTTTTATTTTATTTTTTTTTACTACTTTTTTTTTAAATTCAAAAATTTATTTCTTATCTAAACAAAGGCAATATTATATGCATATTATATTTTTTTTTTTTCGATTGTCAATAAAAAGGAAATAAAAATTTATTATACCTCTTATTCGAGAGGATTTAAAAAAGAGTGTGAAGAGGAGAAAGGTGGGGGGGGGTGGCAGAAAGATTGAGTTCAAGATTTAATTTATTTTTTCTTTAGCATCCATCCATTCATACTTTTATTTTAACGGTGGAGGGCAAGGGGTAAAATAAAATGAATTCGAAAATATAGAAAGAAACCGTAGGTAAAAAAAATAAGAAGGAATAATTTCAATAGATGCTGCTAATTAAGAGGAACGATTTAGCTATCGCGAGACGCACGATAAATGAGGGAACTGTTATATAAAAGCTACGTTTAAACCCCATAACATAAAGCACCTGATATCATTTAGCAATAACAGAGTATAATATAATAAAAGTCCAACAGCGGCCGAGACAGGGGCCTCTAAAAGTCGGAAAACTAGGACAGTTTGGGCAAAATGATCTCCCTTTAATTTTAGCTAGAAGCCTCATTTAAATTTCATTATGATCTAATGGTAAGCTTTTAAAGTTATATATTGTCAATATTGTTTTTAAGAAAAAATCTAAATTCGAAACAACACATTCTCGAAATGAAAAAAATCAGATATTGACGATTTTACCAAATCCTTGGACCCTAAAAAAGAAGATACTACTGAATCCATAGCAATGATAGCAAAAAAAATTGGACAAGGAAAAGGGCGTTTTATCAGATCCAAATACTATAAAGGCTGGAAGTGTTTTTCGAGCCTATATTAGAGATATTATTGGAAAATTTTCATAATTCCCATTATCATATGATGCCTAGTAAATAAACACCGTTTAGAGAGAACCAATTGAAGAAAATACTCATTTTATACTATAATAAGCAATAATATTCTAATTTTATAAAGAAACTCATATTAAGATAAAGGTGAGCCTTAATAAATTTGCAGACTTAAGACCAATTTTTTTTAAAAATTAAAATGATTTGGTTTTCTTTCCTAAAATCAAAATTTTAAAATTTTATCAAAAATGTTTCTTTTTTTCTGATGGTGTAGTATACTCAATATATGAAGAGAAATTATAATTTAAGCTCTCATGGACCTGATTTTGATATCAAAACGGGATGAGCATTACCTAAAAGTTAGCAGGAAAAGCCACCTTCAGCCTCCACAAGAGAATAAAATATTAAACACCTTAGAACCATTAAATTTTTATAAGGCAAATATCACTGGAATTAATTAAGTATATGTAAAATGAAAAAATATCTTGTTCAAAAGACCAAATCCATTCCATTTCAGATACAAAATTTTCATGCTTTTATGTGCCACTTAAGGATAATTAAATGAAAGTTTAAACTATTTTCATATATTTTTTTTGGTTATTTTTAATGAGGAAAGAAATTTGATTCGTCAAATAAATTAAACTTTTCGGATCACAAATAACTCTCCTTTTAAATTATTAAACATAAAATATTTGATAACTTTTGACTCTTGTATTACAACTAACATCAAATAATTTTTTAAGAATATTTGCAATAGACTAATGATTAAAATGCAAATGCCGATATGATTTTATCACAATTTCGGGTTTTAGACATTTAATTTTTTAATCAATATTTAACATCATACTCAGAACTTTAAATGACGCTTCTAGCTCAAATTGTATCTAAAGTTATTTAAATATAAATGGAGTGCATTTTGCACAAAATGTCCCATTTTTTCGATATTTAGAGGTTGCATATCTCAGCTGCTGTTAGGAGTTGGTTACTAAAAAATTTTTCCTTCTCTTAGTTTAAATCTGTCGGGATCGGGTTCACAATGGTGTCCATTTTGTTGATTTGTCATAGAATTCGCCATATACAAATAAAATATTTCTTTCACCGTATCATCTAAATGGGGATATTTTTTATGTTCTTTATTGTTAAACGGTCCAATTTGGGAAAAACATCTCGATTAGGATTTCAGTCTAAATAGCAAAGTTGTTAAAAGATACTTTTTAAATGGATCTAGATACAGATACAACGTCTAAAATAATATCTAGATACAGATTATTTAATCAAAAATCTATCTAGATACAGATTACAGATACCACATTTTTATAAGTATCTAGATCCTTTAACAACTCTGCTAAATAGTATCAACTAAGCCTCAAAATGAGGCAAATAGAGGCCCAAACTTTTCTGCCATCTATGAGCAAGATCTCCAAGCTTGCATAATATTATTTAGGCTAAGACTCGGGCCCGAGGCAATTTAACAACACTTTCTACTGTATAATTCTTCAATCAATTAAATAAACTTATGATTGACGTGCCGTTATCCCAGCCCTTCCCCCTCCCACATCTTTTTCGCCGCGATATTTTTTCAATTTATTATTATTATTTTTTAAAAAAAAATGCATTTTTATTTTATTTAAGATAGAGAAGGGAGCATTGCTTTCTCCAATCGTCGCGGTTATTTACATCCAACCACCACCAAAAAATTGATCATAAATTTAATTTTTCTTTGCGAAAATTATTTTTTAAAAAATAATTTAAAAATTAATTTATTTTAAAAAAAATAATCTATTTTACGATGTAAATTATTTTTTTTTATTACTTTTATAAAAATTTCGCTTAATTTTAGCGCTTTGTTTTTTTTTTAAAAAAAAGAAGAATAATCTGGCGCCTTTTATTTAATCTGGCGCGATTAGCTCTTAATCCCTCTTGCTCTCTCTTTATTTTTAATCTCGAAATTTATATGATACCCTCTTTCTTTCTTTTTACCCCATAAATAAAAAATATTATGTTATAGTATTAATTATATAATTATAAAATTATCGAAACAAGCCAAAAAAAGTTATTTTTAAAGATAGATATATTTATTACATTACGATCCATATGCAATTTAATCGATATCTTAATTTACTCAACAACAACAAAAATTGGTTTTTTAAAAAAAAATATTAAGAAAGGAAGGGAGGAAAGAAAGAATGCTGCAATGTAAGTTATAATACATGATGATGGTAAGTTTTTTTTTGTAGTTGCCATGCTACTAGCACGATATCCGTGCAATGATACCAGTAAAAAATATGATTATTTTATTGTTCGGAGAAAGGCAATATAATTTATCAATATTTTTTCATAAATATAATGAAGGTTAATATCTATTTTTGAGTGTCGTCCACCGATATCGGCTAATATTGAGAAGTATCGACCGTGACCTTTAGTAACGCTAGCGTTATATTTTTATTTATTTTTAAACCTTATATAGTTGACCAATTTCAATTGCGAATACCAAATATACGAAAAAGAAAGGGCAGAAAGAAAGAAAGAAAAGAAAAAATATGTTGTTTTAATAATCGAGTTATCGCCAGCATTCGTCTGACTGACTTATTAAATTTTGTTGAAAATAAAAGAAGAAAGAAATAAAAACATAAATCGATTTTTTTTTCTTCTTCATGATTATTATTTTTAAAAACTTTTTGAAATCAAATAAGTTTTATTGGAATTGAAAATTTTCATCAAAAAAAAAATGGCTCGGATACGCGATACGCGATATTTATCGCCTAGCCCTAGAATCATATACTTAACAGTTATATATATGCGACAAAAGCTTGGTTCTCTCATAAAAGCCCCTCGGACCGGGAAAAAAATGGAAATAATTAAGAGGAAACCCCACTTTTTTTGGGCAGGCCGCGGTTACCTCTGCGCGCAAGAGGCGAATCCACTTACTTAAACGCCCATGGGAGATATGAGGATGGATATAAAGCCCATGAAATAAAAATTTGATTAATGGAATGAGAGTTAGTTGGCTGTTGTTTAGTTTAGCTTTTATTTAGCATTGTGAGAAACCTAGAAATAAACGTAACATTGATATACAAATACGATCACTTATCAATAGAACTAGTTCTTTATTATCCAACTTTGAGGATGATCAATAGCCCATTCCATTATTCAATATTCATCCTTCCGGAACCCTAAGAAATATTTTCGGAATATTTTAAAATTAATTTTTTGTTGAAAAGCCCCCTATTTTTTATTTTAAGATAATAATTTGTGCTTTAATCACAACCGTTCCGGCGGTCAAACGACGAACAAAGTAAGCGACACCAAGTTATCCGAACGAATTCTTTATACCGGAACGAAGGGTCGATATAATTTTACGAACCTTAACGAGAGAAACGCGAGTTGTGTCACATATTCGTGGTATTATTGTTTTTAATGGTAGGTGCTAATGATGATGAAATACACCGCTTCCTCGGCCAATTTCCGAATTAACGTATCTTTTATTGTTTGTCTTCCTTTCTAGTTTCAAACCATATTAAAATTTCTTAAAAATAATTAAGGAGGAGACTAACGTCTTACTTTCCCTCATCTTAGATCATCCTGAAATCTTTATAAGACTAATTAACGAAGATATGCGCGTGCGCAGGAATTCTCTGTGGAAGGGGATAATTAGAATTTAATTTTAAAAATTATTTTTAGGAGTCATTACGGAATATCTTAATAAAGCTTCATAAATTTATATTAGACTATAGTGACTATATAATCTATCGATAATTTCTAAACACAAATTCAAATATAAATTAAATTATATAATATATTAAATGTGTTTAAGAAGAACTTTGTAAAAAATAGTATAAATTTTTAAAAAAACATATTTGGAAATATAGATTAATGCACAAAAATATTTTTTAAAGAATTATCGCATATATATATACACACAAATTTACAAAATATTCATAAACCAATATGGTAAAAAAATGGTAAAAAATTTAATTAAGAAGAATAATTATAAATTTATAATGTAAATATTCAATATTCTCGGGGATCGAGCTAATTTTTCAATACTTTCATCAGTGTAAGATCTAACACCCATCCAATCTATTTTCCGAGGTAATACTTCTCAGTAGTGTTGTTAAACGGCTCGTTTTGAGTCGATTTTTAAAAGCCTTCTAACTCAATATATTATCTAGAAAAAATATTACTTAAGTCTGAACATTTTGCTGATAGATGTGGCCCAAAGGACATCTATTAACTAAATGTCGAGGCTTAGGCATATTTTTCTGCTATTTTAAAAACCAGCTCATCCTTGTTAAAGAAGGAAATGTTCTTTTATTTAATAGGGAAAATATAATTTTATATATTAGGAAAATAATAGTCTAAAATGTGTTTGATAGCATTTTTTTTGGAATATTATCAACCATATTTAACTTTTTATACCATAGTTTGCTTTGCTTGATTGATTTAAGAACCTTTTCATTCTAGCTTTCTCTCTCCTTTACCGAGCATTGCGCTTTTCAGTAGTCGTACATCAAAAGTCAATCAATTATCAAGACATTTACCACCATCTCAGATCCCCGTCAACTGCGAATTTAGATCTATGGAAGATAAAGGCTCCAAACATTTGCTTTCCTTTATCTTCCAGACAACAATACAGGGATTTACCCTTAATCCAGCAAAGGTTGTGAATGGCTCGAGATTTCAAGTTCATAACCTTTGGTTTTTTTTTTCTATCCAACGAAAATTTCTCACAATTTCGTGAACTGTGTTATCATCACGCCTTCATCTTACCAACTCTAGTCTTGGTCATCATTCACTAAATTTTCCTTTTTAAAAGGCCACCATCTACGCCACGAAGCTATTAAATTGCAATTATTGATAGAACTCCGCTCAGCTAATATTACATCCACCTTAGAACCCTTGGGACTTAATTTCGATGCCAATATTGGGCCGGATGAAATGACACTCATTCCATGGAATAACCAAATCCCACTAGCCCAGGACCTCCAACTCGGTAGGTAAAGCGGAAATTAGGATTTAGAGCCCGGGATTTTTTCAAAATACTTCCAAAAAATTGTGCTTTATTTTAGGTGACCCTCAGTTAGGAGGTATTTCACATCCACCAACGGATATCATTGGAGAATATGTAGGTTTACACTGTATATCACAATCCACGGATTTTATATATTTTATTTTGAAACACATATCTATTTTTGAAAACAAATAAAATAGTTATCTTTTTTTAAAGAAAATAAATAACTTACGTCCAAAACCTGTTACAAAAATTTTCAATAACACTTTTTAAAGTTATTAAACTTTAAAGAAAAAGCGAATGATAAAAGTTTTGAATATCTTTTCTGATAATAAAATGTTTAATTTCGTGTTTTTTTTTAATATAAAGTTTTTGAAAAGTTTTCAAATTAAATAATTTTTTTTGTATTATTTTGGACACAACCTTCATATTTTTATTTAATTTTTTTGCTAATATGCTGTCCAAATAAATTTGTATATTTTTTTTTTATAATAACAAAACATATTTTTATTTTTATAATTTGATTTTGAATCAATAAAAAAAAATTGATAAATTTAAAAAAAAAAAATTATAATTGCGTTCAATTCTTTGACCTCTATTTATTTAAAAAGGCTAATGATACACGCCATCATATTAATATAAATGGAATCATATCCTCGCTTCCAATCTTGGTATATATCATACCCCGGCGCACATAACACCTATGTTAGTTTTTCAAAAAATAAACTGGTCCTTCCCGGTTTCGAATAAAAATTATTCTCATCCTATTAATTGTATATTATAGATTTGAACATAAATAAACTTTAAAATAATTTTTAATTTATATTATAGATATCATAAGGATAAAATTCCTTGCGTTAAGACATGGCGAACTTGGCCGACTTGCAATACAATCTAACCTGGGTACTGGACAAAGCCCTCTCTGGCCATAAGAGGGCGGTGCAGCAATTGGCCGGAGGTAGAGACGAAAGGCTCAATAGGCTAATTCACGAGGATACCGAGTTGCTCAGAATCTTGCTAAGGGATATCGCTCGCCAAAATACTGGGAATTCGGAGATAATTCCTGAAGGAAGTCACGATATCAACGAATGGGTGTTTGGAATCATCCGAGATGATGGGGTTAGAGTTCTTTAACTTTCAAAAAAATAGTTTATTAGGCCCAAGATCGGGACGCTTGTATTTTTAGATTCTATTAATTCTTATGGCTGGAAACTTGTTAATTTAGGAATATGCTATTGCTAATCTAGAAAAGAGCCTCATTTACTTATCTAGGTACTTACCCCCATAAAACTTTCTGTTCTTCAGGGTTCCAATCTCTTCGTACTTCATAATGATATAATTAAATTTTTTTAATAAAATCATTTATCGGCTTTAAAATGACCACATTTATTCCATTCAAATGATCAATTATTCTTTCCAACTAAATTAAAAAAAAATATTTTCTCGACAATCGATCAATTACCAGACCGTCTCCCCCAAACCTCTTGTGGCTCAAGCCCTAACCTCCGGACGTTTATACCTCTTGGCCATCTCCGAGGTGTATCTCACGTGCCGCCCAGCTCACGGAAATCCTTACGCAAACCCGAAATCGTACACCTTTTACCATCCGCATTACGCGCGTAATAATATGTTGCCTTTCCATTACAACAAATCAAACTCTCCACAATCGTTAGAGTGAGTAAACATAGAATTTGATAAAATAGTTTTTTATTTAATACGAGATATTTTTTAAAAATATTAAATTTTAATTTTCATCCATTCTTCTTTTTAAACTCTCCATGATTATCGAGCCTTGTCATAATGCCCCGGTCTATTAAATCCAATTTCTACGGTTATTAGTTCTTTAAGCCTGTGAAGAGCATATCTATAATGTTAAGCAGCTGATTATAAGCCCCCCCCCCCCATTCTATTTTTGACATCGATTTTTTTTATAGAAGTAATACATGGACTAGGCACAAGTGGGCCGATATTTTGAACGCGATACACGCCGAAAATTACGGGAAACAGTATGACAACGAATACGAAGATCATGTCGAGGAAGGCGGTCGATTTAAAAATAGGATAGTAGCATCTAAAGACCAACCGCTAATAACATCCATGGCTAAAGAACGATTAACCGGAATGGGCAGCCATTTTGATATGGTCAGTTTATAAAAGATAAAATTTTTTGGAAAATCGACTTTTTTTTAAAAAAATGTTGTATTCCTGGTCTGGTCTCAATAAAATCGATATCGATCCGATAGAACCGAGTAACCTTTATAATAGTGTCATTAAATGGCCCAAGATTTTAGCCAATATAATATTATGTGAGCCTCGAGATTTGTCATATAGGGGTCCAATCCGCAATATATGAGCAAAATTTTTAGGCCTATTGGAACAAGGACTGGACCCGAAAGGCGGATGCCAGAATGAATATGACTTTTTGGCGGGAAATCGATCTTACCACAGTTTAACATCATTTAAATCAGTTATCTCCATCAAATTAATCGTTAGTTCCCATATAAAAACTTTTGTAAATAAATAATATAAAAAGGATGCCCACACCGATTTTGTAGACCGTCTAATGAGGATGCGCCTTAACAATATATGCTTCGATGGGAGTCCGAAATTCGGGCTATGCAATGGCGACAAGCTACCCCATAGCTATTCGAATAAACAGGATCATGACACCCTGACCCTTTTGCAGCTGTTTGAGTGAGTTTTCTAAAAAATAATAATAAGTATATACATAATGCAATATTATAATAAACATTGAATAATGTTGTGCCTTACCCTAATAGTGTTTTATTTATATTTGACGCGCGATTTTCATTATCAAAATTGTTTGGCTTGAGTGAAGGCCAATTGTGGCTCGATTTTAACTTTTTTTTGTTTTGTTTTAAACTTTAATTCCTATATTTTAAATAGATATGAATATTTTTTCTTCTTCTCCCCATATATTTTAAAGCGTAATAATGGACGAGGACGATGACGACAACAGCTTACACGAAAGAGAAAAGCTCGAAAGTCCCTCTCCCCACGGCCAGTCTATTGAAACCCAGATCAGCTTTTGCGTTAACAAATTGTGTTCCAGGGTTAGTAGTGACCATTTAATATACTATTTATACATGATTTTATTTTTTTTTACAATATATGAACCAATTTATATAAATATATCGTCACTCTTGATTATTATAGGGTTGTATCCAGAGAATTTAAAAAAAAAGATTCAATAAATCTGATTACGTGTTAAAATCCTAATTTGACCCTTATATCGCGCACATACTGAGCTTTTGCTTGCCATACTTTTTTTATAAAAAATTAAAAAACGTAACGCATCCCTCGTTTAAATTTTGGCCGGATTTGTAATTTATATTAAAAAAGAACAATAAAACGCTAACCTTATATTAATTTTTAAGAGAAATGAAAAAAGAGCTATAAAAAGTATTTAAATAAAGCAATGTTAGTTTACATTTTTTAAAATGATTTTAAGCGCTAAACAATAATTTGACCAATTTGCACTAACGCTCAATGTCTGCCCATTATTAAGGGGTTACAAACGGCGAAGGGGGAGGGGGGGGTAACATATTATTTACAATTTAAATAATACATAAATATATATATATAAAGGTTGAAGGTTTTCTCAAAACGGCTAATCATCAATTGCCTGATTCGGACCCAGAACTTTTAAGCGAAGATCTCAAACTTCTGGTACAAGCATTGACTCGCAACAATGCAAATATATTCACTCGCTTACGATCGGGCGATTTGTTGCACGACACCAAAGACGCAACGGCTCTATGTGGGATACTCTACTTTTTTCACCCCGACGACTTCCCTCTCATCGGTTTAATTGGCTAATACTTATAAAACCTTAATAGCTGCTGAACTCAAGGAATGCTCAACTGAAGGAGATTTTATCTTTAATTGGAAAAAATATTTAAAATTGAACAATTATCTGAAGTAAGGAGTAGGGATATAAGGTTTGAGAGATATGGGTTAGGATTATAATTCATTAAAAATGGTTTTTAATAAAAGTAAATCATTTTTTTTATCAATAACTCGTCAAATTTGACATGTCATGTGATTATAAAATAAACTAATAGAAATTTAAATGAATCAGCTGTTGTAAAGGCAATTTTCTTAAGTTGGATCATAATCTTATAAAACAGGGCAAGACTTATCCCCACAAAAAATGCTTAAAATCTTTACCCAAGAAACGCTCCCATATGGGGAAATTTTTAATGGACCTAGATCTATTACATAATATTACCTAGATTAACGATTAATTCATTTATATGTGAATCACTACAAATCTGCCGATAACACGCTATTTTGGTTTAGATAATTTTTTGAATTAAAATAGTCTAACTAGTTGATTTGGTACCCATCGACGCTCAAAATGTATTTTAATGATTGATTAGTTTAGGTAAGTTATATATGTCAGAAAAAATACACGAATAAAAATATGTTTAAATAAAGATTTTTTCAAATAATAAATCAAAGATGTTTTAACTGGCGATTTTAGCTTTAGTTGGTCTTGCTTACGATCTTTCTTGGCTTCCAAATTAACCACTGTGATCATTTACGACAAGATTTGCGAATATTCTAACAAATCCTTGCTCACCTCCATTGACCAGCTGATCCATTTCCACCTTTCCACTCCCGATATTGCCGACAATAACGTTCAGCTGGATCACGATAAATACGAGGTATTCCGCAAAAGGGCCCTGTTTTTCCTGGGCGATTTATTATACATGCTTTTCACGACTTGCCTCGAGGAAATACGGCTGGAGGAGAACGAGCTGAGAGCGGAACACTACGCAGATCATAATGATAATGGCAGCAGGGGTGATAAAGGTAGTAACATTTATCACTCTCAAAATAAAAGTCAGGAAATAGACGTGGCTAATATTTTTCAGGAAAGGGATTTTGTATTAGATAACGAGTAGAACCCTAAATTTAAGACCTAAAATCAGAACCCATAACCTACTTTTCAAAATTTTAGTGACCAAAATCACAATTTTTTTTAGAAAAAGATTTGGACCGGAGGAGCCCTTTTTTGTCCAAATTCCTAACTCCGGATATAACCCTTGTCCATCAAAAAATTTAGGGCAGTTTCGTTTAGTACATTTTTTTTTTGCTCACGAAAAGTGTATCAGCTGACGTATAATGCGGGGTTTTATTTTATATATTTTTTTAGAACGGTTTCCGCAAAACAACACCCACGCTGAACGCAACCATTTCGAATTATCTAACGAGTAAACAAATATTTAACGTTTTTCTATAAGCTATAAATCATCTAGAAACCTCAACTTATACTATCGTTGCGTTAGCGTCCATCATTGGACCTAATTCTTGTATTAATTTTACGTTCACCAGCTGACGGACTGACTTGAACATATTTTTTTTTGCCCTTTTCCTTTGCTTTTTAAAATTAGTCGCTACTATCTTTATAAGACTGAAACGGTTTAAGGACGAACCTGATCAGGTTAGGATCGGACTTTTGACCGCACCGTCGAAATATTATATAATTTTTTTTAAAAAAAAACGATCGATAATTTGACAGGAACAGATGGGATTCCCGCATTTATCTTAATCAATTACCTGGATATCAATCCGATACTCGAATCAATTGCTTTCAAAATGAGACAGGTTTGAATTTTATTTGTAATCCAAATACCCCCTTTTATATATTTATTTTTAAAACCTCATAATTTCTTCATCTTTTTTTAAATGATTTTTTAAAATGATTTATTTTCGCATTATTAAGTAATTAAGAAAAATTTGCGAACTATCTAATCTTAGTGGCAATCGATGTGTCAGTTGTCACTCGGTTAATAATTATCATCGGTTCGGATAATTGTATCATTCATTGTATTTTTCTTTATTGTAAGATACATTTTTTTTAAATATTAATTTTAGGTTATATCTAAAATATTTTTTAATATTCCCCTCCCTTGTTCAATGAAATTAGCTGTGAATTTTAAGAAGCATTACTAAAATTAGTGACTAATTTAGCCTAAAAATAACATATCGGCATGGAAATTCATAACTAATTTAAACGAGTTAAGGCAGGGTATTGGGATAACAAAATTGTTTGATGATTTCGAATATTGATTTATAAAAATAGGAAAATTGTATTTACTATACATCTTTCAATTAACAATGAAACTTAATTTTTTAAAAAATATTTTTTAAGTTTATTTTTGATTTTAAAAGTTCATTATTTTGAATAATTTTGGCTGTAAATTCTGTAAATCGTTTTAGAGGGGAAATTGAAAATATGATCATTAAATGGATATTAAATTATTTAACCCACTCAATTTAAATAGGCTCTGCCTATGTTTTCTTTAAAGAAAATTTTTTTTAGTCCCGGGTTTAAAATTTATGGCCCCACTTATATACCCGCTTCGGGCTTTGGTCCACGCCCGCAAGGCGGATGATTAAAACACATGATAAAATTATGTGGGGGTGGGGTTGCTAAGACTCGAACAAAAAAAAACACTTTTAATAATAGCGGAGAAAAAAACTATGAAATTTTGCTCACATTAACATTGAAAAACCTGCTGAAATAGTACCTATTTTATTTAAGTTAACTCTCGAGAGCTGTACTCTCATTTTGAAAATCCTTCTTTTCTTCTCCCCAATCATGAAATTTAGTCACATAATAATTTAAAAAAAATTTCCTGTTATAACAATTGCTATAAATTTTGATATTTAGGTCTTCCGAACCATGGCCAACCTGCCCCTTATAGACTAACCCAAAGCCAAAGCGAAAGCCATGGGCAATATTTCAACGATCATGGCGGTGTTGGCACAAAAAATAATAGCAACATCGACAGCCATTACAATTACCAACTTCCCAACAAATATCATACCTATAACAAATGTCCCTTCGCTACCAATGATATGATGTATAGATCAAACAGTAAAAAATTAATAAATATATGAATGTTAATTAGTAGAACAGCTGGTAGGTTAACTCGCAGTTTTTTAAAGATTAAAAAAAAACAATTGAATTGATTACGCTCGTTCTCATAAGCGTGAAGCAAAAAAGTCAGTTAACCCTGGCATAAGCGGATTTTTTTTGGCGTACACTTTTGAGGCTGAGTAAATTAATGATTTTATTTTTTTTAAACTAATATAGTCCTCATGAATCATCAGCCGCCAAACCTACCTCTGCCAAATTTCGCTGAAGCGAAACCAAATAATCACTTCCAAACTAACCTCAGAAACGCATCTCGCTATAACTGTAACAGCGGCGTTAACCGTAATTCTCCCTACGGCCAACGTATTAACGGCGATAACGATAATAATAATCGCTACTACCAAAATCGTCACCAACAATTATCGTCGTCCAATCCCAAGACGAGGATGGAGGCCAGGAAACAGCAGATCCGACAAATATCCAGGTACGCCCGGAGAGGCAATGCGCTACCCAACTCGAAAAGCGCCTTATCTGTTGTCGATTGCGATTCCCTCACCAACAATTTATTGAGCCTAGATCTGAACAGTCGCACCAACAACCGTTACTATCTCGACCACCATCAATTCGAAACGTAAAACTATAGGGAAAATATTTGATTATTATTTATAGGGGAAAAAAAGTAATCAGAAATGCACGATTACCATTTTCATTACCATTACCTATCACAGGCTATATTAAAAATATAATTACTCTTACAAAGTTGTGCTGCGTTATTTGATTGATTTTTCTCTTTACAAATTTTGTTAAAAGCCTATTTTTATATAGTTTTTTTTAAAGTTTTTTTAAAAAATTTAAAATTGAATAAATTAAAAAAAAAACAAATGACAGACACCAATAATAAAATAAAAACCATGAATTTGATTTGATTTTTATCTGGATCGTGGACATTTTTAAAAGAAAATACTTGACAGACAGAAAAAGAAAAGTATCATAAAATTAATAAAAAGTATATAAAATTTTGTTAATTTTTTTTTATTTAAAAATAAAAATGAAAAATAATATTGAATTTAAGCTCTCAATTTTCCTCTTTTGCCCGAAAAGTCGCCATTTTAATAATGGTATTAATCAATATCACTTTACAATTATGTGACAGATCTATTCGTAGTTAGTCACCTCTCAATGCCCCTTTTTTGTAAACTTCCTTTTATACTTTTCATCCAACTTGATGGTTGGATAATAATCATCTATTTATGGCTTAATCATCTAATGATGGAATTTCGAGGCATCAGTAATAAAGAGTTTGGCTTAGATCGTGATCTATTCAGCAAGGAATTGCCAGCAAGAGATTGGGTATAGAAATGATTGGAATAATAATACGACGAAGTAGACTAAGATGGTTTGGGGGCATGTGGAACGTATGACAAAAGATGGCTGGGTAAAGAGATGCACCTTGATGGAAGTAGGAGGATTATGACCTAGAGGAAGGCCCAAGACGACGTGGACAAATGTGATAGCGGGGAGATATGAGAATGAGAAACATGAATGGTTTACTAATATTGATGCTCAGGACCGTCAAAAATGGGAAAAGAAAAATCAGAAGGAAAACAGGCCAACCTGGGTAAACCCGGAAATCGCCATAAAACGGAGAGGAAGAAGAAATCGTGATTTATCCGTTTTTAAAAATCGACCGAACGAGGCGTTTAGCAATACTACATTCAGCCCATTGCCTATATTTTTAAAAATGATTAACTCTTGGAGAATTATAAAGCAAAGTACACTTAATCATTCTAAAAGTTAAGTTGGTTTTTATAGCATTATGCTTGATAAAACAATTTTATTATTTTAAATATAAACAGCATTTTATTTTAATAATTTTACAAAAATGCCTAAATGAAAAAGATATTTAATCATGTAGTTCCAAATATAGATTATAGTTTCTAAAATTAACAATATATAATATATTTACGTTTTATTTTATATTGTATAGTTGAAAAACGATTATAATAACATATATAAAATTATTGTTATATAATTATTAGTTTAGGCTGTGTCCTAAAATCTTAAAAAAAATATAAATAAATAAATTTATAAATTTTGAAGGAAAAAAAATAACAAGCTATTTTTAATGTAAAAATAAAATGGTGTTCTAAATCATATTTCGTAATTTACAAAAAATTTATTTATTTAGATAATTTTTATGAAAAATCTAGTAATATTAAAGCATGTTATTTTTCGTATTTTTTAATCGTTTTATTTTGGATTTGTTTTTTTCGTTTTATTTTGTAAAAAAAAGTAATGGAAGATTTCGGACATGTTTCTAATTTTTATTAATTTGCAAAAATTTAGAAAATTTGAGTTTTTTACCAAGAATTAAAAAAAAAGGATTCATTACAATTTAGAATTATTATTATTATCTAAACCCTCGCATGCCAAGCGTTGACCGTTTATAATATAATCCGCTCATTAAATACTACACTATTGAACTTAAAACCCCCCTACAGTTTTTTTTACTTGAATAAAAAAAAATATTGATTTTATATGACATTTTTCAAAGATAAGATGGTATAAATATAAATCTATATAAAATGTCGTTGGTATCGATTAATAAATACCTACAACGAATCGAATATAGACAAAATAATTGTGTGTACGGCTGGTAATTTCGCTTGTAGATTGCTGAAAAAATTGGGCTTCTGCTTGCCAAATCTAATCGGGCCGTTTTTAAAAATCGACCCAAACCGTACTTTTTAACAACCCTAAATTGGAATTTAAAATCATTATTTTTTTGAATAAATCTTAATGATTTTTTTTGAATAAATGTTCATAATTTTTTTGAATAAATCTTCATGATTTCTTTTGAATAAATCTTCATGATTTGAATAAATCTTCATGATTTTTTTGAATAAATCTTTATGATTTTTTTTGAATAAATCTTCATAATTTTTTTGAATAAATCTTCATGATTTTTTTTGAATAAATCTTCATGATTTTTTTTGAATAAATCTTCGAATATTTTTTTTTTAGATTTTTTTTTATGAATGAAAATTATAAAAGAATATTTTTTTTTCTTACATATTTGGAATTTTTGGTAAAAGTTGAATCAAAATTAAAAAGATATTTTTTTCGTAAAATTTAAAATTTGTGATTTTATAAGATTGTGGAAAGAGAGTAAAAATAAATAAATAAAATGTTCCTTATGGAAGATGATAAATAAAAATAATTTTAAATATTTATGAATACGTTTTAATGATAACGGTTTCAAATATTTGCTGATAATATCGAAAAATTTCAAATTATTCCAATAATTCGATCGTTTTTATTCGATTCTAATGTTACCCTTATTCTTAAAATACGAATTGAATAACGAATAATTCGTTTTAGGTATAATCGATTATAGGATAGGCTTTGTAATAATATCGAATCGTTGAAAACTTGGATGATCGGCACAGGCTTAGTTCCGGTTTCAAGCTATAATCATTATGTCATATATTTTTTTAACCATTTTTATTTTTATTTTGTTAGCGAAAGCCTCGTGACTAACAGCACCAACTTTCGGCACTCATCATCCTCTTCCCCTTCTAATGGCGGCTCCTATTTTGCAGCCGCTAATCGTAATGTTGTTCCAAAAACACGCCAGCCTTACATCCCCATTCCTCAGCACCCCAATAATATCCATCATCGGCACCCAAATGACGTTGATAACTACAATTTGCGCAAATCTGGCCATCATTGCCAACCCGAACTAATGTACGACAACGATATCCGAGAGACAATAAATAAGGATCGCACTAGAGATTTCGGCACATTAGGAGCCCACTACAAAGAAGAAGGTTATCGCGATAGCAATATTAAGGAAGAAGAATACATTCGACGGGATGAGAAGGAGAGGCCAAATAACACCTACCTGGAATATCAGCCAGACCGTTTTAACCGGCATAACACTGCCGCATTTTCTAGCGATAGGTATGATTACAATTCCTACAATGGAGATAAGAGGGGCCAGCCGAATAATCCACTTCCTTACGTAATACCTTATTCAAGTATATCTGGGACTGGTGGCGGTTCCTCCGCCACTGTATTAAGTAATTCCGTTGCCTATGATACAGCGACGGGTGAAAATGTCCCGTCTTCTCGTGACAGATACAATTACCATTCCTACAATGGAGATAAGAGGAGCCAGCCGATTAATTCACCTCCGTTCACTGTACCTTATCTAAGTATTTCCGGGCCTCTTGGCACTTCTACCGTTACCGTATTCGGTAACTGCAATACCCATGATACAGTAACAGACGAAAATGTCGCCTCTTCTTGCGAGAGATACAATGACAACTCTTACGAGAATGATTCAAAAAGCAAACCTAATAATCATCCTCCTTGCGTAATACCTCATCTTGGTATTTCCGGACCACATGGCGGTTCCTCTGCCAATGTATTGAGTAAATCCGCTACCTATGATACCCATACGAGCGAAAATTTGATTTTGGCTCGCACTGTAAATGATGGCAACGGATATCGAGACCTTAGGTCTACTAGCGGCGATTTCTTGACCCGCAGAAGTCAAGACAATCTTCAGAGGTTGGAGGCGAGCTATGTGATCGATGCGCACCGAAGCTCTGATGGCATTCTTGCGACTCCTCGCGATTATTATACCCCTTCTTCGACTAGATTGGGACATGATCCATCTAACCACGGGACTGTCAATGTCTTGATGGGCAAAATAAGCAAGCTCGATATCGATGATCAAAAGGTCTCATTTACAAATTAAAATTAAATTCTGATTTATTTTTTAAATCCTCCAGCTAGGCCTGATCCCTCAAATTTTACTATTTTTGACCGTTTTTCAGAATTATCACTTAAATTCTTATAATCTCGTGACAAAGAATTATTATTGCTCTTATATAATTCGATAAATCACTTATTAAACATTTATTAATTTTCTTCACAATATGCATATTTATATTAATAAATATTAGTAGAAATTTATTTTAAAAAATATTTTGGGCCGAGCTTGATATATTAGTCTTGGGTTACCAGATATGGGATAAGGTTAATGATACTATATTGAAAAAAGTGTTTAAAGAAGAAAAAAAATGCCCAAACCATCAATATCTTGGCTAACATGAGTGACCATTTTTCTAAGAGCTTCGGCTAACCAATTATTTTTTAAAATCACGATACATGTCAATCATCACATTTATCCTGCTTCTACACGATCCTATCAACAAAAAAAATACTCCTTCCATAACAGACTCCGAGACCCGCGAAAGTCTCTCTTTTCCCTCCCGGTGCCAATTTTAACAAATCGCCTTCGCTCCCTCCTTCCTCCCTCTCCCATTCTTCTTCCTCCAACCAACCACACCACGATTCGGATGTCAAGAAGAGCATGGGATTCGTCGTTCCGCTGGACCATCATCCCTTTAAAAACGAGAGCACTTCCTGTTCAGGGATGGATACTGAACTAGGGATATCCCGAGACGAGGTATCATTATTTCAAAAAAAAAAATTGTAGGAATAAAATTAAGGGGTAACATGGGCTCTTTTTTTTCATTTCTATATTATTAAAATCAGAGACTGGTACCATTTGCGAGGCCCGGACCGGGTATTTTTAGAGTATTTATTTACTTTTATGTTGGATAGAAGAAAAAAAGGAGCTTCACAATTTATGGTATTTTATACTACAATGTAAAATGTCATTTTACAACTTATATAAAGTTAAGCATTATTTAAGATTTTATAAATGAACTCGAATTTACGTAGGTTCAACTTCTATTATGTATCCGTTCCCTAACGATTTGAATTAAAATTTACTATGTTTTATATTTTTCTCGGTTCTTCGCGCTTTAAATTGTGCACGGGAGAATTATTTTTTATAAAATTTGATCTAACCTATGATATTCAAAAAAAATATATTTACCCCCCCCCCCCCACCCTCATTCTATTCCAGGATTTAGATGAATCGATCATTAAACGTAAAGAAATCATAATTTTGAACGTGGTTAAAAGGAGGGCCGAGATGGAAGCATCCAAGGCAAAGAATAATGCCAAAGCCGCTCAAGCAAGAGAGAAAATGATGTTTAATATTATTTTTTAAAAAAAAACAACTATATTTAAGGTTTTTTTCAAAATTAGCATTCCTTCAATGCCCCGAAGCAGATTGACCCCACCCGATACGAATGGAAAAAAATTTAATATATTCTGAATCGTTAAAATGACCTTTAAATTGTTTTGCCTAAAATCTTGTTTCAATCCAAGTCACCTGCCAAATTTAATATTTTTCAAGGCTCGGGGAGTATCGTTGTCGTAGTTACCTCCTCTAGGTGAATCTACACGTCACGAATCAGCTGGTATACGGACGGTTTGCTAGAAGTGTGATAATTTTACTCGGACGAATGGACCGTACTTTTTATTCGTAGAGAACATTCTCTATAACAATCATATGATTATTTATTTTTTTTAAAATATCCTTTTCTGGAAATAAACGATCGTTTTCAATCACGGTGCAGATAGGAAATAAATGAATAGAATTCCATTTTATTTTTTTTTTCTAAAAGGGATACATACTTACCTTTTCCCGTTTGAATGGTAAACTACTTTTATGTACAAAAATGGTCAATTCCAATCTTCAATTATTTAAAAAAATTTTTTTAACCTTCTATTCTTAATTTTTTTCTCCCTCAAACATAGTGAATATATGAAAACTATTGTGACAAAACGACCAGATTTATTTCGTAACTTATAATAGGTTTGTCTAAAAATTTTGTAAGAATCTAGTTATTTACACTTAACCATTAAACTTACCACTATTAGGAATAATTTGTTTTTTAAACGGTAGTAAAGCCCTTCGTGATCTTTCTAGTCTCTATTGAAGTGGATTTTTTTTTGACAATTCCCTGTATTCTTATAGTAAATTTAGAATCTTTGAATAATCTCGTTTTGCATACTACCTTACTTAAAACATAAACCTGACAAATTCCATCCCCTTAATTTTAGTATATTACGGTTTATAATCTTGAACGCAGCATTCTTTAGGAAAGCAGAAATTAAAAATGCACAGTTGTATGGGGGGAGGGGATATAATTATCATAATAATATAAGAGAATAATCATAATCACTGCTTGGTCGAAAATTGCTGAAATCAATCTAAACCTTTTTTTTTATCAGAGATGTGCCGATATCACAATTTTTAAGTACACATGAAAAGCTTGTAAAATTTTATTTTTGCTTTGAGCGCAAAAATTTACTTCCCTTAAACTTTCTAGAATTCAAGCGCAATAAGTTAAAAGATAGCGAGACCAATTAATTTCTAACGTTTGCACATTTAAAAATGTTATAGCCTGCTTAGTTGCACACCGAAATGTCTTAATTAATACTTAGGTTAGATATATTTAATTGAGCAATATCATAAGGATTAATGAATTAGAATTGGATATTTTTTTTAAAACGCGGATACATAGACAGAACAGAAACGCAAAAACGCCTTTGTTCTGTCCCTGAACCCTGATAATATACTTAAAACTCCCCATTTATGCGTTATAACTATTATTTATATTTTTTATCTCATATTAATGATTACGAAACGCTCAATTTTAGAAGGCTCTGGTTGGACTAAATTCTTATTATATGTTTTTTAAATGATTTAAAAAAAATTCGAAGCAACTCTTAGTTATTGTCAGGTTAATAGATTTAAATTCCTAACTGTGACGGTAATCAGCACGACGTTTCAAAACAATGCGCCGACTATTAAAGTTGTATCAGGATTTATCAGTAACATTGATAGTTCGCATAGAAGTCGATACATTTCATAAGTCTCGATATTGTCCAAAAAATTGTTTATTGAATGTATCTCAGCTTTTTACCCTCGTTCCAAATAATTTGAACGCGACTATAATTATGAATCATTCACATTCTTAGCGAATCACGTCCGTTACTAGATTATTCTGACGCAGAAACATACGATTATGTGCAGATTTACGGTCATTATATTGTTTATTAAAAAATTGATTTTCCTCTCTTCCTCGTGCATTAAAATCGCGTCTCAGGGCCAAACAGATCGAGCTTGAAAAGAAAAGGGAAGAAGTGAAAGAGCGAAAACAAGCTATACTCATAAACTATCTAGAGGCGAAACGGGCACGAAATAATACCGACGTTCCTCCGTGCCCTTCCAGTGAGTCCATTTAATTTAATTATTTATGTTTCTTTCGGATTTTTAAAAAGTTGTTAAAGAATCTCATCTTATAAAGATATTTAGTTTTGTTCCCGAATACCCCTTTTTTAAACTTAGACTTCTAATAATACTTACAAATTGAGTCGTTTCATAAAAAACTAGGTTACCGGTAGAATGAGATCCGGTCAATTGCCGGATATTACCGGTCAAATATGGTAAAATTTAAATAAATGTTATTTAAGACACTTTTTTTTTTATTCTATAATTAATGTTTCGCTCTCCATGACAGAATCATGTTCTATTTTCATTGTTATCATTTTTCCTTATTTTGCGAAAATAAAATCTTTTTTTTTTCAAAAAGTGAGCATTGAATAAAATAATCAATGACATATAATAATACTTAGACTGACGTTACATTCATAATAATGCATTTGAAAGCGTTGGTTGAATGCAAATCAGCTGGTCCAGCCATTTTGGTAACTCATAACAGCAATTATTATTTAATGTTAAAAACTAGTATTAAATCGATACGATTCCTTACCATCTCGATGATCAGGCATTTTTATAATAAAAGATTGCGTCAGACATAGTAATAAATTGGCCGCTCGCTAAAAATTTCTACTAATGATATGGGTAATTACTTCACTCCACTCCTAAAAAAAAATTAAAATAAAAACTAATGCCCACCGTTCTAAATAAGACTCTACCTTAATTGATGCAATAAATATTTGGAAAACACTGATCAATGTTGATTCAAAATATGAAAAAAAAAGTGAGAAATATACAAAAGGGGCAAATTTTCATTCGAAATAGAATTTTATTATTTTAGGAATGGAGCGAAGAAGAAGAGCAAATCGTAAATGCAAAAATTAATAGTAAAAAAAAATTAAATTTATTAGCTAAACAAAGAGAAATTAAAGTAAGCATTACCAAGACTGAAAACTTGGAAGAAGCAGCAAAACAGCTCAAAAAGAAAGGGGAACCCATTAAAAAAGATATGATTATGTCTGAAAATAGAAAAAGAAGATAACGCGCCAAAAGATAGTAACGTGATCCTGAATATTAATAATACCATATCCCATATTTGTATAATATATAACTCGTATTATTGTTATTATTTATATAAGTCGTGTGTGTATAATATCACATATTATCGTTAGTAAGTATGATTGATGCGAACGAAAATGTTATATTTAAATATAGAATTTATAATTAAATTGATGCCTTGATGATACAAATATATTTTTTTAAATAAATTGTTAACCTAATTATGGATTGATAAACATGCTTTACATACATATTTGTTAATTAAATCATTATATTTATTCGCCAATAACATTTTAGAGTATTTTGACCGTATTTGATCAGCGTAATTTTTTTTTAAAAAAAGGCAAACTATTTTGGTTTTTTTTGGTGCAAAATTATAAGGAAAACGAATCAAATTATGAGCATTATTAAACGTTAAAAATTATGCCCATAAACTAACAGAGACCGTATTGCCATTTAACCAACCTTCCCCGACACACTCCACGTCAGATTCTAAACTCGTGTCTTCCTTGGCTTCATACGGGAACGAAGAATATCGCCTGAAGCCTCAGTTACCGCAACCGCAAAATCAGGCCAAAAATTCAATCAAGGTTGTTAATTTGTATGGCATACTTCAACCATATTATTCGGCTTATCTCACTTTTATATCAAATTGTAAAATATATCCTAGAAATAGAAAGATATTATAATTAAAAAAAAATTAAATAAAAAAAGACGACCTCACAGCGTTCCAGCGGTATTCATTTCAATGAAGACTCTAAGGACAAGCGAATTTTAGGAAATTCCGCATCTTTCAAAGGTTTCAAATCAAGCCATCGTAAGTGGCTGCCTCAAGAACCTACGGCGGAACTCACGAGGGACGCGGAGGATATAAATGGTGGAAGAGGATTATTCTGTCGGAAAGAGATCGTTTTGGTTAAAAGAAGTTTTAACAGGCGACCCCTATCAGCTGCTAAGTCTCAATACTCTCTCAGGGATATTCAAGAGGAACAGGGAAATGGTATAAGCATTTTTTTGTTCTGATAAACGGTTATATTCCTTACCTACTTTCCCCTCCCTTTTAAAAGCTATATAATTCATGTTATTTTTTTTTCAAAACATGATATAATAAGAATACATGGTTAATAATATCTTATTTGTTCCTAATTATACACTCACACCCAAAGTATCTCCCATTTTTAAATAACAACATTATCCCATGTAGGATTCAATATTTTATCGTTAAACCTCACCCCCTTTTCCTGCATATCCTCTCTTCTTTTAAATCGGAATTTCAGCCAATTCCCTGAAACGCTATCATTAGTCCTTTAGTAATCTTTGATTAAAAAAAACTAGTCTAAGTCATTTTTTGGCTCAAATCGAACGATTTATCAACACTCACATGATCTGATTTTATTTTTAAAAAATATAACGGAAATAAGAATTTGAAACTGGGATTAATCTTGAATCCCTTCAAGAAAATCCATTCACTCATACCCATATATGCCCGAGGTACCAAGAGAGTTTCAAAAATTCTAACGTCTCCCTATCCACTACCGCCTCCCAGAAGTCTACCATCAAAATATTCTCGAATAATAATAATGGCAACCATAACCGCATTAAAAACGGCGGCTTAAAAATGTCTAAAAGTATCAACGGTAAAAATACGAGTCACACTTGTTCCTCTACTAGCGTCTCTAGTTCTACCAGCGCAATAGCCCAAAGTGCCACCAACGGTTTAAATTATATATAATTTTTTTTATTAAAAAAAAGATCTTATTCATCCATAGCCTTTGTTAGGGGTCTTATGGGGTCTTCCCCAAGGCTATCGGATTTAACCCTACAGTGCTCTTTTATTTAAAATAAGGCTTTTTCCGGATATATTCTTATTTACCTCTTTATTTTGGAAGAATAAATAAATTGCCATATAGAGTAGAGATCTCTGCTCG
The DNA here is from genome assembly GCF_954871325.1 of Gordionus sp. m RMFG-2023. Classification (NCBI taxonomy): domain Eukaryota; kingdom Metazoa; phylum Nematomorpha; class Gordioida; order Chordodea; family Parachordodidae; genus Gordionus; species Gordionus sp. m RMFG-2023. Next base: position 91,682,485 of record NC_088775.1, on the reverse strand, counting down.
AACCGACCCGGGAAGATTTCTCAAGAGATTTTTTTTAGGTCTCAGATGCATCTTATTTTTTTGCGCGTTGTCAGACCCAGCCCGTAATATATGCATTTTTTGTGAAGGAAAATATGACATAAATTTGCATCAAAGTTGTACTACCCCGGCCTAATATCTTTTTTTTGTTCGGATTTTGGATTGATCAGACCTCTAATTTTAAAGAAATAAGAGCAAACATTAAATTTAAGACAGGTTTAAATTACGAGAGAATAACAATTTTTTTTAATGATTTCTTCTCAATTCAAATAGTACATTTCGATTTTTTTGCGAACGTGCGCACTATTTTGTCCATTTTGCCTATCAATTTTTAAGGCCTAGCCCCGGGTCCATTTTTTTCTGCTAATGTCGCCCTATCAGGTTTTTTTTTTAAAAAAATCCAAAAATGTCTCCCATGGAAAAATAATCCGATATTGATGACGATTCGGTTATCTTGATTTTCCTTATTAAAGCAATAGACACAAAAATGTAGGAATAATGGTCGTAGGATCGTTCTACACCCTATTAATATGCGATCACTCATATTATTTTTAAACTTATTATAAATTTTGATTTAAAATACAATCATCAACACTCATTTTTGATAGAATAACTATATAATAATGAGCAAAAAAATAATACAAATGATTAATTATTATATTTAGATTATTAAAATATGTAGCTCTATTCGAAATTCCAATATTTTGCCAAGATATATTAAAATTGTGTATATCTTACCTTTGCCTATTTATAAATATGCGGCTATTCTTTGTGGCATTTCAATTAATAAGATTTTGCTCCATGTTTTTGGGATAATCGATTTCATAGTTAAAATCTAAATTCTTCGTCTATCAGTAATTAGTAGATTATCTCGGTATTTAACAGTAATTATTTTGTTATTTATAAATGGAACGTATCGACCTTTTGCATTCACGCATCAAGGAAACATAGCGGTTCTTTGTAAGCAATCAGGGTTGAAGGTTTCTGCATATTTTAATATAACCCTACTTCGTTTTTGATTCGTCGTTTGTTGCTCATTGCTCTTTTATCTAATTTACTTATTTTAAATCCCAATTTAATAACTTAAACTTTCTTTGTTAGGTCTATAAGCACTAAGCTATTCGCAGAAATCTCATTAAATCATATTTTTGCCCTTTTTTTAAAGACATTTTTTTTCCTAGATTCCTACTTCTTTGAAAAGCTATCTTTAGACCTCTATTTTGAGTAGTCCTATATATTCCGATATTTTTATATTTACTTAAATTATCTCTATTGATAATTCAACTTGTGGTTAATTGGTATGCTATATTTCTTCTCTTGGGTGAATTTATAATGATCTCTTATAAATTTGGATATAAAATAAAAACTTAAAATGTTATATATTGATTACATTTTAATATAATTTTTTTTTATAAAAATAAGCATAAGATAGTAATTTTTTATGATAAATTAACATGGACCAACATTACGATGATCTTAGCTTAGTGAGCGGAGATCTTGAGTTACTACCAAAGGCTGTGTTGAACCAATTGATATTTTATTTATTGTTTATTTGGATCCAATACTGCCACATTTGGTTATAATATATATTAAAAAATCGTAATTTTTGGAAAGCATTTGTGTACTAGCATAATAAGAGCGTTTCTGGCCAATCTCTTAGTTCTGGTGGGTTCGAATCCAGTAAGGGCCATATATTTTTTCTGAAGCCAACTTGGTGGTTCCGTCCTATAGTGGGGATGGTACATAGTAGAGCGGGGGCGATCGCGTTGTACCATCACTTAATACATAAAAAATGAATTTTATTGCATTTTAAAAAATATTTCGACTTTGATTTGTTAACTTGAGAGTATTTAACATTAAACGGATATCTTCCTCCATGCATACTTTTTGAAAGTCTATACTTTTTTTTTATAATTTATGAAATTTATTAATTAACTTTTTATTTAAAGAGATTATTAATCGTTTTAAATTTCGAAAATAATTGTAAACTATAAAAATATATCAAACGGTGGTCAAATAACATTACAAGATCGAGTATTATTTATATTTTTGTTAATACATTTCTTCTGTGCCATTCACAGAAAAACATTTCTTTTTATTTAATGAATGTTTCAAATAGAACTTAACAATATATTTATTATAGGTTCTTCCAGGGTAAATGCCAAACTTTCCGAGAGATCTAACAGGAATCTCATAATTCAAGCTCTCAGTTATTCGGTTCTAGCTGGCCCAGTTAATACGGACGTTAAAACAAGGGCTATCGAGGTTTTTTATAGTTTTATTAGAAAACATCATTTATTTCGCATTTTAGAGATTAATTTTTAGAAGATATATTATATAAATACAACATCTAATGTTATAGAACTAATTAAATTATATTTTTTTAACGGTTGACAAATAATAGATTTCTAAACAACATTCGCTATTAGATTATTTAATCTTATAAAACAATCATTTTTTTAAAAATCAAAATTATATAATTACAATATAAAACAAATATTACCAAATCTAGTCTTGTTAAACGACACTATTTTTGTCAATTTTTAAAAAACAGAACCGGAAATAAACATTTTTTTTTAAATCTTAAAATAACTAGCACTCTCCCTGATGGATTTTTAAATTATAAAGGAACCGGAAAGAGAAACGAAATTCCATTATTTCCAGATACTTGATTCTAATAATTTTTATCTGGCCAAAAATAATCGAAGATACATTAAAATCTTCGTAGAACTAGAAAGTTGGGCAGGGTACAACATTACTTATTTCTAAAATTTGATTAATTTTTTTAAAACTGATTTAAAGGCCATGAACCGATCACTGGAACACAAGCAATTCATAATTTTGTTTCGCGATCGTCAAATGCAATACCGGGCTCTCTATCAACGGACCAATCAGCCCGACGGGTTAGAACTTTACAAGATCCACGGCTTGGGGCCTAAGCTTATCGTGGCCGATCAAGATGGAATTATACAATATTTTTATAAGTTTCACTTTTTACTCACTTCTTTTTTTTTCTTTCTTTGAGCAAAAAGCATACTCATCTGAGCATAAGATTATGCACTATTAAGAAAAGTTCTATTGTCCAGTCCTAGAAATAAAACGCTTTGACTGACGAACGTTTTGCTTTTCTCTAATTCTATTTACTGTTATGTTAATTTTTTTATAATCTTAAATTAAAATTTTTGTATAAATCATTCATATTATTCCTAAAGTTAAAGCTTATATAATGTATTTATATATATTTTTTAAAAAAAATCTACCTTAACTGTAGATATAACTGTGGGAGCAAATCCTTCATGCAAATCCCTTCCAAGCAACTTTCTGCTACTATTGACGGGATAGTCCTCAAAGAATTCTATTGGATTAACTTAAAATTGTCTAAAAAATGAAGGGAAAACTGCTGAAAACTAAAATATTAAATTTCTGTGATAATTTCAAAGCGTTTATAATTTTAATTTCGAAAAATATTTCTATTTCCTTTTTTTGTGTTAAAAATAGAATAATCTTGTGAATATTATTTTGTAATTTATGATAAATATCCCATTTATAAAATAACATTTTTTAAAAAAAAATACTATTAAAAACATCATAACTTTTATATATATAATATATAATATACTGTCATGGATGCATTCATGCCCTAATTTTTATTATGACATTTTTGATATTTTTTTTTAAAAAAAAGAAGCCAATATATTAATTTATTTAATAAATTAAACTGAATAACTGTAGGAGTAGATATATTATTAATTTTCCATACTGGGTTGATATTTACTGTTTTCTAAAAATTCGGATTGAACCGATACCCTAGTTGCATCGGGTCTAATTTTTCAAACCCGGCCCGAAATTTTTTTATGAAAAATTAATCTACACCACCCGATCTCCGAAAAGTCTGACACGAAATAAAAATAAACCTTATTTATCGGCCCTGCCCGAATTTATTTAAATATACGGTATCGTGCAGATTTAATTTTAAAACATTTACATATTTTTTTAATTCGTTTGTAAATTATTTAACTTGTAAAAATCAGAGTTGTTAAAGTAGCGAGCTACTTGTAGCGCGCTATCTTTTTTGGTAGCTATAGCTAATAGTGGCTACTTTTTTAAAATTGTTTAATTTTTAGCGCGCTACATAGCTACTTTTAAAAAATATAATGAAGGTTAGTTTAAATATAAAAATTTAAATATAATATCATAATTAATTATAATTTTTATGATTTATTATTTGATTTTGAAATTGAAATATATTTTTAATTTTGTAATTTATATTTTCATTTGTATCATAATCCTAAATCGCGTGTTACTAATTTAAAATGTCATTGCCTATGGATATCCAAATCGATGAAAGTGATTCAGACAATGATATTAATGAAATGGAAGATACCAGGAAAGAAAATGTTCTTAATAGCTATAATACAAATTTCCCATTCCCTAGATTTGAAATTTTTTTAAAATAAATATAAAAACCAAAACTGGCTTCAAATTTATTTAAAAAAAATATTTCCTCAAATCAATCCAGTTATAACCTCAAGAAACACCAAAAGGTAAATTGTCATTTTTACAGTAATTATTTTATTAGACTGTTCATGCCAATAGTTTTAAGGAAATGGAGAAACATCAAAATAATTTTGGTATAGGCGACTCTAATTCTATTCAAACAAAATTAATTAATAATACAAATGCCAACATTTATCAATCTATCATTTACCATGATGATTAAGACTATCCCCTGGTACAACAATTTTATGTCGCCAGACACTAATGAATAAAATAGCAGATAACTTTAAAGTGATGAAAGATGCTCTAATAGTAGAGTTATCAGGCAGATAGTTGGACACATAACACTAGGTAAAAACTTATAAAATGCAACAAATTACCATAAATATTTATTTTTATTACATAAATTTTTCTATAACCAAAACTAACTATATTTTAATATTTATAAATGTTGATTTTTATATATTTACTATACAATTAGATTAGCAAAAAATAAAACATTGTTTTTATTTAGCTACTTTTTTTGACAAATAGCGATGGCGCGCTACTTTTAACAACTAGTAAAGATTGATAAAAATATATGTAAATATGTTATTTTAACAATTTTTTGCAATTCAGATAATTTTATTTTCAAATAAATAAAAATATAGAAATGTTTACCATCAAATCTGGTTAAAACTGTAGAAAACTTCATTACATTTTTTTTGATTGTAAAAAAAATATTCTACAATTAAAAATAAGCCCGGCCTGGCCCTATTTTATAAATAAATATTAAAGCCGAACCTAAATAATTTTCTTAGGCTAAGGCCGAGCTGTGTTTCGCAAATCTCTACGATATCCTCAAAGCGATATTACTATTGTTTTCGGGTATTTTATGATTGTATAATTTATACATCATTAATAATTACGTATTTTGAAATTAGTTGATTAATTTTTTGGGTAATAAAAAAATATTTGTGATAATGCACTTAATATTGTCTTGATTATGAGAAATACACTCTAGACCTACTTCAGCTGGACTTATAGGGGAATTTTAAGCTATCTCCTATGTGATTTTTTACTTCAAGAAGAAAATATTCTTTTAAGAAACTGAGTTTTCAACCGAATTAAAGTTCTTATGGATGAGCTTAAAATAAATTTTTTAATATTTACTATTTACAAATTGTTTTAAATGCTAAAACTAATACTCCTACACTGAAAAAAAAGAAGCTTTATCTCCCGATATCATATAAATTGTCGAGAAATTTCCAAAAGGTGGTCTAAATTCGAGAAGGGTTTGCTATATTATTAAAAAGATGTATAAATTGCGTTTCACCTAAAAATAATTAAGTAAAGTTGAATATATTCTCATGCCTATTATAAAAATATTAGTGCTAATAAAAAGGGAACTTCTCATGTCCGTTATACAAATATTAGTGTTAATAAAAGTGAACTTGATCAATTAGAGGATAGATTATCCCTCGACAAAATGATTGTCCCATTATAAGGTCTATGTAAATTTAGCAATATTTTAGCTGAAAACCACATAAATGGGGAGTTAAAACTTTTCTTTTTATGGATCATCAATGGTTACAATTTTTTCGAGATATATTTAGAAAAATTCGCAAATATAAAAGAAAATCTAAGATGGAAATTAGCCGAGATATCTCGTTAACTCGGAAAATTCAATAAAAAAAATTCTGAGTAAATTAGAATTTTTACTTAATAATTTTTTTAAAAACTATCGGTGAAAATTTATTTTACTATATTTTCGAAACTCATATAAGGAAAAAATTCTAAACATATAGAATATTATTTTTTAATAGCATATTAGATAAAGGTCACATTTAAGCCAAATCTTGCTTGCTTAATATAAGTAACTAAATACCCTTAAAACATTTGTCTCTTATGATTTAAGAATTTATGTGGGTAAATTATTATTTAATATGTTATTTTTCTTTTGATTAATACATCGCAATATATATATTGTTTCGCCCGGAGATAAAAAAAAAATTTTCATACAAAGAGTTGGCCATGTGTGTTTTGCTTTAAATTGGTTCAAGATGAAAGTGTTCGCTATTCACTTTCGCAGAAATAAATTCGCGGTGTTGTCTTCGCTAAATGTTTCATGGATAACTAATTCGTTTAGAAATGTTACCTTTGCTCAATTCCTTCGCCATTCATGACATTCGTGATAAAAGTTTCTATAAAATAAGTTTAAAGGTTCCTGATACTGGGTTTGTTGCCTACAATTTTTTTTTTAATCACTTACCTATTTAATAAAAATACATTTTCATTATGCAAAACATAGTTTAGCATTATAAAATTCTACTCAAAAAAGGCTGGTCACGTAAATTTTTTTGAATAACAATTTAAAAATATCTAGTGTTACTATTATTTATTATATTATTTAGAGATTAAGGAGCATAAACAGAAGGTTTCAAACTAGTTGAATGTTTGATTTTCTTGTTTGGATTGCTACTGCCAAAATTTAGTCAACCTATATATATATATTAACTCTAACCTGTATTTTCTGCCCTCTTACTAACCATTAGATACATTCTAAAATAAATGCGAAATATTATAAAATTCATACCCAAAACTTTTATAATGATTGACGTATTTTTAATTTTTTATCATAATTATAGTGTATATCGGCATTTAGTACGAATGATACCAATAATCTGAATAAAATCTATTACTCTTATTTTATGGATTACTTTTGGTAAAAATATTTACAACTATCGGACCTAAAAACACTATTGGTTTTTCTTTATTTAAAAAAAAATCTTTTAAGAAGTACTTTACATACTAAATATTGGTTTGTGATGCTGAACCCAAAATTTTATTATTAATTAGAAAATGAATAATGTAAATATTTATAAATCACAATTCTAGTAAATTAACCATAATACACTTATAATCTTGAATAATCGAAATAATGTAAATGTTATTAAATCACAATTTTAGCAAAGATAACCAATACCCTTATAATCTATTAAAAAAATTGTTATAAAGCGGATCCCATGTTTTAATAATATCATAATTACGACAGTTTAAGATTTTAAAATAACAATTTATATATAATTTTATTGTTTCACGGATTCTTCATTTATCTAATTTCCTTCTTTAATAATATATAGAATAATTATAATATGTTTATACTATGTAAAATGAATAGAGATAAGTATAAGATGACTTTCAAAGCTATGCCTGTCTTACTCAGTCTAACTTTATTACCCATATTTATTGAATCGGGGCAATAATGACAAGCGAGTATTTTGCATCTACTTTAAACTTTTATTTAGCTACTAGTTCAACATTAAATATTAGTTAAGCCTTACACTTATTATAAAATTTGTAATTTATATCTAAGATATTTTAAAATAATTAATCTTCAATATCTTTGTAAAATCAGCTGAAAGAAAGACCTGGATTTTAGGTTTAGTATATTTTCGGTGTGTTTCTTTTGATTTATCTTAATATACATTTAGACAATGGAAATTCAATTAATAAAAAAATCCCAGGTAATATTTTTGTTTTAAGGTAATAAAGTTAATTTTCAATGACTGTTTATTTATCAATAGTATTAAGTTATACACTCAGTATCATAAAAAATATATAATAGTTATTTACCTATAGCTTTTAATGTCTTTACTAATGTGAAATATAGATTAAATTACAAGTGAGTAAAATTGTGACTATAAAAATAGAAATTAAAACAAGGAAAGATCGTCGTCTCAATTAAATCGTTCATAAATTCGACTTTAAAAGGTTCATTATATATATTGAAGCTCAAATACCTACAATTATTGAACCATCTGGACATATTAGAATAAAAAGAGGCCTGACAGAATTACCCTGACCTCACAGAACTGAGGACAATTTCCCATTTACTTCTATTCTTATATAGTATTATGCCTATCCAATTAAACTCCAAACTCTAGAGCAAAAAGAACAGCTTAAAATTTCCAAATATTTAAAAATTTCAGAAGATTATATCTTTACTTAAATAATATCTAAAACCTGAACTCTCATTCATAAGCTTCATTATCCTTGTTCAAAGATTTGGGATTTCACATCTGCAAGCTTATTGGTTATTGTTAAAGAAGTGATTGATATTTTATATTAACGTTTTATTTTATCATATTAACATTATTTTAAAATTAATTAATTTTGACAATTGATATATTTTTTTTGATAACAATTTTAAACGAACATTTTTCATTTTACATAATTGGTTATTTGATGATTTATTTATTTATTGTTAAAAAAAGATATAAAAGGAAAATTATTTTTGGTTAAAGGAGATAAGATGTAATTTATAATAATAAAAGAAAAAGAAAAATGTGACTTATTTTAATATGAATATTCTAATAATATAAAAAGGAGAATTAATAATAATTCTATGTTAATTTTTCAGTTATGTTTTTTTATCTTATTTTAAAATTACATATTAATAATCTTTAAATTGCATATCAATGAGTCTATTTAGACAATATATCTTTAAGGTAAAATTTTAAAATAGAATGAAATTATTTAATAAAAATTAAAATAAATGTTTTAAAATTTTGAATATAATTTATATTAAAGGTTTGTAAACTAGATATATTTAGATTCGTCAACAATTGATATAAAATTATTCTCAAATTTAACTAAATATATTATATATTTTTAAATAAACTAAAATATTATAACAAATATAATTTTTGATAAAAATCTGTAACATTTGTATAAATTAATAATTATTATGGTTATACTCTATTTTAATTGAGAAAAAGAGGGAATTTACTATTCAATATGTGGGAAATGGCAACCCTTATATTAAATAAATGAATATTAAACTAAAGAATATTAAGCTCAAAACTTATTATTGATAATCAAAGATGAACAAAAGTTTGTACTCTACTTTTTCTTGATAAACAGTTTATATATATATATAATGGTTTGTCTAAAGCAAATATTATATTATACTATCTCTGTCGATCTTCATTTCTAAATTAAATATAGATATAATATATATATAAACGGATTAAGATTTAAGTAATTATTTTATTCAAAAATAATTAATTAATATATTAAATTTATTAATTACTGAAAGAATCAAGCCCATTAACTGGAAAATAATTAAAGTATTATTAGTTTAATAAAAAAAATAATAGACAATAGATATTATAATTTTAAATATCCTGAAAATAGGGTTAACTATGCCAGGATAATTTGGGCATTGAATTTATATTATCTGTTACTATTACACCATAATTTAAACAAATTTTTGATTTCCGCAATTATATTAAAAAAAATATATGAATAATCTCGCATCAAAAATTACAAATTTCTGGTACACCTCTTATCAAATTAAGAGGATTTAACTAATCCTTTATTCTTTGACGAGCTATTTAATTGGAGGCACATTATATTTGATTCATTTTAAAAAGAAATATATTAATATATATAATTTTATTTTTAAATTTTTTTTTTGTACAATAGTAAATAAATATATTTTTATATCATTCAATTTATATTTTGATAATATTTTGGGATTAATCTCTTCAATTCCCTTCATACCAAATAAAGCATTAATGATATTACCTACACATTCCAAATCTTTTTTATAAAAATAATTTATAGAAATTAAATAATTTTTAAGAATATTTTGAACTATTTAAATAAAGAAAAAGTTGGAAAGTTTTAAACATTAAATTTAAAACCTACATTTTTTTAAAAAAGAGTGTACAAAACAGAAAAATATTTTGGACATAATTTCAAGAAAAAATAAAAGGTTTATGAATTACAAGTAAAGTTTGATCAAATAAACTATTAAACAAAATTTAATAATTATTTAATATAATTAAAGAAATATTTTTACTCATTATAAAATTTTATTTTGATAATATTGATTTTGGTATAATTTTTTTAAAAAAATGATAAAACACTAAAATATTAAAACAACTATATAAAAATATGTAAAAATATATAAAATTACTAAATAGTATCGAAGGCTCTAAAGAGCTTAATTTAATAAAGAAAATGCACCTAAAAACTTTAAAAATTTCCAATTGAAGTTTTTGTTTAAGAAATAATGATTTGCGATTTACGTTTGTTACGCTTTTCGTGATAAAGTTTTTAAAAAAATATATGAAGACTGTGACGCAACGGCATAACCTACACCCCCTGATCCAATAGGAAATCCTTTATTTGAGATGCAACCTGGGTATCATCCTTTCCTTCATAATTAATACAAACCCTCTTACTTGTCTACAAAATAAAAAAATTAATAAATATTCAAAATTAAATAACTTTATATTTCAGCCAATAGTCATTTCATCTAACGGCAATTTTTCACAGTCTACATATATTTTCTAAAAAATTTATCACGAAAATTTTTTAGCATAACAAACGAAAATCGCGAATCCTTCACAAAAAGTTCAATTGGAAAATTTTTAAACACAATTATACTTGTTTTATCATTTTTTTTTATAAAATATACCAATCAATATTATTAAAGAAATTAATTTGACAAATTGTATGTATAAATTTATAATAATGTTGTATTTTTTTTTACCCGCTGGTTTACATCCCAAAACTAATAGATAAAAAATATTTTAGATTTATTAAAATTGCTAGGTAAGCGTTATCCGACATTGTTTTGAGATAGATGTTAAAAAATAAATATAATTTTAATTGGTATTCTTCAATTAAAAACATATCTGGTATGTAGATTGGTGAGGGATTAATGTGATGCAATATCCCCACACTATATTCATTATTTTATATCAGATTTCAAAGGTAAGTAACGAAATCCTTTCATTGAAGAATCTATCTTTCTCTGATACCTATTTTTGTTTTCATTATCTGGCATGATTTGAATTTATATTTAGTTCCAAAATAGGAATATATTTTTTAAAAGAAAAACTAGGAACAATTTTATATTAGTCTTTTTTTTAGAATTAAATATGTACCCGACAATTCAAAACTCCAAAAATAACTGAATTTATTTTTAATTAATTGTTAAAAAAAATCAGAAAAAGTTTATAATTTATATTTTGTATAGAAAATCTTATTATTTATTCCCTTTAAAAGTATTTATAATATAAAGGACTTAATAAAATAATACATTTTATTTTGTGAGGTAGATAATATCATAAATGTTAAGATTTTTTAAGATTATAACATGTTTTTCATTTTTATTTATAAAAATTTATAATGGATTTTAAATTAAATTTTTTTGCTTTTTCTTTATTAACATTTAGTATTGCGAAAAATAATTTAACCGTTATTTTTTCACGGTAGAATGTGAGATTTGATGTGTTAGTCCTAATAACAATCGTTCTGCAAAACAAGAATCCATGGGAATTAATAATAACATTTTAATAAATCGTACATAATAATTTTTTAATTTACTTAATTTTTAGGAAGGTTATGTATATGTCTATAATATTTATTAACTGACCTGAATTAATGATATGATATATTCGGGCTTCTGCGAATCCTAAAGGCGTTTTTCTGTCCATTTAAATAAGGCTCCTCTAAATATATTTTTTTTAGCTTTAAATTCTCCTCAAAACCTATCAAAACAATCACTCAAGAATTTTGTTCTAGATTTCTATTTCATATTTAGCATTCTGAAAATATAATTAAGAACTTTGGATTTCAGCATTTAAAACTAATACTCTCTCAAATATTATTATCATTTTTAAGAAATAAAAATTTGTCAGCTTAATTTTATATAATAGATTTTGACTTATAAATTGAATTATCATTTTCATCTTAAATAGAACGAAATATCTGCATTTGTTAGGGAGAATATCGAACAAATAATAAATCTTTTATTGATACTATTAAATTTTCTTGTTTCCGATACTTAATAAAATACTAAGAATATTTTATTTTTATCCTCATTTGTATATGAAAACATATTCAAAGCGGCTCTTTTATAGATATATCCAAGGTTTCATCTGTGATTATAAGTTAGAGTGCAGCAGATTTTATAGGTTTCAGAAATCTCATTTGCAGCAACATCGTAAAAATAATTAGTTATATCATGTCCCAAACCCAGTAAAACACATAATAATTAATTTTTTTCTTGGATACAGAAAATAAGTCCGATATAAGGTGTTTTAGAATTAAATCTGTCTAATATATTTTTTGCCATTTTATATTATTGGAAAAATTTTTCAAAATAATTTTTCATCAAATGAAGGGGAAATATCTGATTTACCCATCATTCTACTGGTTAGCTCCTGGTATTTATATGAAATTGATGAATACATATTAAAGTACCATGTCTTATAAAAATCAGTGAAATATATTCATCCTAATTTAAATTTTAAACAAACCCCCATTCCCCCAAATAACAAATGATTTATTAAATAGGCACAAAATATAAAAAAATTTAAGAAATTATTATTAAATTACAATAGAAAAAATAAAAAAGATATTCTAAGTTAACAAATAATAGGAGGTTAACTTAAATCATAGTTATTTATAAGTAAAACAAAAATTATATGAATAATATACTTTCAACAATTATGAAGTGATGAGAAAAGATACAAAACTATGGAATGAAAGGCCAAATCATCAGAAAAGATATGAGAGGTATTCAGTTGAATACATGCATAACATGGAATATCCTATACGATAGTCAATATCATAATAAATAGCAAGATTGTAAATATCAGCTATGCTAACCAGGGATGTGGACCGTTCAACAAAAAACATGGTCCAGGTCCTAATTCGGGTACAGTAAAAAAATTTAAAATTTAGGTTCAGGGTTATGGTCCCAGTTCTCAGGGAACATAAAAAAAAGATCAAAATAAGACTTTTTTCATTCATTTAATATTATACTTCAATATATACACATTAATAATTTACAGATAAAAAGTTTAAAAATGAAATAATTTATATTTAAAATATTTTATTCAATCGCACAATCATAATATATCATCCTTGAGTTTTTCAAGTAAATTGGATAACACATATATTTCAAAGATAAAAATCCACATTTTACGCTAGCCGAACGTAGATAGTTATCTTTATGATACATAAAATATTGTACTTGTGTCGCCGGTATAGCCATGACGATTTTAGACAAGATATATAATTCTGGATATATTGAAGAATTTTCTTCCCACAATTTTTAAATAATTGTATCCTTATTTATTCTCTTAACTCTGAGAAATTTTCTATTAAAGATGCAATAGACATTTTTTGATCCTACTTTCTATCATATTCTAATATGATTTTTCTTTACTCTATCTAAAAGTAAAAGTTTAAGATAATCAATGTTGCTATTTATCATTATTATTACTACGATGTAGCCTCCAATATATTGTTAATAATGGAGTTTAGCGTATGCCATAAAACTTTAAGATAGTATAGCCATTTGTTTTTGCTCAATACTCGATAAAAACTGATATCGAGGGTCTAGATATATAGAGGTGTATACAGCACTATTTTGCAAATATTGTTGTTCTCGAATTTTTATGTTTTATAATATTTCTTATGAAAAAGAATCGGTAATTCTTTCTAAATTATTCGGCATCTAATCCATATGATATAAAAATAAGATAAAAATAATTGTTCTGATTGTAATCTTAATGTTGTTATTTTCAAGGAACCAATACACAAGTAAAATCCTTTATTTGGCACCAATCATCTTCCGAAAAAATGAATTTACATGTTCGTATAATAAAATCATTACAGAAATCTTTCAAACTTAATAATTCTTCTAGCATAATACAAATTGAGAATAAACATGTTTTGCAATCTAATATTGAAATTGACTTTTTCATTGATTTTAATATTCTTACAATTGTGGGGGTTCATAAATATTTTACAACATCCCTTGTTTTATTGATGATAGATTTAAAGTGATTTTTTTACGCAATCATTAATAATCAATATAAATTTACATATTAAAATATTATCACATACACTAGAAAATAATTTATGATATCAACCTCTAAATAAAATGGAAGTCCAGCAAGAAAATTGTAAGAAAAACGCAAAGATAAAATAAATGATTCCACGAAAGTTAACAAAATTAAAAATATTTTATATTATTTTAAATTTTTTTTATGACACCTATAACCCTTGGACACTCCTCTTTTAAAAAGTGTCCGGGTTCGGGTACAGACAAGCGTTCAGGGTCTGGGTTCACATCCCTGATGCTAACGGCAAATGAGTTGTATTAAATAAAAATACAAAAATCTGCTTCCATGATAACAATTACATTGATTTACCAAGTTGCAAAATTACAAAAAGTGATAATTCATAATGCATGGTTTTTTAATTTATTTTATCCATCTTAAAATTAAGGGAATATTCTAATTCTTTGTCGCTAGTAATCATATAAATGCAAATATATATAAAAATTACTTAATTAAAAAATATATAATTATATAATATTCAAAATATATTTGATATTTTAAACATTGAAACTGTGAAAATCAAAATTATTATCCTCTGATAAAATGGCTAGGCTATATTTTTTAATTTGATAGAATTTCATTTATTTATAATTTATTAAAATCTGAGGCTGACCTTGAGTATACAATGTCAAATATTTATTAAAATAAAATCATATGTAACATAAATTACCAGGTGTTTCTCCTTCTGGCGCGATATCTTATGAAAATCATCATTAAAATATTAAAAAATAAATATATAATCACATGATAAAATTGAAATTGGCTTAACATTTATGATTTTTATTGGACGAATATTTAATAAAACAATACTATTGGCTAAATTTGTTGTGACACGGCTTTTATATATATTATAGATTTTAATACTACTTACATCATAGAGACCCTTCAAGAACTTAGATATTTTGATAATAAAGGACCCAGGTCGGCAGTTAAATATATTTTTAATATTAAAAAAATTCCAAAGCCCGCTCCAACCCCTTAATAAGTTTTAATTTGCTCAACATTAAAAACAATTTAATTTACTGTATTCAACAAAAATAAAAAATATTTTAGTGTATTTAGGTAATCATTTTTTTATTATATATTTATATCAAAATAATATAGGTTTTTTATTTCAAACATTTTTGAGGGCATTTTAATTTTTAAACCAAGCACATAAACTTTTATAAATAGGATATTATCGTATATATAAATGTCCGTTATTATTTAAATAATAATAAACCAGAAATTTGTTTTTAGTTTAAAATATTTAAGTGAAATAGAGAGAAAGGAAGACCGGAGATATGGTAATACCAGGGCTTTTATATAAAAAATTACAAACTATACAAATATTTTGAAGTTAAACCATAAAGGTATATTAATATGATAAAATAATTCCAAAAAATGTTTCACAGAAATATACGAAGGAAAATTTTTAAATACAAATTAAAATTCCAACGACACAAATTTAGACTTTTTACACATATAAATAAAATTATTTTTAAATGTTTTTCTGAAAAGATGTGTCGTCGAAATTTTTTTTTGTCAATATTTATGTTAATTTAATATCCTGAAGACAATTTTTAATTAAATGCGAAGACATGGGGTAGATTTTGAAGGGGTACATATTAGCAATTTTTAAATAGAGATTTATTTAAAAAAAAATAAAATCCAGCTATATTAATAAGAAAACCAGAAGTGTTTAGGGTCACTGGTAATATGAAGATGGTTGGTTTGTGTTTTTGTAAACTAAGTGACAGTTAGTTTCATTGAAAGTAGGGGATACCAGAGTTATATTGTCCAATAAAAATTGGTTATAAAAAAATAGATGAATAAGAAAATAATCTAGTAATTTTTTTTATTAATAAAAGATTTAAAAATAATTTAAAACATTTAGGGTACGGTAAATTTTAAACTTTATGTGGTGGGTTTTCAGAGCCACTTTATTTTTAGATTTTATTAATTTTTATATCAAAATCTTAAATAAAATAACTTAAATACAATCAATCTCAATGTAAAAAATACTATGTTCATCCATATTTCAAAATATTTTCATTTAAATTATTTTTATTAATTAGAGCATAATTTAATTCAATAGTAAAATTATGCGATTATAAGATTTGTAAAAAAAATTACAAATTTTTTAACCATTTAATTTGTTATACATATTAATTATATATAGATTAATGCCCAAAAATATTATTAAGAAGCATAGCATATTACAAATTTATAATCTGAAATTCAATTTCTTTTGGATTGAGCTATTATTTCAATCATTGCTATAATCTAAAATTTGTCTAAAATTTTGCAAATCAAATATAGCAGTTTTTGTAATATTATTAACCATAGTTAACCATTTACACCATAATTTGCATTCAGCTAGTAGTGTCATCTATATTTTAACATCCTCAGAATAAAAATCTGTAAAAAATTAATTAACTATCAAGACTTGGAATATATTCCGTATGATTCAGCCGTAATAATATTTGCAAATTTGTACTGCCTGAATCAAATACCTTTTATTTTTTGAGTTAAATATTTAAGTTTATTTCATAGTATATTTCAACTAACTTTACTTAAATAATAGACCTGTAGCTGGAAGTTAAGGCAGACAAATATTAAATCATATAGTCAACTTTTGATTAAACAATTATATTTAATTATGATCTATCATTAAAATTTTCCTTAATTTTTTTAGGTTGATTTCATTAAGAGAATTTATAATAAACTCTTTTAAAAAAAGGCGTTTCTAACTCCATTGAAAGCTTTATATTTTGACTTTGATCTATATATAAACGATTCTTCCACTAATTGATTTATTAGCTGGGGAATCTTAATTACTAACAGTGAGTAATCTTTTATATATTTTTGTTTTGTGAGATGACTATGAAAAGATCCCTATATCCATTTTTTAAATAAATGTGAAAACTTAAATATTATTTTTGATATATATTATAGCTTTATAGTGAATAAGTTTATGGAAAATTTTAAAATGATAGATAAATAAATATAAGGTCAATAAAAATTTGAAATCTATATTAATACATAGAATAATTTGTATTTTATTTCTGCTGTTTATGTGATAAATAAATATAAATTGAAATATATATGCGATAAAAGGAAGAAATTATTATTTTAAATTAATAAGCATAAAACAGTAATATTTTAAAAAAATGTTTTAGCCATCATTTTTATTTTTGGCTTGGGGAAAAGGGGGGGGGGGGAGAGTATCTGCCTTTATCCCCTCCTCGGTGTATGCGCTTGGGTGTATTTATAATAATGAGAATAAAATAAATTTTCAATACATTAAATATTATTTTAATTATTATTTTAAAAGAAATATGTTAAATACTAATAATTTTTATTTTAAACTTTTCTTATTAACTTTATTTGGGCAAATGAATAGGGAAACACTACTCAGTATATCTTACAATAATTTTATCATCAAAAACTGACATAATATAATGCGGTTTATAAATATGTTCAATAGAAAATTACTCTTATTTTTTAAATCATTATTTTTAATTATCATGAGATATAAAATATAAATAATTACTTCTACAAGTTTTAGATATAACTAAAAATAAATTATTATATTTGAAATATTTTATAAAAGCGTTATTTTTGGTTAGCTTTTAAATATTCTAATTATATCAAAAATTTATAATAAAATTTTAAAACTTTTTTTAAATTAATCGAGTATTGAATTTAGAAGACTATAATAATTTTATAGGAACAAGATATTAAAATTAATAATTTCCAGCAAAAATCTAATAAATAAAAATGATAAAATCTATATAAAAATTTATAATCGTTATGTACCTGCTGGGCAATAAAGATCTATACATCATAATATTAATTAATTGGTTATAATTTCTGTCGTATTTGTAAATACGAATACATTTATATTTTTTACGCGAAATGCCAATCAACCGATTAAAATAAGGTTGATTGGATATAAAAAATTGGATGTAATAATGATATATTTTTATGAGAATATTATTAATTTTTTTTTATAAAAATTACGGATTTTTTTGAAAATTATTATTTTTTATGTAATTTTTGAATATGAAATTACAAAAACAATAAAGAAAATCATTCATGTGTATTTTTTAGCTCTTTAGTGTGTCTGATATATTTTCTTTTGTTTTCTGATTTTAGTGATTTAGTATAATTTTTGACAGTTCGATTTTAGAAAGTTTTGGTTTAGTTTCGGGGATTTGTTTGAGTTGGTTGTTTTTTTTAGTGGTGCTTGTGACGCTAATCGTTTCCTAGGAGTTATTCGGTTTAGTAGGTAAAACAAAAAAATTTTTAATTATATAAATTCTTTAAATTTTTTGACTGCGCATTTGTACTAATCATTATACGATTTTGCTAGTGAAGTTTTTATTTAAGGTGCTGTATTAATATTTTCTACAAATATTTAAAGTTTTTGTAATTGAGTATTAGATGACTTCATTATTTTAGGTATCATGATGATTATAGTGTGGCTACTAAGATTGCATTATATAAGAATTTGGTTCTTAAAGTTTTGTATAAAAATTTTGATGAATTGGATTTAATTAAGCAGGGCATGGTAATGGGGATATTGGTAATAATTTATATATTGGTCATTATGGCGAAATATTTGATAAAAAGGACTACTGCGGTACTGGCAGGCATGTATTGCAGTTGGAAGAAGGACACTGCGATGTCAGAGGTTTATAAAAAGAAAATGGCATAAACGTATTTTAATTTAATATCGGATATTTATGGGAAGAAAATAGCAGACTTGGAAAGAAATCTAAAAGATGTTTTAGAGGAAATCAAGGCTGGAAATGTTGGGGAGAGGTCAGATAAAATCTTCCTGGAAATGAAAGAAATGAAAGAAGCCATCAATGCGTTGATAAAGGAAAGTAAAAATCCGGTTAAGAACCAGGTGGGTGATAGAAATATTAATAAGAAATCTAATGATTACGAGGAAAATAAGGAATTGTCGGGAAATAAAAGATTTGTGGAAATGATCATTTGCCATCGTTGCGGATGGAGAGGACATAAAATGGATACCTGCGTGGTCCCAGAGCATAGGTTTAAAGATGGATTTCCGTTAAAAAAATCTGAAGTAGGAAATGCTATAGTTAGTTTAAATGGGGTCAGATTATGTTTTAAATGTAAAAGGCCGGGACATGTGGCTGTGGACTCCATGGAGGTATCTCAAAATTTGTGTTGACTATATGATTGCAAGGTGAATCATATAGGAGTGGGCCTACGAGAGTTCGGAAAAATTTTTATAATAAAACATTTAATATTATTAATCGAGATAATGGGAATGATAGAATAAAGATAATAAATCATTCTAGTAAGTTCCCTGAGAGGGAGGTTGGTCGATTTAGATGGGAACAATATCCGAGAAATATTGTCCGTTATTCTCTTAGAAAGGATGTTAGGAATTTTATTTGGGAAAGATGTCCCACAAATCTTGTTAAAAGAAATGTAATTGTCGGTAATAAGAATTTAAATTCTGAGTTAAATTTAAGGGGCAATGCGAATGCCAATGAAATTATTATTTTAGATAAAATAAACGCTGATTATCCGATTAAAACATATGATATTTTAATGACGGAAAGATTAGATGAACCATGTTTGTGTCCGAGGGTTAGTTTTAAAATTGACCATAGGAATATAGAAATGCTATTTGACACCGGGGCTAGTATTTCTCTAATGTCGCAGAAGAATTTTTATAAGTATTGGCCTGGGGGTAAGCTGGAAAAAGAGGCTATGTGTGTCAGGCAGTTTGATGGGTCGGAAGTCGCTGTGTTGGGAAAGGCCAAATTGGGAGTTAATCTTAACGATACTATGTTTTGATTTATGGGTAGTAAAGAAAAATGTTGAGACTGTTATGGGTTTGGATTGGATTACCAAGATTGGTCCTCCTAATAATTATTGGAATACTAGTGATAATGGATTAACTGAGGTTGAAGAAAATGGAAATTTGGATAATACCGGTAATAAAATTTGTGAAATTTCGGAGGAGATGTTGGAGAAACCGAGTAAGTCAGATTTTAATGATGAGATAAATGAGAAGCAAATTATGGTCGGGGGAAAAGAGGATTGGAGTAAAATTAATCAAGCTATTCCTGTTTTAGTGAGGCAGTATGGCATCATTTTTGATGAAAAATTAGGTTGTTTGAATGATTATCAAGTTGATGTTCAACTTAGGGAGGGCTTTTCACCGATCTTTTTGGCCTGTCGGCGAGTTCCTTTCGAATGGAGGAAGGAGATCGATGAGGAATTAGATAAATGGGTGAAGTACTGCATTATTATTCCTGTGGGATATAGTGAATGGGCAACTACTTTAGTGCCTGTTAAAAAGGCAAATGGTAAATTGAGACTTTGTGCGGATTTCAGGGTCACAGTAAATCGATGGGTGAAGGTGTTTGAATTGCCAGGAGGTGGGACACTTGCGGCATCAGTGTTCCCGGCCATCCCGGGGAACTCGCGTACCCTTGGAAGTACTATCTGAAAACCCACGAGTGGGAATCAACGAAGGACGAAAAAGCTTGCATCACGATTTAGAGGTGGGACAGCCAATAGACCCAATTCCCTCAGGGCTGGATAGGGACATGGAGAGACATTCTCTCAATATTCGCCATTTTGATGTTCGAGGTCAGCTCCTGAATGGATCCCGAGGTCCGAGTGGGGAGGATATATTGCAGAAAGTGGTGACCACTACGTTAACTGCTGGTGTTCCGCAGATGGCGGGCACTGAAGATTTTTGGGTCAACCCCATGTCGGTTTAAGAAAGTTATGTGTAAAAATATTCTCGAAATAGTATTGTAAGTTTTTTTTTAAGATTATTTTTGTTTTATATCTGCCGATATGCCACGAGCCCATAAAGGGGTGGCATGTCGTATTTGTAAATACGAATACATTTATATTTTTTACGTGAAATGCCAATCAACCGATTAAATAAAGGTTGATTGGATATAAAAAATTGGATGTAATAATGATATATTTTTATGAGATTATTATTAATTTTTTTTTTATAAAAATTACGGATTTTATTGAAAATTATTTTATTTTATGTAATTTTTGAATATGAAAATTACAAAAACAATAAAGAAAATCATTCGTGTGTATTTTTAGCTCTTTAGTGTGTCTGATATATTTTCTTTTGTTTTCTGATTTTAGTGATTTAGTAGAATTTTTGACAGTTCGTTTTTAGAAAGTTTTGGTTTAGTTTCGGGGATTTGACTAAAAATAACAACCACAAATAAGTAATAAAAATATCAAATCAGTTTCTCTAACTCAATATATGATTCCCTTTTTTTCCATCCTTTATTTATGGCTAACAACTGGTAACCTCCAACTTTTCCCATTACAAACATGAAATAATTTAAACCAATAATAAGTAACCTCAATGAATACCAACTTTTCTCATTACAAACATGAAATAATTTAAACTAATAATAAATAAACCAAAACAAAAAGGTTACCAACAGTTCACGTACATTTCATTTCCCTTTCATGCTATATCTTTGCATAAATATATATATGTATCACTGCTCTAAGATGAGCCTAAACCTTCTGGTTGAAACCAAAACAATTAAACTAAGGGAAATAACAAGACCCTACTTGAAAACACTAATTGTACATTTTCATCATTTTTTTTTATACCTATCTAAATTCTATTTTACCCTCCCTTCAACTATCCTCTAACCTCTAAGTCGGACATGATCATTATGGCGCATCACCGTGCCGACCATTTTCAACTAAACCACACTCAACTTCGAGCCTTTATTCTCGCTAACAATGCACTTGACCCATTTTTTCCCCTCCCATCAAACAAGCGAGTCCATACCTTTTCCCCAACACCGAATTTAAATTTCTGGCTTTCCAGAACTACCTTCCCTTTGTCCTTTATCTTTAAAAAATCCAACGGCAACCTAGTCCTCTGACCCAGGAATAATTCCGTAGGACTCATTCCCTTCCGATTTCGTGAGTTAAGATAATATAACTGAGCTAAGTACGCTCCATTCTTATAATTTACTGCTTTCCTTAACCAATTCTTAACGACGGCTACCATTCTCTCAGCTTGCCCATTCGAGCTGGGATGATAAGACGGCGTCAAAATATGTCGAGTCTGGGTCTCCACACAAAACTGTTTGAATTCATCGCTCACGAATGCTGGTCCTCCGTCAGAAACATTGGTATCTGGCAAACCGAATCAGGCATACAATTCCCGTAATTTTCTAATCACCATTCTGATGGTATACCCTTAACCTCGGTGTATTCCACCCATTTTGAATACGAATCAACCAATAAAAAATAAGCCCTTTTATCCAGATCAAAGAAATCTATGTGAAGACGCTCCCAAGGTTTCTTTGCCCGGGGCCAAACCTGACCTACCTCCTTATGCTGCATAGCTGCACACGTATTACAAGGAACGCATTTCCTTGTAATTCTTTCAATATCATTGCCCATACCTGGCCACCAAACATACTCCCTCGCCCAAGATTTCTTCCTCTCCCGACCTTGATGTCCCGCATGTAATAAATTCAAAATTTTGCCACGTAATCTATAAGGAATTACGGCTCTATTTACCCTCATTGCACAATCATCAACAATTGACAATTCCCTTTCAATTTTTTAAAATTTTTACCATTATTTTCCTACGATTTCTTCCCCGTTAAATATAATTTTATATTTTATTTGACTCAGCTCTTTATCTTCTAAAGTACTGACTTTAAGTTCTTCCCAGTTGGTAGGACCTCCCCGTAGCATATGTGAAAGCGAACACACCAATGCTTTCTCATTGTCTCGAACCTTATCCTTATTCGCTTCATCATTTCCTTCATTTAATCCTAATCGGGACAGAATATCAAGCAAATAATTCTCTTTACCACGACGATATCGGATCTCCACATTAAAGCTGCCCACCAACAACAACTAACATTGTAACCAGGGGGGGGCATCATTAACTCCCGATTGTTCTTTCGGAATAAGTGAATTAACGGTTTGTGATCAGTAAAAATTACAAATCTTTTACCAATCAAATACTCACGGCATTTTGTCATACCGTAAATCACGGCCAGAGCCTCCTGTAATCACAGAATACCTAGTCTCCACCTCACGAAAAACACGCGAGAAAAACAATACGGGTCTCTCCAAGCCCTTTATTACCTGTAATAACGCCCCACCAACTCCTTTATTCGAAGCATCCACCGCCAAAACAATTTCCAATTCATTATCAAAACACACCAAAACCGGCTCCCTTCCAATTTTTTCCTTTAAAATTTCAAAAGCAATTTGCTGTACATCCTTCCACTCAAAATGAATTTCTTTTTTCAATAAATCATGTAACGGCGCTGCAACCTTTGCCAAATCTTCCATGCACCTGTGGTAATAATTGACCATACCCAAAAAAGACTGCAACTCAGCCTTATTGTCGGGCCGTTTCATGTTCGATATATTTCTCAAATTTTTATCCAAAGATTACACCTCAATTCCATTAATTCGATGACCCAAATATTCAACCTCCATTACCCCCAGAACACTTTTCTCCTTACTGGCTCTCAAGCCCTTGTCACGAATTCTCCTAAACACTTCCTCCAAACGTTGATTATGCTGCTCCGGCGTCACGCCAGTAATTAACACATCATCCATATTATAAAATACTCCTTCCAATCCTTGAAAAACTGACGCAATGGTCCGTTGAAAAATGGGAGTAGATACGCTCAACCCAAATGGTAATCTACAAAACGCGAACAACCCCTTTGGAGTCGTTATCGTCAATAATTTACGGATTTCCTTTCTCAAAGGTAACTGCAAATACGCCGACGAAAAATCCACCTTGGAAAAATATTTCGCACCCTTCAACTGAGCCAAAATCTCCTCAATCCTAGGCAATGGATATTTAACCTCCACAATTTCGATTTTGAAAAATGAGATAATTAATCTTTTTATATGCGTGTCTACAATTTCTTTCAAATTTTGGTTATGAGAAAAATATAATTTTCTCTAAAGCTATTTATTCAACAAGAAAAGATATAAAACTCAATAAGCACTTCAACTATAAGTTAATTAGAGACATTTAAAGATATTCATAATGATTAGCGCTACATTAATTTTATGTTATTTCTTTGGTCACCATATACAAAAAATATAGAAGAGTAAAGTCACAAAGAGGTTTTATTTTATCCATTATTCCTTATATTTCTTTTATTTTAACATTTTATTTTTGTTTTTCTGCCAAGATTAGAATTTATTAAATTAAAAATTATTTTCTCCAGAAATTAAGAATATTTCATATAGATAAATAACATTTATGAAAATGCAAAATGTGGTAAAAACAAAGTTATTCAAACAATGTTTGTAATCTTTATGAAATAATTTACAAGGGTATTGAGATTATAAATTCTTTCAAAAAGGTTTAATAAATATTCCAGAAACTCAATTTCTTTTTACAAAAAATTAGAATGCGCAAAAAAGTAAACATATAGGCATTACAAATTATAAAGAAGCTCATATGTAATGGCAGAATCTTTAAAATTGGATCTAAGTATGTTATCAAAGGTTTTAGCTAGATATTCTACAGAAGGTGGAATGTTAGATTATGATTGGTCAAAAAGTTATTTTAGCAACGGGTGTATTCAGATTATTATCATGCTATCAAGAAAAAACTTTGTTTTTAAAAAAATACCTAACTCACCTAAAAACCAACCTAAAATAAACTAAAAAAACTACCTAAAACAAACTGTCAAAAATTATACTAAATTACAAAATCAGAACAACAAAAGAAAATATATCTGACACACTAAAGAACTAAATACACGAATCTTTATTATTTCCGTAATTTTTATATTCTTAGAATTAATTCATTAATAATTATCATATCCTTTTTCTATGTTATATAACTAAAATATTAAAAAAAAATATCACGTGATTATAAGTGCCGTGTTATAATATAAAATATATATATTTATAAACTACAATTATATCTAATTATCCCGAAAATAGGACAGTTTTTTAGTTTTGTTTAGAGGCATGTGTTTTTAATTGGTTTAAATAAAATTTAGAGTTTCCATAACGGTGGCTATAAATAAATCCATAATCACATGATACATTTTGTTAAGAACGATTTTTTAAATATAAAATATATAATTTATCTGCATTAAAAATTATATTTACTTGTTAAAACTTACATTTATTTTTATACCACCTAAACAATCTGATTAATTTTAACTATATCTCAAATATCATAAGAGATATACATAATAAATTAAGGCATCTATAATTGTAATAGAAAATTCTTAACCTAATCCTTTTATTAATTTCATCAAATGTCATTATATTATACCTCTATTCATTGTCCTTGCTATTTTGTCAATAGTTATAAATATTCAATTAAATTTGAGATTAATTTATTTTATAAATAAATTTACCAAATTCATAGAATTCCCATTCTAAAAATATTTTATCATATAATAAATTAACAGTATATTTAGCAGTTTTTTAAGAATATGTTATTTTATACTTATATTTAAAAAAAAATTGCCTATTATATTATAAGAGAGGATCGCAAAATATTCACTTGATAAAAGATTTTATATACTAAAAAAAAAATTTACAATTAATCTCAGATATTTTTGGATTTAGAGCAACTAAGTGTAGCATTAGTTAATAAAGTTTATTTTTTAATATTTGCCAGTGAGGCAGAGGATTAATAAAAAAACTTAAACATATTAATTCTATCTTTCATAAAGCAAATTAGTTAGACCTTCCATAATATTGATGAAAATAAAATATGACATAATGGTCCCAATGAAAAAATTTGAGAAGAAATAGTGCATATTTAAGATTTCAAGTTTCAAAGCAGAATTAGACCAGAGAAAAAATAGATTGTTGGAAATAATGCAGAAATATAAATTGAAGTAGCAGATGAGACTGTGAGCTTGAGAACACAGTTAATCAATGAAATAAGGGATAAAAGTTAGGAAATTATAGTTTGATCCTATATAACTATATATAAGAATTAAAAGCCGAAAAGGGCTTATAAACAATAAAAAAACTAGCTAATTATAAAAAGCAATTCCTAATAGTTAAGAAAAATTCCAAAGTTTATTTTTATAATTGAAGTAACCAACCAAAATTTTACCCTAATTTCGTCCAAACCTAACTTTGACATTGTTAATTTTTTTGCATATTATGCCTTTTAAATTTTTAAAGTGAATTTTGATTTTAAATAAATCCCATTTTAAAGATGGGCCGAAGAATAGGATTAAAGTACATATTTATTTAAATTTCCGGCCTCCAGTATCATATTATCCAAGTTAAATGTTCTATAGATAATTCCCTAAATTATTACCATTATTTTATAATTGAAATGGGACTATAATAACCATAAGCAACTCACGTCTGGAAATGCAAACTGGAAAAACATACCCATCACCAACTCACATCAGTCATTAATATCAATTTTATAAATTCAGAATATAAAATGTATTAATGACCCAAATTATTCAAAATCAGAATTATAACAAACATTGGTGTCATAGACGATGTAAAGATATAAATTTTATGATCGGAAATAAATCACAGCTAATCATCTAATATCAATATATTTACAAAAAACGATGTATTTTATTAACGACATAAGGAAAATTGTATATGCAACATAACGAAAAAAATTAAAGACTGATCCTAAATTCTATTTATATATTACATATCATTATTAAAAATCTTATTCAATCAAAATATCTTCCAACATATCGTTGTCAAATTTAAATTAGAGTTTAGGTCACGCATAGTTAAATCAGTTCGGGTTAAATTTAGAAAATATCAAACTCCAACCAGAGTTCAGAGTTTGGTTCAAACCCCTGGTGAACAGTTTTTTAGTAAATATAAAAATATATATGGTGAATTCCATATCAAATCAACTAAGGTTTAAACCTTACCCCCTTCAATTTTCTTAAATTTTGTATACTGGTAGTATATACTATACCTAAGATAAAAATGAAATTTTACCTTCCAACACTGGTTATCCGCTAAGATGCTTTTTAAAGCGCGGAAAAATGGTTCATTTTTTACAAAATGCACCTCATTTATTTTCAAATATCTTGAGAAATAATTGTTAGAAAAATAATTTAAATTTTATTTTGTAGCTTAATAAAAGTTCTTTAAAATGACATAAAAATAAATATGATAGACATTTGATTATTATCGAAAACTGGATGTGTAAAACCGGAAATGGCCTTAAGGTATTTTTTTTTTCAAAATTTTTTTTCTGTAGATAGATATCACACTGCTTTATATTTGTACAAAATCCTAGACTGGGATCAACATGGGTTTAGGAGTTAATACTCTTTATATGGCTAAAATTGAACAAATTTAACATTAATATCATCATATTTTAATTTAATGAATAGTTATGAAATAATGTTAATTTAAAAATTATGTGTAAATGATAGGCCCTTACTTTTTTTATCTTTATCATAATTTTTAAGAAGTGGCTGGAATAATGAGCTTTGCTTAACACTTTAGTTAAATTTTGTCTCAAAGTTACTTGACAAAATAATTCTAAACTATAACTTTATTTGCTAAATTGCATTACATATAATACAATCAAAAATTTATTATTAAAATATATCATATATTATAATCATCCAAGGAATTTTAATAAATTATGACTTTTGTTTTCGTCTAGGGGAATAAAAGCTAGGAACTTTGTGTTATAGAATTCTCTTTGCTCTCAAAAATCTGCTTTCAAGATGACTTTCTATGTTCATATATTCGTTATTGCTCACAAATATATAATTTACCCCATAGATATTATTTCTTGCATAGTTAAATAAATCTAATGTTGAATATGTGATGTTCATATGGACGTTGCAAGCTTGCTCGAGCTGCTAACCTTTTGTAACGGCCCCCAAAATGTCGCATGGACTTTTACCTTGTGCGGTTTCAAAAAATGTCACTTAGCCTTTATCCCAAAATCATTTTCATAATTTAAGAGATTAATTAAATCTATTATTTTTATATTGGTTATTGCTCCATCAGAAAAAAAAATTTAGCCACTCTATTAAATCTTTCCTCCAAGAATACGATCTATTTTTAAAATAAATAAAATGCACATGCGTTGTGCTTTAAACAATCTGATATAACCACTAAATTTACATGTTTTATTATATTGTTCTCACGGTAATAAATTATAAAAGAGTTGATAGTGGCTTGATTATTGGTCTAATTAAATACTTGTGCATGGTTCTGCACTACAAATGCATAGTTTTCTGAAAAGTCTGCAATAAATACAACATTTAAATTGAATTTTAAAAAGTTTCAAATTAAAGATTATCGTGAAGCTATAATAAATGAGGAATTAAATTGTCTAATTATTCAATTAAATAATCTACAAATTCATCAGCGGATTTTGTCAGTGATTTGAGGGTAGTTCGATCAACTGCTATCCATTGTTTGAATGTTTTATAATCTTAGAATTCTCGTCAAATAATATATTAAGCCTTTCTTTTAATTTTGAATATATGGGGAAAAATTTATTGTTGAATTTCAATTTTGGTAGATTATTATATGCTAAAAAAAATATTTAAAATTATTTTATCAAGTAATTTTAATTTCGAGATAAAATTTTACTAAAGTTTTGAACAGCTCACTATCCCAGCCACGTCTCAAATTTTTTTTATAAAGATAAAAAAAAGTAAGGGCCTGTCATTTAGACACAATTTTTAAATTAACATTATTTCATATTATTAAATTAAAATATGATGATATTAATGTTAAATTTGTTCAATTTTAGCTATATAGAGTAATAACTCCGAAACCCATGTTGATCCCAATCTAGGATTATGTACAAATATAAAGCAATGTGATATCTATCTATAGAAAAAAAATTTTGAAAAAAAATACATTTTTTTTCTATGGTCATTTCCGGTTTTACACATCCGGTTTTCGATATTAATAAAATGTCCATTATATTTATTTTTATGTCATTTTAAAGAACCTTTATTAAGCTACAAAATAAAATTTAAATAAATTTTCTAACATAATTATTTCTCGAGATATTTGAAAATAAATGAGGAGCATTTTGTCAAAAATGTACCATTTTTCCGCGCTTTAAACGGCCATATCTTAGCGGGTAAACAGTGTTGAAAAGTAAAATTTTATTTTTTTTCTTAGTTATAGTATATATATATACTACCAGTATACAAAATTTAAGAAAAATTAAAGGGGGTCAGGTTGAAAATCGATTTTTTTGTTGATTTAATATGGAATTCACCATATATATATAATCTTCAAAAAATGTATTAAGACAACGATGTAACATTTTAAAATTAAAAAATAAGATTTATTAATATCTACCAAATCTTCCATATTCTATATAAAAAATTATATAATTATTCGTAAATATTTAAATATAAATATTTATAATAAAGTAAATTAAGATATTTCAGGTATACACAAAATTATAACCCATCTATAGTTAACTTATGAATTAAAAATTACAAATTTTGTATTTTTAAATAAATAAAGTATTAAGAATTAAAATACTTTTAAGAGCGTTTCAGAAATTTAATAAATGATATCCATCCTCGAATTTGTTATTTCTTAATTTATAATTTTCTTAATTTATAACTTATTAATTATAAATTAGAATAGTTTAATATATATATAAAAAGTAGATCAGACGCAAGTAGGTGATTTCTTTAATATATATTAGGAAACAAGTGAATCCTATTTTATTTTCACTAAATAAATAGGTAGGTGACGTATTACACTACGTTCAAATTTAGGATAAGAAAACCACCAAGTATACAAAATATAATATATTTTATATTATTGTATACTTCACCGTTAATTCGTGCTTACTGTGAATGCAGTATTAATGTTCGTATGAGATTAAGGTAGGTATTAAAATTTGCATTATTTTACAATTTCTTATTGTTTAAATTATCTTTTAACATAAAGAATAATATAAAGCATTAATATTTCTTTTTCTTCTTCTGTGAATATAGCTAAAAGAAAAAAATATTAAAATTTTAAGTTAGTTCTAGAAAAAAAAAGTAGAATGCGCGTTTAGTTAGACAAGGTGCTAATAAATTATTTAATTATATAAATAATTAAATGTATGGTACATAAAATAATGATAAGTATTTGGTATAATATTCAGGCAAAATAATCTCATAGATAATAAGTTAGACTGGGTGACCAGTCATACAGATGAAAGACACCTACACAGGTCTCTTATCCGAAATATTATAATTAAATTTATATTTATTAAATAAATTTAAATTAAAATTAATCTCATTTGTTTTGGATATGTTATATTATATTAAAAAAAAATCCTATTTTTTGTTATAAAAAATATATTATGAAATAATTATTTTTTTGAAGCCTAGTCTTTAAAATATATTTTTTTAAACCTTATAGTAGCACATACGATATTTTATTACTTGCAAAAACTATTAACCTTAACATTGATTTTATGTATATAAACCTTTTTAAGGTTTATTTATCAACCAGACATGTTATAGAAAGTAAATTAAAATAGGTTTTAATTTTTTTATGTGTTTCCTCGATATATACGTTTTTTTGACCAATTTAATAGTAATAATTATATAATAATAAAATAAATTATAATATACCTGAATTGTGAATATGATCTACTTTTACAATTTCATCTTAAATAGAAAGTTCTAATTAGAATTAAATTTTAAAAACTTAAATTAAAATTTTAAAAACATTGTAGTAGAGATTCCTGGATAATATTACCATGTCATTTAATTAATTGCGCCCTCGACCGAAAATAATAAATAAAGATAATAAGTAAGATATTTTTTTATTTTTATATTATATTTTAGTATTTTTTAAAATTTGTTTAGTTTTCCTAATTATTATTCCTATATTTAAAATGAAATCCAACCGAATTTTATAATAGCTCAATTAATTAAAGCCTGATTTAATTTTTCTTTTTATATTCCATATTTTCTATTGGTTTAATGATGCATAAATTTCGCCTATTTAATTCGCGAATTAAACATTCATTTATAAACATTCATTTATAGCATAGTAATAATTCGCGCCTCTCTATCTCACTTATATTCACTCACTTTGTTACAAATATATTTTATTTTAATCTTACTCCTTTTTCGAGTTATTTTAATATCAAGCCTTCACATATTTAGATTCATTCGCGTTATATGAATAAACTTATTTGAGGGGTAGTAGTTCACGCCTTTATTTTCATCTACTCATAACATGATTTTATTTTAATCTGCCTCACATTTGATTAATTTCGTTTTTTTTACTAAGAAATCTAGTTGATGGGAACTAAAATTAACAAGGGGCTCTGTATTCTTTAGGATAAATATTTTCGAAAAAGTATTTAAAGAGGACATGACAGAAATGCGTGAATCTTCCCCACCCCCATCCAATTTTGTTATCTCAAATCAACACCTAAAAATAGAAGATAATGGTATGGGCCAAATTATTGGTTAATTTTTTATGGCAAATAAATGATAATAAGAAATGAAAGTCTTTCAATATGTTTATCAAGGTGGCCATACATTTTCTCCCACCATTAATGGTGCATTCTGCAAGTGCATTCTGTAGGATTGCTTAATTTTAATTAAGAGAACATAGCGTAAGCCATTCGAAATATCAATCTAAGATAGGTGTGGTATTGATAAATCAAGGATTGGTACCAGTGGCGTAGCTAGAAATTTTCCTTAGAGGGGGTCCATACATATAAAAGCCTGGGGGCTTTGCCCCCAGACCCCTTTAACGGGCCTTCGGCCCTTTTGCCCGGCCTTCGGCCGGGTTTATTTTACAAATCATAACCATATCTTCGATAATATATAATAAATATATTTTTTTAAATGCATCAATAATTTTTTTTATAATTTAGTAGATTATTCTCAATCTTTATAATACCATCCAGAATAATTTTAATAGTAATATAAAATCCTTCCACAAACATCAAAACCAGAAAAATAAAAATATTATTGGTATTTATTTGATATAAAGTCACCACTTATAAGTCTTTTGAACGTATAATCTAAAAATAAATTTTTGCTCTGGAAGGGGTCCAAACCCGAAACCACCCCCGTAGCTACGCCACTGATTGGTACATTATAGGTTGAAATAATTTTTCTAGTGATTAAGCAAAAGGGTAGGTCCAAGATTACACTTCTTTTATCCTATTACGAGGGTATGACATCTTAATTTGTTCGTGCTTTAAATAAGACTTTAAAATTGAAGGAAAATATTTTCGCAACAGTTAAGGGAAATAGAACTAAATGATACTTTGGGAAGCAATTATGATAAGAAGACAATCTGCATTAAAGTGTGCGAAATAGATTGGTGGTTTTTATATATTATTAAATTCCTCAATAAATTATGAGTGGGTGGTTAGTAGGATAAAATACTATATTTGTTTAAATATAGAAATTTTTTAAAGTATTAATGTTGAAAAAATTTTCGAATTAAGATGTAATAGTGCAAGAATTAATTTATTTTATACATCATTTATCAACGATTTAATAGTGCATTTTTAATTTTTGAGAATTTTGTAAAAGTAATTTTAAATATTTTATTTTATAATTTCTAAAATTTTATTGGTTTATACTAATATATTTAATTTTTCGGATAAATATAACCAAATTTTTTAATAAAATGTATTGTATCTGTCAATTATGAAACATTATAAATTATGTAACTCATTTTAATATCTGTATTGTAAAGAGCCCGAAATGCACATATTAATCCAAATAATAAATTACTTAAATATTTAGGATTATCCTCTATTTATATAAAAATAATAAAATATTAAGAAAACCTTATAAAACTATATAGTTATTGATGAAATAAAAACAGCATTTGTTTTTCTTTGATTTATAAAATTTATTAAATAAATGTTTGACATATAGGGCTCAACTTAAAAAGGCAATGATAATGTTTCCTTGAGGTCTTAGGGCCTTCTAAAGTTATAAAAATAAGATATTTTTATGATCATTTGGGGATGACAGTTATGTGATTTAAGTATATGAATGTTTATAAATATTAGCTAATACCAACTTTTATTAAGAATAATAATTTTCTAATCAAATGTCATATAAATCTACCATATGATATTACAATCGTTTTATCTATTTATTTTTCGAAAACTTTTTTGTGAATATCTTAAAAAGTTTATATGTGGAAAACTATCCTTTAAATTTAAGGTATAAATTAAACTACAAATAACTATTTTAAAATATAATTATTAATGTTTGGGAATGTCCCACCTCCGTTTTTATAAAATAATGTTTTATTTTATTTTATATTTGATATGTTAATTTTCATATAATTTTATTTGATAATAAAAATAAAAATATTTAAAAAAAATATATATTTTTTAAATATTAATAATATTTGTTAATTAAAATTCGATAAGAATGAAATTTTATTTAATTTAAATTTATTCATTATAAAATATTGAGCCTAGTTTTATATTGGTTTTTTCTAATCATTTAAATATTAAACATGCAGTTTTTTATTTTTATATTGAGTGGAAAATCTTCTAAGTCATATTAATATTCATTTTATAGGTAATAAAAAATAGTTCTCGATATTATGGATTTTAAGATAATGGAAGAAATCGAATTTCGATTTCCATCATACAATCCAAATGATCAAAAAAAAGGGCCAAATGTCTTTTGTGTGTAAAAGTATTTAATTTTCAAAAGTGAGCAGCTTCAATCTAAAAAAACATATAAAAGTAAAAAAAATTTTCTTTACGAAATGACTATATTTTTTTTTATTTTCGAATAATTTTTTTTATAAATGGCTATAATTATTTTTGGGCAATTCGTTATAGTTGAGCTTGGGTTGTTAGATATGATGCCTTTTTTAAATATATTTTAATTTATTTTAATTTTCTCATTACTTGTTCAACATCCCTTTTTATACAAAATATTTTTATAAAATACAATACCCCTCTTCCCTCTAGTGTTCCTATGGAGCGCCTATTTAGTATTGCAAAAAGGACTTAGGGGAGAGGCGTGTATGTTTGTTAGATTCTAATTTAGAAAATATATTACTTTTAAAGGCTAATAAAAGATTATTAATATTTTGATAGATCATTTAATATAAATAAAACTTTTTGATAAAAAAAATATGATTTTGTTTCGCGTACCTTCTAAAAAAATGAAAATCAAAGTAGCTGTTATGAAGTGACACTCCAAAGCGGGAGCTAGCTCCTTTAAAAAATGTAATGGGAGCTGGAGCTAGCTTCTTTTGAAAAGATAGAACGGTAGAGTGAGCTAGCTACTTTTAAAAAGGAGCGTTAACAACTCTGATTACAAATATTAGATTTTTATTTATGAATCAATAATCACATATATTTTCCTTCTTCACCAAAAATTTAATAGGTTCTAAAGGTGGATTCTGCAATTGGTTTTCTCTAATGGAATACCCGCCTCAAAAAATATATGCTTGCTTCACCTTATAAATAAAACAACTGAAAAAGTTAAAAAGAATGGAATTGTATTGGGATCATATTTAGCAATTCAAAAAAAAACGTTTATTCTATTCATGTAATGTCAAAATATAATTTTTAATAAATCTTTTTAAGAGGTAAAAACTGGCATCCCATATTTTTAATTGCTGAATATTTCAAAGTATAGTGTGATTTACAAGTCTATCTAACGTTGATGTATGGATATATTGAATTGTATTATATTTAGTGTATTATCGCAAGGTCTAATAATTGTTGGCTAAAATCTATTGTTAAATTATCTGCAAGTTGAAATTTGTCTAACAAACTGTTTTTTTTATTATCTCTTTGATAATAGCTTCAATAAATATGAAAGTTGAGATTAAACATGAATCAAAAGAACTTGCTACATTAAGAGTTTTTCTAAAATAATAATTTTATTAGAATATTATCTATTATATAACTGGATTCTGTAGATAAATATTATCGCAAAAAGTGTGATAAAAAGGACATGGTAGAAATGGATATACGCCACCCCATTTTTTGCTAATGCAATTAATCGTATAACACCAAACAAATAGATGATAATGGTATTAGCCAAATTAAATCAAAATAATGATAATTGGTTAGAAATGCAACTGATGCTGTATTGTTCTTATATTAATTTCAATAATAGATATAGAATATGCCCTTCGAATTATCAGTTGTGCCTCTAAAGGGAATTAAGAGAGAAGTTAACATCATCTAAGTTTTTAAGTTTAGTAATTGAAAAATAAAAGTTTGGTATATTATATTGGATTAAAATTTTATAGTAATTGTAAGTAGGTAGTTCTTTAATTATATATATATCGGGAAAGATAGAATCTTTATCTGTTGGTGCTTTAAATAAGACATTTATAATGGAAGGAAAATATTTTCACATCAGTTGAAGGATTTAGAATTTAACAATACTTTGGAAAATTATGAAGGCGGCCGTCTGATTTTAAGTATGTGGAATAGATAGGCGGTTTCTGGTTATATATAAATTACTCAAAAAATGGATTGTGGGTGGTTAATTATATATTGTTTGTATATATTATTTTTTTAAAATATTAATGTTTAATATTCTAGAGTTAAGATAAGATTTATTTTTTTTGTGCATCATGTCAGCGATTTAATATCAATTTCAAAATGTTATAAATTAGGTCACATATTTTAACATCGTAATCATAAAAATTCCGAAAAGCACATATTAAACCGAATATAAAATTACCTTCAGTCTTTTTCTCTATTTATATAAAAATAAAAAAATATTAAGAAAACATTATAAAACTATAACGTCCTTGACAAAATAAAAACAGCTTTTTGTTTTTTTTAATGGTTATAATAGTAAATAAATGTTTGACATAGAGGGCTAAATTTAATATAATCGTAGCATTTCCTTGAGATCTTACAACCTTCTAAGGTATAAAAATGAGTTCCTTTTGTGATCATTACGAATATAAAATTACTTAATGTGGCAGCCCTATTTTCTATTTATATAAAAATAAAAAATATCAATAAAACATTATAAAACTATATCGTCCTTGATAAAATAAAAACAGCATTTTGTTTTTTTAAGGTTATAATATGTAGTAAATAAATGTTTGACATATAGGGCTCAATTTAATATAATCATAACATTTCCCTGAGATCTTAGGACCATTTATGTTATAAAAATGAATTCCTTTTGTGATCATTACAAGATGACAATTACGTGTATATTTGGTATATGAATATGAAATAGGATAAAATTATTTTTAAATATTTTATTTTATAATTACTAAAATTTTATAGGTATACTAATATTTAAGTATTCGGATAAATATAACAAAAATATTTCATAAAATAATTCGAAATTTTATAAATTATGCCACTTATTTTAATATATGTATTATAAAAAGTTTGAAGTGTAGATAATAATCTAAAAGATTACGTAATTCGATCATCTTTTTCTCTAATAATAAAATATTCAGTTAAAGGTTATAAAACTATATACTTCGTGATTGCATAAAAAGCATTTGGTTTTCTTCGATATTTATAAAATTTAACAAATAAATGCTTGACTATAGGGCTCAATTTAAAAAGGTAATCAGAGCATTTCCCTAAGGTTAGAGTTTTCTCAATAAATTATTATTTTTTGTTTGGAAATAAAAGAAAAATTGTTGGAAACATTCCTCAAAAGTTACTTAGAAAAACGATTTTGTTTGGAAATGGCCTTATGAATATTAAACATGATAATTAATATAATACTTACCCAGATCTTCTAATTCTGGAATATCTAGTAAAATTCAAAAATATGTAACTTATTATATTATATGTTGAAAATTAAATCTTATTGAAAAAGATCTAAGGCCGTGTCTTGAGTCTACTTAATTTTTATCCTTAATTGCTTTTAAGTAAAGGATAAAATATTTTTGTTAGATATTTTAAGTTCCTTTTAAATATTTTTTGCTTTTTACAAATAATTTCTTTTTTATGCCTATTTAGTAATAAGTAAATCTAGGACATGGCCTAAATATTATCCCTAATTTGCAAAATATTTTATTGTTAATAAAAATATTAGGAAAATTATTTGGAGGTTATTTGCTTGAAATTTTATAGCTTCATGTCATGATTAATATAATACAAATATTTAATTACCATGTATATCCCAATATTGTTCTATATTTTTTTTATAAAAGTATATATAATTTATAATAGCTTAATAAGAACACCCTATATAATTTATTCAAAAGAAATTACAATAGTTTTTATACTTGTAAAAGATTAATAAATATTTTTTTCTTACCGTATATTACTTGTAAAATTATTATCAAATAAAAAAATATAATAATAATAAATAATCATTTTCAAGGGATATTTTCTTTTAATGTAAGTATTTATTTTTAATTCAAAATGAAAATTTAATTAAATTTTTTTAAATAAATGTATTAAATTTATAAAAATAAATAAACACTTTTCATTATTCTGGTGTCTCACATATTTACCTATTTCAAATTTTAATAAGTAACTATGCAAATTTTCTAATTTAATATTTATGGGAGACGGGGGAAAACGATTGGTATTTAGCATTTATAATATAAAATTTTAAGATCAAGAATAAATAAAATAAATTATAAATTTTTATGTAACCCAATCGCTCATATAGTCGTTAAGAATAATTACGTAATGTGTGCATTTGTTTACCTCATACCTAGAATAAAATGGCTAAGCATCAGGTAAAGAGGGTTAAAATACATTTATTATTTTAATAAAATATTTATGTGCAAATCTGACAAATATTTATTACTTTTAATCATTAATTAGTATTTATAATAATAATAATACAAAATCAAACAATAAGCATAGATATATCAATCTATCAAATATGATTTGGCATGTATCCATAACCGTTCTGAGCATATCCCAAGCAAAGTTTATTCATTTATGGTGCCTCGTTTAATATAAAGCTGAGACAATTTTACACTTTATTATTTTGAGTCAACCTCTGACGTAATTAGTTTACTCTTTGCCTAGCAGAGATCTGTTTCCCCCACTCTTTAAAACACAATAGCAGATGTTACCTCATCATTCAGTGAAAAATAAAATTTCTTACAAAATTATTATTCATGTTATGCTCTATATTAAGAGTTGTTTAAATTTTAGCCAAATTCAATAGAGAATGATATATTAAACCACCTTAACGCTGGCTTATTTCTTATATATAATTGGCTAATGAAGATCGGAGTGATTTTATTTATCTATTTAAATGACCAAGTGAGATAGCTTTATCAAAGTGAATAAAAATCGGAAAAACTCTAAAAAGTATTTTCCCTCTTTAGATTTATACATCTAAATTAAATATTTAGTAGATCTTTTAGAACTTTAAAGAATTTTACTAAGAGTTGAAAACAAAATTGATAATTATCTTACCTTTTTCTAAAATTTGAATAATGCAAAATTTGCGATTTTTTTTAAAAAAAATAAAAGAACTTTATATTAAAAAATAACATCAAATTTTAAAACTTAAAACGGAAATTTTATTTAAATAAAAAAAAATTTATTATTTTTTAAAATGATTTGTTTAATCTTATATAATATGTTATGTACTATCATAATATTTATCAAAATATAAAATTACTTGATTCGTTAGTTTTAGCTTCTGTTTTTATAATTTAAAAGGGAAAATTTATTGTATTATAGAAGTATTTATAGCCTATCAAAATAAATATTTCAATCCTTAAGCGAGCGAATATCGTGACAATGTAATGGTAGAGTTGGGGCAACAATTTTAGCTAATAGTAGAAGGTGGGATATAAATAATTATGTTAATATTACACAGTGGGTTCTAGATAAGAAAATTGCTATTGCGTGATATCTTTTACAATCGATGGGAAAATTGAGGAAATATTGGTCATTTACAGTGTGAAGGTGTTATGATTTGTTGAATAATATAATTAATATATGTAATGCAGTCTTATATAACATGTAACATATACATTAGATAATTATTTTCTATGTAATTTATTTTTGGTGTATAATAATAACATGCTAAAGTTAATTATATAATTTACTGGCCTAGTTTGTATAAAATTATTTTATAGAGGATTAATATTATTTTGTAGTTATAATTTTAAACCCTTATCAAATATTATTACATGAATGGGAATACTAATTGAAATCTATAACACTTTTTTTTTAAAAATATTCTTTATATCTCTATAAATATTTACAAATATTGGACCTAACAATCCTTTCGGAAAAACCTCACAAACTATGTATTCGTATTTGATGCAGAACCTAAAATTTTATTAGTAATTGTTAATAAATCACAATCTTAGAAAATTTAGCCTTAATTAATACCCCTTGTAATTTCCGAATAAATATGTTAAAATATTGATCCTTAAGAATTATATATAATTTCGAAACAAGAAATATTAAAATATATTAATAAATCACAATTTTAGAAAATTTAGCCATAATTAATACCCTTGTAATTCCCGAATAAAATGTTATAATATTGATCCTTAATAATTATATATAATTTCGAAGCAAGAAATATTAAAATATATTAAGAAATCACAATTTTCCAAAAAATCACCCATAATTAAAACCCATTAAAAAGATTTGAATTTAAAAATTTCTTCATTTTCAATGAATTTTTTTATTTTTTCATTTGAAAATAATTAAGTAGATTAATTATATGATATGTATGCATTATATAAAATTAGTAGAAATAAGTAAATAAGGTCACGTTAGACAATGCGCGACGCGATTTCAATCTATCATTGTTATACAGATTTGCCGGTTCTTGGACATGTGCTCAAGTGAATTTTTTTTTTGCTACCTAGCTCCCCCAGAAAAGCGAAAATACAATTGGATCTAAAAAATATTTCAGTTATAAATCGATGCTGATAAGTTGAATGAATAAAGAAAATTATAAGAAAATTAGGATATATATAGAGTTGTTAAGGAGCCCCGCTACATACACTTTTCAAAAACAGCGTCCCGCCCCGCCCCGCCCCTCCTTTTAAAAATCAGAAAGCGGGAGCGGGAATCAGCTCCTTTTTAGGGCTGGAGTGGTAGAGCGCCACCCCATCGCTCTTTTGAATTTAATGTATAAATTAAATTAATTTTTTAAATATTGATAAATCCTTTTTAGTTATTAATTAAAATTCAACTAAAATGAATCGATATAATACATACATATATAAAATATAATCTCCGAAAATTATTAAAAAAAATTTTAAAAAAAAACCGATAGAATAATTAAAATTATTAACAAGGGATCATTGAGGTTATCCCATAGAGGAATATCGGAATAAAATGTACACTGCTGCAATTTTTTTGAAGAGACACTTTGTCAAAGAAAAAAAGATCTTGGAAATCTCTGGAAATTTATGAATTAGTTTTTATTAATTAAAAAGCTCTATTTCCGTTAGATTTTCAAGGAGTTGATAATCATAGGCAATAGAAATTGTATTAAGCCCACGATATTAACACTATCTTGCCCTTTGAAAAAATCGAAAAATTGAAAATAATGGACGAAACGGATAATATAGAAAAGTCATTTTTAACTATTGAAAGTTTGTTCAATAGGCTTTGGAGATGATAAAATGCGATTATGTAATTTCTTATCCATTATTCAAAGAATGCTGGTGCACAGCCACATCCCTTATAATTTTTTTTTTTAGCATATAATAAGATAGGCTTGATTCTAAATCAAAATTTTACTTATCATACAATACAATGCTAACTCTCATTGATTTCTTTATTAAATATTTAAAGAATTCTTAAATTATTCTTCTAATTCTGATGCAGGGTTACATTGGGCGTGAAAAGGTGTTTTTGCAAGCACAGCTGGAGAACCATAAATATATAATTAGACCCATGTTCTCCTCTAGTTCATATAAAATTTTAATACGTTTTAATATTAATTTTTTGTTTTAATGGAAATTTGTATACAGCTGGAAATTAAATTTATCGTCAAAATAAAGATTAATTGCGCTTCAATTAACGCTTCTCAATTTTTTTAATTTAAATAAAATTACCCTTTTCAGCAGCGATTTTCTCTCTAATTAAAAAAAATATATATTATATTATAATGGCCCGGTTTGTTAGATTAATTCGTTTATTTATAAATAATATAAATTTTTTGTTTTCTAAAGGAAAATTCTGAATTTAATATTTATTAAAACAAAAAACATGATTATATTATTATTAATAATACTTGAGGATTTTAACTAATAAATTGTAATTTAATATTAATTTATTATATAAGCAAGTTAACAGGTAATTTTGGCATAAATATGTTAGCTTCACAAGAGCAGAAGAAATTGGATAAAACTTGTAAGATTTGAAGATAAAAACAAAAAATTAATTTGGAAAAATAAGGTTTATCTTCAAAATTCTCAATTTTATTCTCAATTTCCTTTTAAAAGAAAATGATATGTATATGTTTGTCGATTTACAAATAAATAATTTTGTTGTTCGAAATGCCGTCAAGATTAATTGTCGCTTAATGAAGTGGTGCACTTATTTCATCAAAAGACAGGTGCCTTCCTGAATTATGTGTTTAGTTAAAATTATCATATTCAATATTAATCTTTTTAAAATAAATTATTGTCAACTCACATTTTGTTTCTAAAACATAGACTTTGTCAACCGTGGCATAACATTACAAGTTATAACCTTATTTAGATTAATAAATGTTTTAGTTACGCTGAAGAACCATGCGTCTGAAACCGGAGTCAAGAAAGAGAGAAAGAAGAAAAGAAATAATAAGTATCTGCTTTCTGGCTCAGTTGGTTGCTTCTAAATTAACACTTAAATTTTATATATATGTATAATTAATATATTAAAATAATTTGATTTACTTTCAGGGGTTATTTCTTCCACTAATAATAAAATATAAATATTTTAAAATAAATAGTTAAATTATATATAACATTACCACATTTATCTTTTTATTCATTTTAATTATTAATATCATAAAGTTCTATTTTTAAAATAAAATGCAAAAAAATACAACATTTTCTAAACATGGAAGCTATATAGATGGTTAAACAGACGGCTGAGCTGTTTAGAAATAATCCGAGAACTGACAAAGCCTTATGATTTATTTATTGTTCGAACCTTATAAAAAAAATTGATTTCACAAATTTAGCAAAAAAAATTTTGATTTCAAAAATAAAATAATCTGAATTTAAATTGTAGATCATACAAATCTCTTTAAAATTTAATTTTCTAATAATCACCCTTAATATAATATATATAAATATTCATAAAAATAAATTATTATATTTTATATATCTTTGGCAAATAACAAAAATATTTAAATTGGTTTATCCGCTGCAAGGTTGGTTAGTATATATATTCCTTGATTCAAAATTATTTCTTGTGTTTAGATATTTCGATCAACATCAAAATTCTTAATATTTGGGCTATATTTGATGCTAATTATATAAATTCATTTTATCAGTTCCTCTAATTTGAATCCTATTTCAATAAAAATTGTTAATTTAGAGCTAGACGTTGTGAAAAATCCCATTTTTAACTTTAGATGCAACTAAGCAGTGTGCTAATGAGCATGCCAATAGTTTATTCATAGCCCAAAATTTAGATTTTGGAACTTAAAAGATATGGGATGTTTTCTTATACAATGAAACGAGCAACAACGGGTATTTGAGTTATCTAATGGGAGTAAAACAAGTCTTACTCACAAAATAATATTAATGCAGGCTAAAATTATGTATGTTCTTCTGTTACCTACCAAATTTAGAATTTTGGTAAATTTCGAGTAATCATTTCATTTTTTTAAACGAGACTCTTTTTACATTTACGTCCAACCTATAGTCTCATAATAAAATTTGTGAATAAAATTTATGTATCTTTTAAAAATTTTCATTTAAACATAAAATATTACAGGGGACAGAAAAGTTGGTTGTTGGTAAAATATGTATATTCTATCTATATAATATAATAAGACATTTATGCATTATATAAATATCATAATTATTGGGATACATACAAAGATATAAAAAAAAATAAAAAGTATCAATAAGCAACTTAATTTAATATTAAAAAACAAGATAAAACCACTGTATATATAATTATTTAATTTTCTTACAAATTTCTTTGGCTTTTTTTACTATTCCTTTAAAAATAATAAATACATGAGAAATTAATAATAGTACAAGTTTTTACATTGAAATGTAATATTTTATTAAATTTGTAATAATTTCTTAGTTTTTCTTTTACTCCGAAAATTATTTGGGCAATTTTTAAAAATATCTACTTATTAAAGAGCTAACATAAAACTCAACAATTCCAACCATGGAGAAGCAAAAAGAAAATGCTTGAATATCATTCTATACGAAAAATATGAAATAATTTATGGTAAATTTCGGTCTTATCATTTTACAATTTTTAAGATTATCTAGAATTTTCATGAAAAGTAAGCAATTTTTGTAATGTATTTTTGGTTTAAATCAAAAAATAAAAATAGTTATCTGGATCTATTAAAAAATGAAAAATAAT
Organism: Gordionus sp. m RMFG-2023; assembly: GCF_954871325.1. Classification (NCBI taxonomy): domain Eukaryota; kingdom Metazoa; phylum Nematomorpha; class Gordioida; order Chordodea; family Parachordodidae; genus Gordionus; species Gordionus sp. m RMFG-2023. Next base: position 91,638,574 of record NC_088775.1, on the reverse strand, counting down.
TTTTATCCACCCAAATAATTAAAATAGTATAATTTTACTTTATATAATTTATTCCTAAGTCGTAGCAAGAAGTTTGCTAGGCGGGGGGGGGGGTGTCACAATGAGTTTTCTCGACAAATTTTATTAGAGGTCTTCAGATCCAATTTATTTTAGTCCTTAGAGTGTGTTAAATTTTTTTAAAATTATTTTGGGAATTCACCCATATCTTCTTAAAAAATGTTTTTTTTTTCTAAAATTTTTTAATTATACTAGTTAATTTTAAAATTTGAATTTTTTATTTTTAAAATAATTAGAGTACTGTAACTAGTTACATCAAAAATATCTTAGCAATATTACTTATTAATTTATTTTTTTTATATAATATAAATGTTAAAATTTTATTATCTATAAATTACCATCGTTAGCTAAAAAATATTAATAATACGGTAATAATATTTATATAAAATTTTATTATGGTAACTTAAAAAATCTACTCAAACACAAAAAGGATAATATAATTCTAAGACACTGGAGAACTATGCAAACCCCGGCGGAAATAAAACACCCTAGAAAAAAAATATAAGGTAAAAACCCATTTAAAAAACCCTTTTAATTAAATAAAATTAAATTTAAATCCAAATTTATTATTAACCTTTTCTTTATCTTATTTTTTAAATAAAATCCTAAAAACAATTTAAAATTAGTATTAAAATATATTTATCAATCAATATACAATATGTTGTTCAAATGCTATAATTTTATAAATTTATATCTATTTAAAACCGAATAATAAAGAAATTACAGGCAAAAAAATAAACATATTTTAGTATTTTAATTTTTATTATAATATTAATAATATAAGTCAAAAAAATAATATTAATTGATTTATTCTTCCTGGATCGGATTCTTTCTGTAAAATACGTATTTGAAGGCTACTCATAAAAAAATGCTTAAAGAGATAAGAAAGCGCTGCTCCAAATATTCAACTATGTCAAGCAATATTATGATCAATACACCGTATTTGAAAAAGTCAATACTCACCTATTAAATATTGATGGACTAGCAGCAATGAAATCCTTTTCAAACATGAAATGTATTCTTCTTAGAAAAATTTCTACAAATTTACGAAGAGGAAGTTGAAAAATTAGACCAGAGCGTTCAGTTCACATATGTTATCGGAAGAGTCAATAAAAATAATGAACTCATAGCAATTATAAAGCAAGGCACAACTCTTCAAATCGTGAGAATTTGCAAGTTGAATATTTTTTTATTTTCATAAAAATTTACATATTATAGATGATTGAACATATTGTGGTCCCCTGAATTCTAACGATTTTTTATTAATCTACAATGGCCCTAATAATTAAGAAAGGATAATCATGAACTGATGAATCATTTAAATCCTTAATACCAGAGCATGTTATATGGATTTAAATTTTTGAATGCCTCCAAAAATTATTTCTTCAATTATATATGATTCTAAATTCTATTTTTATCATAATTGTTTATTGTGTACTCAACGCAAAATCCTTATTAAAAATATATTCGAAAATAATTATCAATAAAATGTCAGGAAAGAGCATTATTACCCGATCCATTTTATATATGCATCGATTTTAAAAAGTCTGTTATGAATGCGGTTAAAACTATCATTTATTAAAATGTTTTTTAATTATTTATTTTTCTTCAATTAGTAGATCATACCATAATTAGAGGTTGAAAGAAAGAAAGATGGAAGGCCAATGCAGGACAGCCAAAGCTTCTTTTATGACAGGATGGACGGCTCCTCTATCCATTATATGGCTCCATGCAATAACATTCTGAAGATACTCATGACAATGGGAAAGTGATTCTGCATTATTTCATAACAAAATTATGTCAAATGGAGTTTCAAATTGTAATTTTAGTTTTAGACATGTCAAATTGAGCATCAATTTCATCCAGAAATCTGGAACATGAATCAGAGTATTCTATCTGACTAAGAAACCCCCCCCCCCCCCCCCCCCCCCCCGGCTAATCAATGTGAAGGATGGAACAATCGTTTTTATTCCCTTAGTTGGAAATAAAACCCATCGATCTAGGTATTCATTAAAAATACTAATATGAGGTGGTTTCTAACGAGAATAACTCGAAGGCAAGTGAGTTGGTAGATGGATACCGAGTATAAAATTTTAGAGCTATAATACCTAAGTTCGGCAAACTTGAATTTGCGAATAATATACCGTTAGGGAGCGCGGCCTAAAAATTTTATAAGAGAGATTTCTTTTAATGTCAGATGTCGTCAGCCTAAATAATAATAATTATCAAATATTTATTTTGTAATATATACATAATTATACCCTTTCTAATAAAATAAAATGATATCTTTTATAAAATTTAGTAAAAAGTCTAGTTTACTAGATGAATATAATTTTGACAAAAAAATAATTATAGAAATTAATTTTTTACGAAAATAATCTAATCTCAAGATTTTTTTTTTTGGGGAGGGGGGGAGGGTTATTTTTTTGGAGTTTATTCCTTGGGTAAATTTTTCCTGAATTTTTAAAATTGATTTTTTCAAAGGGGTTTTTCTCGTAGGAGTATTATTATCAAGGGTTATTTTCCGCGGTTTTTTTCAATTATACCAAATTACGTGTACGAACGTCTACATGAGCATGACAGAAAATTTATAGTAAGTATAACCTTTCTCCCACCAAAATCTATTCTTTATTTCCTTAAGAATTATTTCCCTTCACCTACTACACATACAAATATTATATAATGTAAAATGTGAGAATATTAATTTTAAAAAATAATTGCCAATAAATATTTAATTATAAATATTATCCAAATTAATTGTTACCCATTATTTATAACCTCTAACCAACAAAATATTGATCAAAATTATTTTAGGGAAATTATAATTTAAGATAAATATAAAAAAAAATCATAAGGTGACAAGATGGTTTAATTGCAATCGAAAAATTAGAACTGAGTAATTTAAAAACTAAATAATATATCTGTGATTGAATAATTTAAAATTTATATAAAAGCAATATAAATAAATATCCATTCAATTCCATTTATCAATTATTTTGTAATAGTACAAATATTGTACGAATATTGTACAATATATACAAAAAATCTTTTCAGATCATGCAGACGTTTGTACATAATGAAGAATTATAGCTTAGAAAAGATTTATTTTAAAAACAAGTCAAAAATAATATTCATTTTTTCTTCAGAATTTGAAAAAATTCTTCGAGGAAAAACTTTAAAGATTTTTTACTCAAAAATATTTTGAACAATTTTTTCAAAACTCTGTTATATTTAGAGAATCTATATCATTTTTGTTATTTTGATAACTAACAAAAATCTTTAGGAGAATTTTACTTAATAATACTGCTAATTCTACAAATTATAAATTGTCATCATAATATATTTGTTACAGTTTATTCTTTGAAAATTTTTGCTTCGTTGAACTACAGAAGTAACAAATAATATATTGATTAAACAAAATGAATTAAAAAAAAATAGGAAATAATGAATAAAATTATTTTATATTAGTTTGACAATTATTCTTAAATTTACTTTTATTTAGAAATGAATTTTTTTGGGGAAACGGAAATAACAATACAACTTCCATCATAAATTAAAATAAAGAGTAAAATAATAAATAATTCGAAATAAGATTGGCTGAAATATACTATTATAAATCTGGCCTTGGCTTGACTCAAGATATAGAAAAGTAATTTGCAAAATCGCCTAAATACATTGCAAGACTCTACATTAGCACACTATATTAACGATGAACTCCATATTTTAACTTTCGCCATTAGCTCTCGTTTATAATAAGTGCAAATACTGTGATTACGGGCAAGAGATGTGTACTTAAAAAAAACCCATAATTTATATTATATCGCTATGCCATTGGTTAGAATTGAATTACGCGTTGCTTGAGCGATATCCAATTAGACATAAAGAATGGTTTTAGTTTGTAATCCTAAACGAAATGCGTTAGATACCCTTATAGTGGTTTAATTATCAGAAATTATATAAAAGAACGATATAGAATATTAATTAAATAATAGCAACGGAGAAAAGCGAAAATGAAAAGCGAATGATGAGCTAGGTTATTGAAGTGAATTATTATAACAATTAAATAGTATGTTTTTATGATTAATTTTCTCATAGTCAAAGTAAAATTTTGTAAATTGTTTACAATGTTGCACCAAATGAGCTATTTTTTTTTTAAGAAATCGGTGAAAATTTTGGACGGTTATTTTTTATATATTTTACATCAATTTAATGCTGACATCTGTTTCATTATTTTGATACTGTATACTATCTACATTGCTTATAAATGATATCGTTTTTACATTAAAAACAATTTATTAACTATCCTATAATAAATTGATAAACCCCACCTATTCTGTAGAAATACTGACACTTTTATTTTTTACACAAGCTTCGCCGAATTTATTATTGGGCTTTGATGATGATGTAGTAGTTATGTATGTTGTTTTCAGTTTTATTGAAGATTTTGTTAACTTATTTTAAACATGTTTTTGATTATTTTCTGATGGAGAAAATATTGGATCATATCATGATCCGATATGCTCTTATAAAGATAGCTCTAATTTATTTTCTAGGTTGGCTTAAAGTACCTCTACAATCCAAAGTAATTGATATATGTTTAAATTTCTTTTATTTTTTATCCTCATTTATTATCACTTCGAAAATTTGTCTGCTATCGAAAATATAATTTTAAACCAATAAAATTCCCTCCTCCACACACGACCCCAATATCTCTCTCTCTTTTCACCCAAAATATATATAATAGATTAATGTAAAGAATAATTTTAAAGAAAACGTTGAAAACCAAAATTATTTTTTTTTATAAAAATCTAATATAGTCAAAGGCCTACAATTAGTGACCTTAAAAACCTCCGCCCCCACCCCACATCAATGTACAACTATGACTATGCTTATATGTATTGTTGCATTAAGAAGATGACCATGCTATGCTATTTTTATCTTAATTTAATAAATGTAATTAAATAGTTTGACGTGCCATATGGTTTTACTATCGCCCCTTCCCTTAGACCTTGACAAAATAATGCGATGCCAAGTAGAACACGTGCTTTGTGTCATCATAGTTCTCTAGCTGTATGCGAATATTATATAAAGGATAAGTGTCAAACTTTCAAAGGTCTCCAAAGAGACGGAATGATTGGCCTTGGGAGATATTATATTTAAAGTGTTCTAGGGTAATATAAGCCAATTACATCATAATTACATTGTGTTAATTCGTTCATTTATCTGATGTAGTTTGTAATACTCAGTTAAAAATAATATTAATTAATGAGTTACGTCGTTCTGATAGTTGCTTAACTAAGGTGATTAGAAAAAACATAATAAAAATATTATGACTATTATAATATTAAAAAATATATACAAGGGTATCGCATATATTTAGGCCTGAGTTGCTATTTTAGGAAATTATAATATATTTATAATTAATACGTAATATAAAATCTTATAGTTTAGCAATTACTTGAAACATAATGAAAATCATTGAAATTTATAATATTAAAACCCATGTTTATTCATCAATACTTATTTTCCATATATTAAAATATTATTAATAAATAATAATAATATCTCATATTTATAAATTTATTGTATAACTCACATTAATTAGTATCATTTTTTAAAAATCTAATTTCAGAGCCAAACGCAGCAATATGTTAAAAAGTCTTATCTTAAACTAAAAATCTCAATTACAGGTCCGAATTTAGAAATATTGTTATGGTAAGTGCCTGTCAGAACTTTTAAAATTTAGATCTTAAACATAAATGATCAAGTGGGATCTATCAATATCTCAACTATCTAATTCGGATAGTCGCCAAATTTTTTAAATAAAATAAAATCAATATAATCTCTATAACTAATATAACTCAGCCAAAGGTCACAGTTATCCTTTTAAATTGCTTTATATGACATCATCACACTGCACCTACTCAGCTCCCGTCGATGAGACTTTTAGACATAATCTTCATTGATCTTCATTTTTGTTATAATAATTTCCAATTATTAGATAAAATTTATATACTTGATAAAACTACAAGCTATAGCATCAAATATTGCCGATTTTAGAATTGTTCCTTATTTTCAGATCAGGACATCAGGTGGGGAACTCTTAAAGTAGGAAAGTTAACAAATTACTTATGCAAAATTTTGATGACCAAATATTTGTTTATCTTTATTATTTCTGCCATCCTAGCTGCTTTTATGTTGGCCTTATCATTTTCCTAAGAACTAGCTATCTAAATCCGTTAAACATAACGTTGCGAATTTTCTTTAAGCAGAGGCTAGCTAGAGCTAATTACAAGCCAAATTACATGTGCTTCATTCGAAGGACAGTCTTCGAAACATACTCAATATATAGATTTTGAAAATGGATTCTTTAAATTAAATATATAAATATTAAATATATTCATATTTTTTACAAACATTTTTGGGTTTTTTATGTTAAATGAGGAAAAAAATTTTTTTTTAACTTAAATATTAATATATAGAAGATTGCTTAAAAAAATCTTTAAGAAGTATTATTAACCCACAACCAAAATTATTTTAAAAATCTTGTATATCCTTGATTTTAAAAGGTTTTATTTAAGATTCATAATCAGTAGTGTTGTTAAACGGTCGTTTTGAGCCGATTCTAAAAACGGCTAACTCAATATTTTAGCAAGAAAAATATTCCCTAAGCCTCGAGATTTCGCTAATAGATGTCCAAACCTTTATTCCTTCTACAAACAAAATCTTCAGGCTTGCGTAATACTATTCTGGATGAAATATTGAGTTAGCCGTTAAAATCGGCAAAACAGCTTTAACAACACTAATAATCAGATATTTTAAATTCATTTTGTAAATGTTAAAATTAATTTAAAAAAATTTTTTTAAATTAATTTTGAATGATTATTTTTTTTTTCAAAAAAACGTGACAAAATTTATAAAGTATTTTTTAAATTTAATCTATTTATACAAAATATATTTTTTAGATAATGTAGAGATTCATTATCTGGATTTTACTCGTCTGATTCTTCATCTGGTCGTGTTACTAAACTAATGTAAGATATTTGGCTGTACTATACAACTGTATATATTCCCCCTAATTTGTATAGAATTTTTTCAATTTATCCCATTTAACATCAAAAAAATATGACAAATATATTTAAATCTTTCTTTCCTGTAATGTTAAAAAAAAATTAGATAACAATTTTATCTCTAAAAAATAGAAATAACAAAATTATTTCAAAAAATTAAGTAAATAAATATTAAAATATAAATAAATAAATAAAACAATTTAATATACCATCATTTTCAAGCTGTAGTTCTTAATTAAATATATATTAATATAAATGAAAATTAATTATTAAATTAATAAATATTCAAGATTGTGCATTTGACCGGTTAAATACGTTTCGGTCAATATAAATATTGTCAAATTCAAAATGGTGTTTTTTTAAGTCAATATTAAAATTTTTTTATTTTTATCTACTGAATAATTTATTTTTTTTATATTTATTCTCTTAACACCTAATTAAAAATATTATAATTTATAAATTATAATTATATAATTAAAAATAAAATTCTATAATTGAGTCCCCAAAAAGGAACCATAATTGTGTCTAAAAATTTCTATTTGAATTTTTTGTCGAATAAAAAGGAATTCTCTTGGTTCATTTGTGAAAAGTCGTATTTTATTAGCAAGATTTTTTAAAAAACAAAAATGTTGAAGGCGAAAAATGCCCGTTAGTAGAAGTCACAACTGGAGTGAATAAAAAGTTTTTAAAATTTTTGTATCTATAATATTAATTTTTTTAAATTCATTTTCATTCAATAACTAACGTTGAGCTCTCCGTAGCATAGTCTTGTTATTCAATATTATCATTCTATTTAATATTTTTTAATCAATTTTTCTGATGTTTTAAATTTTCAATCGATTCCTATTTTCATAATAATATCAGCCAAAATCGACCTATTTCTTTCTAAAAAAGAAGTAGAACTAGGAATTGCTAGTTACTTAATGGGCAGGGTTGACAAAGTTTAATCTAGAGGTTCGGAATTGATTGTTTCTTATGGAAATTACTGCTTTCCACATAATTTGCTATTAAACATGCTGCTTTTGCTTCTGAAATTAATTATATCATTTAAAATACGTAAAATGGCGAATTCTTGATTTTATATCACATACTTCATTAAATTTACTACTAATGAGATGCTCCTCTTGATATTGGGGACTCAAAAAATAAGCAAAATTGTTATAATATGTATTTATATCGTTTTCCCCTTTTTTAAACATATTTTTAATTATTTTTCCTTAAGATTTTTTTTAAGTATTTGACGGTATTTGACCAGGTCAAATACTCCTCCGGTCAATTGACTAAATTTGACCGGTAAATTGATCGAATTACCAATCATATAAATATTATATTTAAATAAGTGATAATTGGATAGAATATAAAAAAAATATATATTAAAAAGAATAAAAAATGATGACAATATTTATGTAAGTCGAAGGACTTTAATGATCTATTAATTAAGATTATTGATTACTTATTTCTTGAACATCCTCTGTAAAAATTATTAAAGTGATCAGTTGTTCGACAAAATAAAATGATTGATTATATATATTTAAAGGCAAATTATCAAATTTCACGAGAGCCTGAAAACATAAATAATTTTACGCAATTCTCTACTCAATTTATGGTTCCGATCGTAACCTATTTAAATCCGTCCAGATAATAAAATTTTATATGACTTTGTTGATGTTATTTATCACTTCATTTATTGGTAACGCCAAAATGGATGCATATTTTATATATATCAGCCCTTTTAACGATCTTATATTTGATAAAATTTAAGAAAAAAAAATATTTATGAATGCTTTTAAAAGATGCTTCTCTTCTCTTCTCTTCTCTTCTCTTCTCTTCTCTTCTTCTCTTCTCTTCTCTTCTCTCTCTTCTTCTCTTCTCTTCTCTTCTCTTCTCTCTTCTCTTCTCTCTTCTTCTTCTTCTTCTTCTCTTCTCTTCTCTTCTTCTCTCTCTTCTCTCTTCTCTTCTCTTCTCTTCTCTTCTCTTCTCTTCTCTTCTTCTCTTCTCTTCTTCTTCTCTTCTTCTTCTCTCTTCTTCTCTTCTCTTCTTCTTCTCTCTCTTCTCTTCTCTTCTCTTCTCTTCTCTTAGTACTTTTTTCTCCAAAAGATTGGTATATTTTGTTTTGATACATGCTTATTCTAAAATTTAGAATCATTTATGGCACGTGTGGTTCCTTTGAGCTAACAATATATTAGTTGAATATTTGAGAATTATCCTATATTTCAGTATTTCTATCATTGTACATAGTTGTAAATGTTTAATTAAAAAATTGTAATATTGAATTTCCAACAAAATTATAATAAAATCTAATTTTCAAAATAATAATTTTTTTAGCAAATTAAATTATAAAATATATCACATATCAGTAATTATTGAATTGAAAGTCTATAATCAAGCTTTAGCACATCATCAGATTCATCTGGTTGAATTTGGAAAAATGTCTGCAAACTTATTTAAATTATAGATATCATATAGCGAAATTTAAACACTTTAAATGTATTTAGGAAGGCGAGTGGCATGTTTTAATTTTTTGATATTTAAAATTAGATTTTATCGAAGGATCTGATAAAAAATTATTTCATTAATAGAAAATTTTGTTCCATCATAGTAATATGTGGGATGGTCTAAGATGTGGGACTCTATCAAAATAAAGTTAAGATAAAAAATATATTGTGTGTCATTTTATATTTAAATTTTATAAATATAATTATATTAAATAAATAAATGAACGATGTGAGAAATTTTTTATAATAAATATATAAATATTAAATATCATTGCAATAAAATTTTACACCAAGCCGCTGGCAAAATTATTAATTGGGAGCGAATCCGACGGGCGGCTTATTTAGTTGGTTTTTTTTGGCGTTTCTAGTGGCCATAGCGTGAGGGCAGCATCTGTCTAGTTCCTCCTAGCCCCTCGCATTCATGTCATTCGTGGATTAATAAAAAACTATTATGAAAACAATTTATTCAGAACTAACTTTTCTTTATCATTTTGGATAAATATACAGTGGATCTAACTCAAATATCACAAATTTACAATTCTATCAATTTAAATATCTTCAATATTAAAATTATTCATATTTAATGATTATTATTCTTAATTAACTTCCCATACCCAATAAAATATAGATAATTACTTGTACAATGTTCAATTCCATCTAAAATTGTAGATATAGAAAATTCTATTAGTCTTGACATGATATTTAGATTATATTTAAAATTTGCAAATTTAAATAACCAAAATTTTATAAATTTTTGATAAATAAAATTATGTAACTTTTTTTAAAATTTTAAACATGGTCTAAATAAATTGGAATAATTCCTTGATGAATTATTCAAACATTTTATTAATCTACTAATTATATTAACGATATCCATAACTCATTTATTTAAAAAAAACTTATATTACGATATTATACTATTTAAACTTTATAAGCTTATTTTTATATTTGAATATTTTTTATTTATTTTTTATGCTAATTATTCCTGTGGTTACTAGATTTTTTCTGTAAAATATATAATATAATATAAATAAATAATTTATGCAAACTTTGATCGAAGTAATTTGTCAACACTAAATTTAAATTTAAAATTAAAAGTAAGTAATAAAAGTATTATAATATTGCATACATCTATTAAATTAAAATGTATAATAATCTATATTTTACCATTAATATCACATGTGAGATCTATATAATATAATAGGTAATAATACAGATTTCTGGAAAATGAATCATAGTTTTTAATACGGTTCAACTTATTATTTTCAAATAGAGGTTATAATTTTTAGCGTTCTTATTCGTGGATTAGGTTAATTTATACTAATGATATATATATATATTCCACTCTCTAACAAGTCCAAAATGATTTTAAATTTAAACTAGCGTTCGTGATTATATTTCGCTATTTACAACTTTTTCACATTAAATTTATACTTATTCTTTTCTTCTTTATTTTCTTTCTTGTGAATCTTTATAAGATTTTCTTATATACATTATTTTCCAATTTAATCTATATCCTTTTCATTTTAGCAATAAATCTATTATTTCTAAAAATATGTCAATAAAATTTTATAGATTGAAAGAGAGAGATAAATTATTAATTTTTTTTGCAAATTTAATCAAATTTAAAGAGTTTTGTTTCAAAAGTTGGAGAAACAAAATTCGAACTTTCCAAACATGAAATTTATTTTTATTTTTTGTAAGACTCCATCAAAACTAAGATTTACTAGCTAAAGAAAATAGTATAATTACTTGTATTCGTTATATTTGCTAAATATGTTAATAATAATACACGTACGCTTAAAATTAATAAACAATTTAATTTATTAATTAATTACCTAATGCTGACAATTTCTCTAAACAGATTAATCATAATATTAATCAATATGGTATATTTAATGATAGGATCACTATTATATGTTTAGGATGCAAAATCACCCCTTTTCAAAATTAGCTTAAAAATGAATCAGCATCATTTTATTTTTAAAAAAATAGCACCCAAGTTTTAAATAATTTGAGCCCATTAAATAACAAATTTAAAAAATTTTAGGGCTCATTTTAAATAAATATTATTTCATCCTTTTGTATTAAGCAAAAACAAAATGATAAAAAATAAATATTTTATATTATGCGAAGAACGGTATATAAACTATTTTTAGATGAACCCACACCTCAAAGTTAAAACTAGTATATAGGTAACATTAAGGTTCTATAAATATATTATAAATTCATTTTCGCGTGTTGTGCTTTAATTTTTATTTGAGAATTAGATATTAATTTTTATTCTGAAAATAACAAAATCAACGGATAAAACTTGTATAAAATATTTTTTAATCTTTTTTTTTTAATAACTATACTCATCTAGCGGATAACATTAACTACATTTATCATAGTATTAGTCAATATAACCCGAATGTAAGATATCGATATGGAAACTATATAAACCATATTTGCAATTATGATATCAACTTTATAGAAGAATTGGGGAACTGTTAAGAGAAATTAGGCAAATTTTTAAATAATTATATACAAAGAATATGTATAATGAAATTTTGTTATAAAATTGGGGTTTTAATAGGTATATTCTTGGAAAAAGATAAAATTAGAAAATAAGATTTATATATTATACCTAATTTCAAGCTAGCTATATTTGATTGAAAGGATTAAATATAAATATCAAATAATAATAAAGAATATTTATAACATAATGCATACTTTTAAGATTGACTTATTTCATTCCGGAATATGATTTTTTTTTATTGAGTGAGTTTATTTATTGCATGGCTGCAAGAATATAATAGTAAATATCGCTCAACTAATCACATAGTAAATAATTTATTAATAAATAATATAGTTTGGTCAGAAGTTCTAAGCTATAAAACACCTTCTGGCTAACCATATTATATTAGAATTCATAACTAAATATTGCTTGGATGAAAAGTATCGCTCCGTTGTTAAAAAGCTCGATATATTAATAAAAGAACTCTAAAGCATATGTGGTAATGAGATGTAAATTCATGGGGTTTCGGTATAACAATTTTAAATAATTTAAAAAAAATTAAATTTAGCCAGAAATGTATTCCAGATACTCTGAATTTTAGACGATTTAGAAATTAACTTTTTAGGTAGCCTTAATTAAAAAAAAAATATAAAATATAATGCTTAAGAATTATAAAACTTATATCTTTTTTATATTATTTTTAAACTCGAATTTCGATTAAATAATTTCCTTATGTATTAAATTTCGATCGATTGATTTATATTATTACATTGTAATGATCACTTTTTTTTTGATTCGGGAATTTTTTATGTTTAGAATTAAAAAAGAAGAGAAAAAAAATATTATTGAAAATTAATTATAGTGATTGCCATGGCGATACCTTTAAATTTAAAATGTTGTAATTTTGTATTTTTACATATATATAATATATAATATATATATATTATTATATAAATTTATATAATATCAAATGTCTTAATGTATGAATGTAGATTCGTAGATTATTTAGTTTTAAATAATATTTTATACAATACTATATGTTATATATGTCAAACATCAATATGATGTCAATCATTAAACACAATTTTAACTCAAATAAAACATTTATTTAAATTTGGGTCAAAATTTTATATGTATATAGAGAGTTATTTTATTTATTGGGAAGTTCATTTTAATGAAATAATTTATTTTAAAGAGTTTTTAATTTTGATATTCATTGAGAAATACCTGAGTATTTTTTATTTATAAATAGATGATTCTTTTTATTATATGGTTAGCCGTGAGACCAGCCATGTAATACTTGTTAATAAATGATTAATTAAGATATCAATCCATTTTTAATTTACAACCCAAGAAAATAGGATGGTATCAGACAACTCTTTTTAAGAGATTATATAAAGGTAAAGAACTCTTTCTATTACACTATTACAGACATTACTCAATCTTTTTATTCCGATAGTTGGGGGGGGGGGAATCTCATCTATTAATTCCCCTATTTTTTGTATTACAAATCCTTATATATTGAGTAATCGAGATTATTTTAATTTCTTATCACCGAATATTAATTTTTATTTGGGTTCAAATTTATAAGTCACCAAAATTCTGAGTATATTTTACTCAAAATATAAATATAGTTTAGCGTATAAATTGCAATTAGTTTGCTTTAACCTAAGCAATTCCATAAAAAATTTTTTAAAAAAGATGTTAAAAGTAAAAATAATAATACATAAATTGGTTTTATTAGCTTTTTTTATGAGTGCAAACAAATCTTTGTTAGTAGACAGGACAAAAATTTCTATTAGATATTGATATCCTTATTGCTTTCAATTTTTTGGCTGACTTTACTTTACGCTTCATGAAAAATTATAATTAGTAACAATTTTATAAATTTATAATAATGACATATTCATTTTTAAGATTTTGAGGTGGGGGCAGTCTAGGAGGCAATTTTTTTTATTAGAATAATATTTACAAAATTTTCAAATTTAAGGTTAATTAATTCCCCCCCCCCCTTCCCCCCACCCCCTTTAAACCATGGTAGCTAGAATGTAATAGTTAGAATCGCGCTCTTATACATGCCTAAATATAAAAATAATATATATTTCAATATCCATGAATAAACTTAATCATTTAAATTCTCCCTTATGATAAAATTTTGGTTTGTCAGAAATATTAAATAACACAGAATCATAATTTATATTTGTTTTATCATTCAACTAAAATAATATCTTTATTTAAATTGAAGAAGAAAATTATAAAATTTAAAAAAAAATACTAAAATATATTTCTTTAACAAGAGTTAAATAATTGAGAAAGAACAACATCAATGTATTTTTAAAATTTTAATTAAAATGATTTTAAAAAAAAATCAAATTATATATATTTTTTTTAAAAAATAATAATAAAATGCTATATTATTAATATTATTTTAGAAAAAAAGGTTAATAACATGATATAATTGTTATAATAAAATTTCAGAATTATAGAGTAAAATTGATAGTAGGATATATTTTAAAAATTAAATATAAATAACATATGATACAAAGATTGTTTATTAGAAATGTGCGTTGGGAAGACTTTGGCCTCCAGTAGGATTTTTAATTTCTCCGAAACGCTGTCCTTTATAAGAATTAATTCTTCATGTGGCCGATATGGGTTGAGCAGTGCTGACTCATTAAAATTTTAGTTTTTTTTTTCATATTCATGTATATTTATTTAAAGATTGGTCATTAATATTCAATATATTAATTTATTTAATAATTAAAATAGTTATTTTTATATTAATTTTATACCAAATGACATTTATTTAATGACATACATTCATTATAATTTATTCAATTGTTACTTAAACGAAAAACATTTTAACTTATTCAATCCTTTTTATCATTCATATTTCGAATGAGTTATTATTTTTTTTAAATCATATTTTATTATTCAAATTAACATCCTCAAACATTATTATATAAAGCTAGAATTTTATATAATTAATCATAATATAATATAAAAATTAATTTCTTTTAAGTTTTCAAATTCCTGCATCATCTTTCATGATTGCAGCGATGGTGAGAATTCAAACCCACACTTTCAAGAAGACTGGTGCGAAATTTTTTTAAACTTAAAACGGGATAATAAACAGATAATAGATCATAATATTGTTGCTGTTATTTAGAGGCTATTCGATAAGATAATAATTTAAATAATCCCATTCGGAATATTAATTTTAAATATTATGTCTAAATCTATTATAATTATATATTATCTTTTCTATAAAAATTCAAATCTTTTCCATCAACATTAGCAGAGAAAATTTGTTAAAGCCCTTGACCACTTACTTATCATAAAATTAAAGAAGATACTCCATAAAATCTTCGGATTTAAATAATTTATTTATTCTCAAATCACCCTAAAGAAATTCTAAATCCTATAGAAGAATAGCTTTAAGCAATAAACAATGCACATGTTTTGCTGACTTGTTACCTTTTCAATTATTCGATAATATAGAAATGAAAGGTTATATTTTGGATATTTTATTTTAAAAGTAGAAATATAATATTATATAAAACCTAATATAATAGTTATTAAACTAAATATGAAAATAAAGTTGAAAAAAAATCTATCTCCAAGTATTAATAAATAAGTCATTAATTTGTAATCCAAGGGTATATTAATATAGTATCCGTTATTTTCAATTTGTTATAGATTTTATTAGTTGTACTCTGATAAATCTTATTAAATTTCAAATATTATTAATTTATTTACCTTTCACATGATAAAGGTCTCAGAAAGCAAAGAATATCTTATATAGAAATCTATCAATCAAAATGAGATTAAATAGTAGTAGATTACTATTTCTACAAAATTTATAGGTACAGATAATCTTGTTGTTTCATTCTATTATAAAGAAAGCCATTGCAATTACTGTCACTGTTTTTATGGAGTTTAAAGAGCCTATTATAGATGCGCATACCGAAATATCAGGCCATAAAGGGACATTTCCTCAGTTGACAGACCGGAAAGCATTATATTGAAACTTAACCCTTGATGTCACACGATTTGTTTTGACATCATATAATATAATTAAATATTTTAAATTTAAGCCAGATTTATAGCGACAATATAACAAATTCTGTGGATAATATTTAATAATTCAAAATTTTTTTATTCATTATTAAAGATAAGAGTATAATATTATGAATAATTATTTTATTAAAAATGATTATGCTCTTTTTTATATCAACTTAAAGTGTATGATGCCAAAATAAGTCATTAGGATATTAGAATACCTTCTTTAAACATTTATTTTATTTTATATTTATAATAAAGTTATAATTATATTTCACCATAATTATTCTAAATCTAATCAGACCCAATTTTGAATTTGACGTTAATAAGACATATTTCCTATGACTTATATTAAAATTTTACATTTATTATATTTTTTAAATAAATCTGTATAATTATTAGACAAATAATTTAATACTATCGAGGGAGACATTTCGGAAGCCAACATCTTTGCACACTTTTTACTATGATTCTCCTTCAACTTCATCAACACCAACATCTAATAATCTTCAAGTCGAGATAGAAGATATAGAAAATAATGATAATATTATCATCCAAAATAATATAAAATAGGTGATATCCATCAATTGGACACAAATTATACCAATACATTTTCCACTTCTACTTCAAATTATTTATTTCAGTTAATATACTAAATAATATATGTGAACAAAATTTATACAGGATTGTATATGATTTTAAGATTTATGCGGAAATCAAACTAATCCAACATCATCAGAATTAGAGATAAAGATAAGTCGGGAGCTATGTATGTAAAGTTGATAAAAAGAAAATATATTAATTGCCAAATGGTATGACAATAAGTTTGTGCACGTTATCTCATCATTTGTCGGTGTTCATCCGATATAAAATGTAAAAAGATGGTTACTAAGTAGAAAAAATATATTGAAGTGCCAACCAAATTTATTAAAAATATATAATGAAGGTATGGAGGAGTCAATTTACATGATATGCTTGTTGAATGTTATAGATATTAAAAGTAAAAGGTTCTACCTGAAAATCATTTTTCATCTCATTGATATGTATTAGTAAATTCATGGCTTTTTGTATAGACGGCAAATATGCCATGAAAAAAGAGAAGAAATTCATGAAACATATCAAATTTAAAACACATATTGTTAACGCATTGTTATTGGCAGGCAAAATTAGTAAAGAAAATCATAGATACCTTTGAACGAACAATAATTTCTAAAAAAAGTTATTCTATAATGGCTCTTATATCTGATATCAGATATGACAACATTGGTCATTGACCGAATTCCTGCGAAACAAAGCAAAGATAGAAGTTATGCATAAATGCATACTCCAGAACAAAATGTGCAAAATATAATATATATTTATATTTTAATCAATATAGAAATTGTTTTTGTGATTTTTATAATAAATAAATTTGTATTTTTTTGTATTACAATAAGCATGATGATGTCATAAAATTTTGAAAACATTTTGGGCATCTATGGAGTGTATAAATGAATAATTTATAGAAAAAATTTTTTTTTTTTAATTATTAAAAAGTTGGGCATCAAAGGGTTAAGAAAATTATGGCAAGGGATAACAAATTTTATTGTATATCACTGTTGAGTCAAAATCAGAACTCTGTGAATTTAATATTTGCCTAATCTCGACTCGCCGAAATTCAAGATCATTCAAATTTGGTAACTCAAATGAAGAAATATTTATAGATTCCAAAGCAAAACTTACAAAGGAAAAATTATTAGCGCAAACTCCTTCAGTTCAAATCTTTATAGAATAGAAGTTAAATATTTTAGAGATTCTATTGTAAGCATGTTAAAGTATCTAATGGAGCATTACCAGCTAAATTCAAACCATGATATAAAATATTGATAGTTGATAATGTTTCAAAAAAGTGTTATGTATGCTTTTTCATAATTTCAAACATATTTTTGATTATTTTCCTAATATATTAAAATTACTTTATATATCTTGGCTACTATACCCATTAGTATTTCTAACAAAGAAAGAAAACTTTATTCTTTATAAAAACTTATACGAGATGTGTTGCCTCTGAAAATACTGAATGAGCGTATTATAAATTTATAATGTGAAATTCAATTGATTCATATATCGATTGTAAGCATTTAATATTTTATGGGAGGCGAATTATTTCTTATTAGTGTATTAGAAATTGTTGATATTTTATAGTCAATAGTCCTAATAAATTTATATAAACTAATTTTTTTCAAACACTCTAAGAAATAATAATTAATTTTTTTAATTATTCACCACTCCTCATCTAAAAATTTCTGGTTAGTTTTTTAATTAATTCATATAATCTAGGAAATATGTTTCAGTAAATGTAATACTTGCTCTATGATTTTTAAAGAGTTCTCAGTAATTTTTTTTAAAATGCATTTCTTAATTTATGTGAATAATAATTTTTGGGAAAAAATTTTCTAAAAATTTAATTCACAATATGGTAACTCTATATGCATGGAATATATGTGAGGTCAAATCATATAAATTTAAAAATAACCCTAAATAAATGTTTTAAAGCGGAGAGATTCTGAATTCATATGGATTTCATATCTCAAATATAGCTACATATCTTTAAGAAAAATTTAAAATTACATGGGTTTTTCATTTCTATCGCTGTTTATATAATTAAAAGAAGCATTAATAAAAATGATTATCATAGGCATAGTTAGGAATTTGATGGATAGGATAAATAGAGGTCTGAAAAGTAATTTTTACAACCTCCAACTGACTAATCTTTTTAAAATTTGAGTGTGAATATTATTATATCCGAAAAACAATTAAAAATTATGTGTATTACCTTAAATAAAAGTTTATTTGACCGCCATTAATCAATTGAATTATATTTAAATTGGAAACATATATCTTTTATTCAGTTTAAATATCGAATTTAAATCATTCCGATTATAAAAAAATGTGCGTGACATGATGAACATATTATAAAGATATATTAATATCATGATCAATAATTACACATAGTGAATAATTGTGATATATAAATAATGAGGAGTTGAATTTGTCAGGTTTAAACAAATCCTGATATCGGCCCTACTAGCCGCTTAAAGTTTTCTTTACTGTTAGCCGAGGAAGCAGGGTTAGGCAGGTATTTATGAACTAAATCACTTAATTTGGGAAAGTCGTTTTCATAAGTAAGATTTTGTAAAAGATTTTAAATATTGAAAATTTGAGGCTATTTTATTAAATAGATATTATAATAATAACAAAAATATAATAACAAAATAGTTTGGTAAACTATGTTATGTATAATAATAATTGAAAATGACATGTTATTCTTTGACATTATGAATTAAAATGATTATTTAGGATATTTATATTTATTTGTCGGGTCCGATTCGGGTGACTTCTCTTACAACCCAACTAACCCGAGCTCGGGTGGGCTTTAGACAGCCACAGACCTCTAAGGATAAGTAATATTAGGTGGATTTCTACCCAATAATTTTTACTGGAGAGCTATAGGCTCACTTATAGAAATTATATAATAAATATATATTTTTTTTTTAAAAAAAAGGCATATGATTGTTTATCAATATACAAAATTACATAAATTGTCAGCATCTTGTACTGTTTATGTAAAATTAATAATAAAATATAAAACTTTATACATAACTACTATCTACATTTATTGTGCAAATATAATTAACATCAGTGTTTTTCTTTAAGAATGTATGTTTATAGAAAATTTAATGAATAAACTTTTGCCTTATATGTGTCAGCTAATAGGTTAATCTTCTAAAGTCTTTGGATATGTTAAGTTACAAAAAGGGTGTATGATTAATTGATTATACATTATAAATGAGGAGCAATAATATTTAGGAGTTATAGTATTCTTATGGAAATTAAAATATTCATAATAAGAAATATAAATATGAAAAAGATAGTTCATCAGAAACTAATAATACGGAAAAAAGGGAAAACTTTAAAGAGTTAAATAGGATATTTAGAAGTGATTGAAATAAATTTTTGATACATCCGAGACATTGGGGAGATATAGGGTCTTAGAGTCTATATTTTAAAGGAAATGCTATTTTTAGTTATTTAAATTTTTAAGACACAATCCTCAATTTTCTCAGTAATCTTCTTAATGACCAAAGAAAAGGATAATGTTATATATAAATTTTATTTATTGAAACTAAAAGGGATGTTTTTTTATACTCGATTAGATGATTTAATGAATGTTTTACCGTGAACCTACTAAATTCTAGCAATTAAAGATTTAAAAAAATTTTCTAAATTAAAATTTTTATATAATCATTCCGAACCTTTTAAATTTACTAATTTTGTTATCGATTCAATACATAATATTTTTTGTTTATATTAAACAATGATAATATATTTGTCATTCATTATATTTGGGAAGTGTGATTATTAATATATTTTAAATTATATAAGCTCAATGATAAAAAATGAATTCAAAAAATCTCTGTTTTAAAACAATAGCACTAGAATACATAAATAATTTGCTTGGTCATAAAGAAAGCGCCAATTTAGAAGTTTAAAAAAATTTAAAATATTTGCTATAAAATATAAATATACTAAAATTTACGAATATTTTTATATTAAAAATTTTTTTTTTTATAATACATACATGTTTCTTTTAATTTTGAAGCATCTAATAAAATTTAACAAGGCATATATTAGAATATAAATATTTTTATGAAATTGAATAAATGGTCTAAAAAAATCTAAATTAATTTTAAATAAAATTCGAATATTATGAAATAAATTATATTTAAAAGATTTTAACTCTCTGTGCAAAATAAAAATTCATTATATACTTTTAATTCTATCATATTTTTCTTGAATTTGTTTAATAAAAATTAATATTTTATGGATTATATATAAATAAATATAATGTAATATTTTTTACGCGCTAAAAAATATTAATTTTTTCTTACCAAATATTTCTTGCAAAATTAACGAAAATAATAAATAAAATCATTATAAAATTCTTTTTAACAAATAATATTATAAAGAAAATGTGCAGGAATAACAATACAATTGTTTTGAAGGACAATTCTACTTGTTTGAGGCATGAGGCTTTAATAAGATTGAAAAATTTAACTAATTATCTACATAATACTGTTATAACTTTTTTAGAAATAGATCATCAAAAAAAAGAATAGTATTTTTGACAACGGGCTAGATAGACGATAGGGTGAGGAAACATTTCTAATAAATATTACTGTTACCTAGAATAAATGGAAGACTAGAAAAATATGATATTAAGCTGTTGATTCTATAGAGTCTTTAACATTATTTCTAGAAGTAATTTATCTGGCTTCAGAATAGGCTAAAACTAAGTATAAATGTAAAAAACTAAAATAAAACATTAGAAAGTTGCTGTTTTTTTAAGATCAAAGAGGAATAACACGAAAAATAAAAAAATTATTTGTAAATAAGAGCTAATTATAGATTATGATAATGACAAATTTGAAACAAATATCATCAGAATAAATTTAACATGATGTAAGGATTTACAACCTAATGCTTAAGCCAAAATTTTTATAAATAAAATGAGGTGTGATATTTATCTTTTTTACCGGTAGAATTTTTTATTTTGGCTAGGGGCATTAAAATTATTATATTCAATAACAATTTTTTATATATGTAGCCATAACTTATATCTCATTGAGCATTTTATATCCTTTTCACATGTTAACTTTTTTTTATTTTGGCCAAGGGAATATCAAAATTATATTATTTAATAATTTTCTTTTATATAGGGTTAGTTATGACTTATGATATCTCATTGAGCATTTCAATTCTTTTGTCACAATACCCTAATAAATTAATTTAATTTATTTTTTGACAAATCAAATCAAGCGAAAAAAAAATGTTCATATCAATGTTTAAACATTATTTATTTTCTTAGCTTTTTTTATAGATTATAAATATATTTAATAAGTAGTTTTCATATTTTATATGATTTCCATATGGATTATAGATAGTGTTGCCCAAGCTATAACTTTATTATTCCTAGTTATTATTTTCTTTTTATATAATTGGCTTATGGTTTTTATTATCCTGAACAAGAAGATTTAAAAAAAATAAGAGACAACAGAAAGCAGGATTAGTGGGAGGAATAGAAATAAGAGTTACCCATCAACTTTTTAAAGTAATTTCAGCATTTTAAATATTTTTTTGCTTAATTTTTACTATAATATAAAAAATTTTCCTATTTATATAAGCAAAGCTTAAATTATAATATGATTTATAATAATTACTATAAAATTCATAGGCATTAACTATAATTAAAAAAATATATATATTATATTGAGAATTTTGAAAGGAACTAATTATTAAAATTTTACGTAGAAACAGTATATGTCCTTTTCCTATAAAATTATAATTAACAAAATTTATAATTGGTTATGTTTGATATTAGCCATTAATAAATATTTAATTAACATAAAATATATGCTAGTGTTTTTTAGTTATTTCATAATATATATATATAGGATATTGGAATATTTGTTAACTATTATGGCTATATTTACATCTTTATGAACCATTGATGAGGAAAAGAAGTATAGTGAAATCCTTTATTAAGATTTGTATGTATGAGTGTTTCACAAAAGTGTTGAGCTATGGGGCGGCAGATGGAGATGGTACATATTTTTAATCATGACTTTTAAACATTTATTTTTAAGCTACCACTTATAATGTGTTTCTTTAAATACCCTATTTGAAAAATATATATTTTGCTTTTTATAAAGGTCGTTCACGATTTACTTACGACAATTTGATGAGATATTAGCATAATATAAGATTTAGTTGTTTATTTTATTTAATATTAACCTAAAATTAACTCTACTCCACATGGCTTTAATCTAAATCTATTATTCTTTTTGATTTTCTAGCAAAGTTTTTATTACATTTAGGTTGTTTAATCCAGTGACGAAGCGTCAAGTTTACTATTATGGAAGCAATCAAAAAAAATTTTTTATTTTTACTTTAGTCAAACTCAAACCATAAAAACATAAGATTTATAAATAAGTAGTATTCGTCTTTGTTTTTGAGTAAAATGATCAAGTACTGCATTATAAAAGTTATCGCTAGATTTTAAATTTTTTAATAATTTTTTTTTAATCGTAATCAAAGATAAATTCGATAATCGATTTTGGCTCATCCTGTTTCTGTAATAAGATTTTATTCTTTTTAAAGATGAAAAACTCCGTTCTGCACTTGCTATTGTTGAAGCCAAAGTTATGATGAATTCGCATTATTTAAAAAAACTCTTTTAAACTTTTCATCAAATCGGTGCATATTAAAAATTCAAGTATTTCATTAACATTCTTTTTCTTTCTGAATTCAACATCCGGAAACACTACCTTTAATTCGGTTCCAGATTCTGTAAGTCAAAAAATTGAGAATAAGTATCGTTTAAATTATCTAATAAATATTTTGGGAAATTGATTATTTGGAATTTACTAATATCTAACAATTCGACAAATTTAATATTTTTTGGTGTAAGACATATGAAATAAAATTAATCAAATCATTTTGAATATTGCTTGATAGTAAAATAAAAACTACACTATTTCTAAATGATGTTTCAATAGTAAATTTTCTTCCGCGAGTAAATAAATAAATGCAATATAATTTCCTCTATTTACTGAATTAGAAGATTCATCATCACCACGGAATACAAGCTCCTAATTTCCAAGAAAACATATATAGTTGATCAATATTTTCAATATTTCTCTATTTGATTTGACTTTAGAATTTTGCTGTTCGATTGATATTTTGCGCATCGAATCTATCATATTTTCAATACGATTTTGGCCAAATGTTTTTAATTGAATCATCGACTGCAAATGAGCAGTTGATTCTTTGCCGTTTAGCCTTTGAAAAATTATTCATATCCGAAAATCCTTTATCATTCTAAACATATTTTTCCTTAGGAAATAATAGGCATGACCAACAATATAGAGAATTAGAAAATTCCAGCGAGCCATTCATATTTTTCATATTTATCGATAGAAAAATTACGGATGCAAGTTTTGATTTCAGATTTGTAAAATTGATTTTGGTTTTTCTTTTTCAATAATCAATTTTTTCGCATCAAAATTTCTTGAGCTAAGTGATAATGTTAATAAATTTTTAATAATAGAATTACAATTATAAACATTAATTAAGGATTTTAAAAACGAAAAATTTTTATTTTAAAAAAATAAGGAAAAAAATTATATATAAAAAAATTTATTTCTCTTTTATTTATAAAAAAAATAGCATTTTTTTATTTGCTTCCCTAATGCTTATTTTTTAATGGTAAAATTACACAATACCATGGCATGATTTTCTCTTTATTTATTAAAAAAAATAAGCAATATTAAATTTGCTTCCCTCATGTATATTTTTTTAAACGTAGTAAAAGTAATAGTAAATTTTTTAACGTAGTAAAAATAATAGTAACTTTTTTAACGTATAAAAATAATAATATTTCTTAATATAGTAAAAATAATATTAATTTTTTAACGTTATAAAAATTATATTAATCTTTTTAAAGTTATAAAAATTATATTAATTTTTTTAACGAAGTCAGTTTAGTTTATTTAGCATAGTACAAAGATTATATTAAGTTTATTTAAAAATTTTGTAAGAAAAATTTCAAGGGAAGCAATGTTTCCCTTGCTTCTATGGACGCTTCGTCACTGGTTTAATCTAATTTGAAATTTAATAAAAAAAAATTTAATGTAATCTTAAATCAAAAATTAATGGCAAAAATGTAAATTTTTCTGGGGAGCGGGTTTAACAAAAGCCCTAGGTTTAAAATCCTCCTTATGGACCCTTGCATTTTGTCGACCATCGGGTAATTTTGTTTAGGAAATTATATATCATATTTTTACTAAAAGAAATTTACAAATAGATACTTAATAATTTTGATTACAGAAATAACATTTTTAATGATTATAAATTTATAAGATAAATTTAATATTTCTCATATTCTATGAAAAAAACGAGGTAAAATAATTTTCTTTCGGTGCTAAGTGAATTCTCTACCAAAGCAAATTTATTCAGAGTACGAATTTCCCTTATTTTCATTGGTCGGAATGGACAAATTAAAAGAAAAAATATAGGGAAATTCAAAAAGTGAGATATACCCTTTTCATTGTAGTGGTATTAGGTTGACATATAATTATTGACAATAATCCATTCCAAAAACTCTATTCGTTTAAATTCATTTACATTAATTATACTTTTAAAATTTTGAGTCATATTCTATAGTTATGGGCTTCTCGTTGATCATAGGTCCTAACCAGGCTATTGTTCAGGGTTTGTGTGTCCCTTACATTCGGCTGCATCGAGTAAGATTATCAAATAAAAAATTGGTATTTTTTAAAACAAATTTATTAACCTTTGACAATATCATTTAATCTAAAGCCACATTCTTAATTAAACCATTAATACCGGTAATAGTTAACGCATCTCATTATTTGTAATAATATCCACGTACATCGATAGCTCTAAATTCTCAAAATATTCTTCAATATGAATTTTGATTTCATATGGTTCCAAGTTTATATTAGCATGAATATAATAATTTATACAAACCCACAAAGGGACATTATATTTCTTCTATCAGCTAGTTTGCTATCTTGAAAATCAAATTTATTTTGATTCATATGTTATATATATCTATTATAATGCAATATTCAGTATATATTGATAATCCATTTATTACTATATAATTATTAAGCAATGTCATAACTGTTCCATAATAATATATATTGAAATATGTACGTTGAAATATAACTAAAAATAAAATATAACACTAAATCTTTAAATAAGCCATATATGATATAACTACTAAATCTTATAACTAATATATCATTACAAAATATAAAAAAATTGATCAAAATAAACATCATCTGCATTTTTTTTAATTCTCGGGGGTGTCCAAACCACAAAACCACTCCACTAGCTAGCTATACTAATAACTATATAAAATCTATAAATGGCAAGGGTCGCCATTTAAATTAGGCAAAAGAAAAATGAATATATAGTACAATCACACAATCCTTTTTGACAGAACAGAAAATAAAATAATAATTTGATCTATTTTTATATGGAGTAGTGACTCTAACATAATTCGTTAACTTCCTACTTTCTCCACTTTACCTTTGATTGATTTAAGTATTTAAAAAATATTTTTTTATAAAGTTTTTCGAGATTTCGAGGTCATATTAGCTGGCGATTATGATTTTATTTTTTACAATTTATAAATTTAATAATATTTTAAGGTGATTCTAAATTCATTTACTATATTGATTGTTTTAGGTAAATCTTACGAATATCTCACTTTTCCAATTTTCGCAAAAATGCTTTGTAAATAAGGTTTAATCTTTCTAACCCTGCATTCATAGTTAGCGTGAATTCGTGGTGAAGTATACAAAATACTGTATCCTACCCAATTTGTACTAACTGTGAATTCCGAGTTATAGATTTTGAGAGATAGCAAAGCAAAAAGTTCTTTATTATAATTATCTTCTTATATTTTTTATTAAAATTATAATGCCATATTATACCGTTTGTTCTATCTATGTGTAGAATAAATAAATAAAAATACGTAGAGTTATATATATGTGATTAAAAAAGCTATATAAGTATTATGTTGTATAATGTCAATACAAGAATTGGAATAAGTTATTAGGAATTTCTCAATTTTATACAAAGGCAATTTTTTGAATTAGAAAAAAAAATTTGATTTTAATCTGAAATGTACATAGAGCATTTACTTTCTAAATGTTTAGCAATTTTACCTTGAACCTTTTTTATAGTTAATCTAAATCATTTACAGGTCAAATGTTCACTGCTAAGTTATCTTTAATTTAAAGTGTGTATACGCTATACACTTGCATGATATACAATGCATTTCCTATCAATCAAATTTTATAAATTAAAAATCGCCACCAAAGAAAATTATTTAAAATTGAGGGATTATGAATTCACACTGATTCCATATCTACGTCACATATATAATAAAATATTTTTGTGTTTAGATATTACTAATTTATCTAATTGCTGATGCCATATACATTACCATATTATAAAATAATAATAATATGGTATTTAGCCAATACTTATAATAGGGAATGATATAAGTATCATGCAATGTTTCTTTATATTTTACTGATAAACAAAGGCAGATATTACACTATTTACCCTGTAAAGGTAAGTTAAATAACTTTTAAACTTGTAATAGTAAATATATTTATAATTTATCGTAAAAATTGTGTTAATATTAGATAATTTTAATTTAAAATTTACTAAAATATATTTTAGTAGATATTCAATTTTTAAATTATTTTATATTATATTTTTTATTTTTTATAGGAAATGAAAATTTGAACTTTAATTTTTAATTTAAACTATGTTTTTAAAGAAAAATCTATTTAATATGCACTAACAATATTTTAAAATTTAAAAAAAATCAACAAAAAATTTATATTTTAAAAATGATTTTAGATCTTGTAGGTAAAAATCTGTTCTGTTACAATCTATATTATAAATCTTAATAATGAAATTAATGTTAAATAAATATAATTAAATATATTTATCGGCGTTTGTAGCATCTGGTTCTTTGGAAACTTATAAATTTGATTATTACGTTACGATTTATTCATTTTATAGCCTTGGTTCCAAAAATTTTATCATATTATATTTAAATAATTTAGTGGCATCTTTCAAATGGTTTCAAAGAAAAATAAAAATATAGCCACTACCTAACGTTCAATTGATAATTTCTAATGGCCTATTGATTTTAATTATGTTATTTCTTTGTGACTAAAGAGCTGAGTTTGTACATGGTTTCTGCAATTTTTTTTAATTATAAATGCCATATATATAACTAATAAATATATAAATTAACATTTTCTATTATTAAAAAATATTTATTAATTCATTTTCATATGTAATAGATAGAATTTTATATATATTTTAAAATATTGCATAAATCGATATAAAAAGAACTTTTAAAAAAACAAATAAAATTATTTTTAAAGAAAAAGCAATTATGTTATAATGAAATGAGCGATTTTAAGACATCCATTATGGTTAAAACTACCGTAAGTTTTATAAAAATGATGAAAATAAAAAAGATAGTTATAAGGAAATAAAGTTATATATTATACTTATATGTTTAGCTATTCCAACTAAAAATATATAGAAGAAAATTTATTTAAATATTTATTTTTGTGTTTAGTTCCTCTCATGAAAAATATTTTGTACATATAAAAATTAGTTTTTTTGATCTTAACTTTTGAAAAAAAAAATGATATACCAGTTAAAAAAAAAGAAGTGTTTATCATATTCAACTTAATAATTTAAAAAAATTTCGAAGTCGCCATTAGAAATTAAATAATTCTCAGGATAATAATATAAATATGGTGATAGGGAATTGGGAGTAGTGTTGTTAAACGGCTCGTTTTGAGTCATTTTTAAAAACGGCTAACACAATATTTTACCATAAAATTATTGCCTGAGTCTCAAGATTTCGTTAATAGATGCCCTAACCTTTGTGCCATCTATGAGTAAAATCTTTAGGCTTGCATTTCTAAATAAATATTGAGTTAACCGTTTTAAAAATCGGCTCAATTCTAGCTGCGTTACAACACTAATCTCGAGGAAAAAGTATGTGGGAAAAAAAAATTCAACTAAATATGACAGTGTGATGCATGGTAGAAAAGAAAATAGAAGGGAAAAAAATCGCTGAATTAAATTCTCAAGAGAAAATATGGAGGGATAAAACCATAGGAATATAAAAGGAGAATGATCTGTAGGTAATAAGAAGTCTTCAGAAAATTAATCATTATTTATATATTTAAAAATAGGGATGAAAAAAATATTTTTGAGTTATATTCTTTTCATTTTTATTGTATTACTAAAATCCTTAATTATTACAAATTCAAATCATTATATCATGGTTTTTATAAGGAAATTAATTTTAAATATTTATTTTAAAACTAAATATTATATATATATTAATATTGTGGCAAAATATTTTCTAAATTTTTTTTTGCATCGAAAGGTTTTCTATATATTTCTAGATCGGTATAACTAAATACTACATTACTTGATAAAAAGAAATTAATCATAATCAATCAAATTTTTATTATATAATCTATTTTTATAAATAATTCTCAGAAAAATTTTTTTAGAATATATTTAAAACATTTTTTTATTAAATAAAAAAATTGAGATTATATATCAAATAATATTTAATTCTATTTTTATTTATTATTTAATCCAGAAAAAAATATATTTACTGGCTTATTAAAACTTAAATTTTTTTCAAAAAATACTGTGATGAATTGACCGATTACCGAGCTCAAAACATACCACTTACTAAATATTCATTTGACCCAATATGCTAGTAATAGCAATTGAAAAATGTTCATTATTGTTTTATATATCAATAAATACGTGTAAATCACTATCCCAAAAAATATTTTAAAAATGTTACTGTTTGACATTTAACCGGTTTGTTATAGATCGGTTGTCGGTCATATTAAAATATTTTTTAAAATAAGGCTTAACCCGTAAATATACGCTTATAAAACAAAAATGAACATTTTTTCATGAATAACGCCCGTCAGCAAAACAGTAATTAATCATAGGGTCGGTCATGAGTCGGATATAAGTCAAATCACTATGTTTATAAAATATTTTTTTGTGATAAAGTTTTACACATATTTATATATAAAATAAAACTAAACGTTATTCAATTAATATTATTAGCAAATTTTATCAATCGAATATTTAGTAAGTAATCGGTTTTGAGCCCGGCAATCGGTCAAATCACAATATTTAAAAAATTTTTTTAGGATGATGTTAAAAATATATAAATATAAGTAATGAAAAATGATGAGATTTTGAACAATAACGCCAGCAATATGTTCCTTCAAATTTTCTATTATTTTTTGATTTTAACCCTACTCATAAATTAAATGTTAAAGAAACCTACCATTTCTTTTAATTTTTAGGTTTTCCATTATATAAAAATAGAATATCATATAATATTTGATATTTAATCTCAATTTTTTTTATTTAATAAAAAATTGAAAAAATTTTTTTTTGAATACTATTTTTAAAAAATGATTCTATAATAAAATTTTGATTGATTATGATTAATTGCCTTTAAGCAATGCAGTTTAGCAATGCAATTAAGTAATCCAATTTAGCAATGCAGTAGTTAGTCATACCTGGTCTTGAATATATGATATTAGTCGATTTTGTGAAATAAATAAGATATATTATAAAATTCTAGGTGTCAATATTTTTAATTTGTATAAAATATTTTATTTTTTTACAATTAAATAAAATATATAATTTTTCTATATTAAAATAAATTGAGGCAAGGTGGGGGGGGGGGGGGTTAAATATTATTTTATTAAGTTCGGGTTTTTGTGGACAAATAAATTTTTTTTATATTCTGTATAGGGTCAGAATAAATTTTATTTAAAAAAAAATTTTCGGGCCTATGCCTGACTTGAAAAATAACCCAACGTACAAGCTGAATTAAATATATAACATTAATTCTCGAACATTAATTAATTACCTTTAATATTTTATTTTTGAATATATGAAGGTATTTTTTTTCTTCTAAATACTTTTAGGGCCGTTTTTAAAAATCAATCAAATCGGGTCACAACACTACATAAATTTATAATTTTTCCATATCAGGCCCTCACCCATTTTTCCTTTATATTTTAATCACTTAATGTCATAATAAACTTGAGTTTAAAAAAATGTCTAAAAATGATTAAACTTAAAACAAATTTTGCTATAATTGCTGTTACGATAATAACAAGTTTTCTATATTATTCTTTAAAATGCTTTTGTTTTTTAAAAAAATAGCTCGTTCATTCTATTATTATTTAAATTGATTAAGTTTAAAATATATGAATATATTATTTATGTAGATTTTTTAAATCATAAAATATTGGGATATTTACCTATTTTATTTAAGAGATTTACTTGAGATGATAAAATATGAATTACAAAATAAATTAATAAGGTAATTAATTATAATGACTATATTTTATATATTCAAGATCATAATCTTTAATCTTTATATATATATATCTATAAATTCTTTGCTAATTGACACAAATAAGTATTCGATTTTAATGATATATTCTATATTATTTCTGTCTAAATAATAACTAGATATAATTATTAACATTTTTTTAAAAATAATCTAATCAAATTAATTTATTAAATTATTCTAATATTTACATTCTATTTCATTAGGCGTCTCTAATATATAAATAAATTTTAAAATATTACAAATAAAAGTCAGCACTGGGTTTATATATAAAAATAATAATTAATATTAAATTAGATGTTATGTGTAATCTAAAGTAGATTTGTGCATTTAATTACATGTTATATTTTTTATTTCCTTTTAACTTATTTGAACCCTTTAATTATTACTTTTTATTTTCTTGTTATTTATTTATGGTATATAGGGCTTTATTAGTCTTTTATTAATTTCTAAGTACTCAAAGAACACAATAAAAGTAAACAGGAACAAAAAATAAAAGATAAAAATGAGTAATATAAAGTTTTCATTATCAGCAGTAATATCTAAAGGTTAATAATAAGAAAGCATGGTAAGCTTTAAACATTTCATTAATTTAAAGAAAAAAAAATCTCATATTCATAAAAAATAATTGATTTGCGAAAATACTGGTTAACGACAAATTAAGATATGTATATTAAATTTTACCCGTTTTAGCTGCTAAAAATAAAAAAAATAATAATAATACTTCTAGTGAAATGTGTAATGTACATAATAATTTATATACACCCCATGAATATTATTTTCTCATCAAGTTTATTTAATTTTATTTTCCATATCGACTATATATTAATATTTATTTTAACTCAACTTTGGTTAAATTTTGTAAAATTCAACTTACATACAATCACAATATATTATTTTAAGGAAGCTATGTAACTTTTAATTTTTTTTTTTTGAAAATTCATCTTTTCATCTTTAAGATCTAAATTGGTCCAAAGTTATACCAATTCAGAATGCATGAGTAACCAGTTTTTTTTAATTTAAAAAAATATCTTTCAAATTTGAACTAAAACATTTTGTCCCAGAGGTGAAGATTTGTGAGGCTGTATGCATAATATTCTTCTGGATAAAAATTGAGTTATTTCTAATGCGATTATTGCTTCGTCGAATAATTTTCCATGCTTCCTTTTAATTTCCTTCCTTCTCCATCATAGTTTTCCTTACTATTTTCTTTTTAAAAAAAAATCTTTATCCTTTTGTTCTCCTTTATCATTTTTATTAATTTGAAGAAATTAAGAAAGACAATCTTTACTAATAAGGAAATAAAGCTGTTTATAATATACTTGTATAATTAGATAATCCAACTAAAAATAAAAGAGAAAATTTTCTTTAAACATTTATTATTTGTTTAGTTCCTTCTCATGAAAAAATATTTTACATATAAAAATAAGTTTAAATTATAATTAAATATTTGAATATATGTTGAAAAAATGTTAATTTCCTAATATTCAACTTAATTTCTATTAAGAATAATTTTTAAAATTTGAAACACGCCATTGGAATATATATGGTGTTAGGAATCCAGAGGAAAAAATGCATGTGGGAAAAAAAACTCAACTAAAAAATACTGAGGAAAATGAAACCAGATTAAAAGTAAAATAAAATCGCGGAATAAAAAATAAGAAAGAAAGAAGGGGAAATTATGGAGAAAATAACAATTAAGAATAAAAAAACAGAGGAGGAAATCTGTAAGTAATAGAAGTCTTCAGAAAATAAATCATTATTTATATATTTAAAATTAGGTATGAAAAATATATATTCGAATTTGTTCTTTTTATTTTTTTTTATATTACTAAAATCCTTTCATTCTTACAAATTCATATTGTTAGGTTCTTGATTATTATAAGGAAATTAATTTTTAAAATTTTATTCGTTATGATTATTTGAGCATGTATTTTTATTTGTTATTTTTTTTACATACCTATTTAAAAAATAAAATATTTGTATTTTTTTTTAATTCATGTAAATTTTATGAATCTTTAATCATGTCAAATATTAAAAAAAATATTAAATCAAATTATTTTTCTCAGTCAATAAGAAAAAATTTTGGAAGTTTTATTTTCTTTCAAAATTTTTAAAATTTTTGATGGCCCGAAGTTTTATTTTGATCATTTTTGGCTTTAAAATTTATTAATCAAAATTCAAATAATTTTCGTGGCATATTTCAAATTTTAATTATAAAAATAAAAATATATTTGCAAAATAAAAATAAATTCGCCAAGGTCAGTATTTTTTTTAATTTTTTTTTAGAACTATTGATTTTAAAAATCGTGTAATTTCTTTATGGCTAAAGTTAAGCTGAGTTTGTCCAAGGTTTCTGCAATTATTATTATTAGAGCTAAACTAATAAATATTATATAATTTGACATTTTCGTTAAATTGATGTATTATTCTGTTAAAAATATTTTTAATTCATTTTCATATTAGATAGAAATCATTATAATCTATTAAGTTTCTTGTTTTTTTATATGATATGATATTCTTATTTGATTTCGAAAATTGTAAAATAAACAAATATTTATCTTTTCCATTCCAAAAAGCCATCAATTTTATTAGCTCCTCTTACTAAGTTATTATTATGTAAAACTGCAATTCCATAAAAAAATCAACCAATAGCGTCATAATACATTTCCCCGTGTTTCAGTGACCTTCATTTTTTATATTTATATATAAATGTTTGAATAATTTAATGAGTGCCACTAATTCCTATAATATACACTTGTAGATAGATCTTCAAAGAAAGCAGGCTAGTTAACCAGAAAGAATGTATGCAAAATATACAGTATTTTGATGAGAAATAATTCAGAAATTTTCCGTTGATTCGATAAAATATGTTAGCTATACATATTTAGTACTTGGAAGTTATTCAAAAAATTATTTGGAACATTTTTAAATCACATTACTTTTAAGAAAACAATTTCATAACACACTCAAAACTTTTTCTTTATAAGCTAAATAAAAATCTTACAAATATTTGCATTAAAACAATTCATATAGCCTATGCAAACGGTTATTCATCTTAAATAAATTTTATTTTATTTAGGCAATATACAACTAAATTTCACATATTCACTTTTATGAAATATAATAAATAACCGTTTCATAAAATCTATTAAGCAACAATTTCTTTTTAAAAATCAAGTAATCATTTTCAAAAAAAATATATGTGATTAAAATTTGTTCTATTTTTATTTATAATTGAAGATTGAAAATAGCAGGATTAAATAAATTATAAATAATAATTTAAAAAATTGTAATTAATATTTTCTAGATAAATCATTTTAAAAAAAGAAAATTATTTATATAATTTAATTATATTTTCATAATTAATTAATATAAAAATTTTAAGGTTAGGGTTTATAATTTATCTTTATTTTGATAATTATAGCTCAAGAATTGAGCAATTTTATATTTAAAATATATTTAAAAAATATTTAAAAAATATTTAAAAAAACCACTAACCTTAAAATTCGATTAATAATCAAAATAATTGATTTTCTTTTATAAATTTACTAATAATAAAAAATGATAAATTTAATAACCATCAAATTGGGATATTGTCAAGATCAGTGTGAGAATAATTGATATAAGATTATTCATGTCTTTACTTTACAACTAAATATAATTTTAATTTAATTAAAATAAATGATATTTTTTTCAAAATTTTAATAGTAAAAAGAATATTATGGCTCGTTTTTTTGTTTCTTTATAAATTATTATTTAATATATTTAATATAATTATTTTTTTTGACACTAATCCAAATGACTATATAATGAACGAAAAAGAAAATTTTAAAGGATATATTTATCTTGGCAAATAATTATTTTTTTTGACACTAATCCAAATGACTATATAATGCACGAAAAAGAAAATTTTAAAGGATATATTTATCTTGGCAAAAAGTTATAAAATTTTATATTTAACCCCTTTTTAAAATTAATTAATTTTGTTATTTATTTTGGTTAATTTTTTGTTGAATAAGGCGCAATAATTGAGTATAAAGACCTTCTATAAATTTATTGGAAAAAACTCTAATTAACGATGCTTTTCTAACGCCTCTCCATTCTCCCATTAAAAAATCCTGGCCTCGACTAATCAAAATTTTATTAATTTTAATTTTGAACAAATTTAATTTTGACTTAAGCAAAATACTAGCATTTTAAATTATATATATATAGTTTAATTCATATAATTTTAAAATTTCACTATTGTATGGGTTTATGCTATATTTTGATTTTAAAATATACTATCCCGGGCCTGGCAGGATATTTGAGGATTAATGTAGCTGGCTAGTCGGTATGTATAATTTTATATCAAAATACCTTAATTTTATTTATCAATTTTAATGTAAACCAATAAGATTAAATAGTTTTAATTAATTAAAAGAATATATATTTATAAATGATAGTTGAAAAATGAAAAATTTACCTATCATCAAATTGGCAATATTGATAGAAGTTTACTCATATCCTATAAAAAAAATTTTAGGTTATTTTATTTTCTTAACTATATATAGATTAAATAAATAAAATTCATTTCAATTTAGTAGAAGAATATTAAATTTTATTTTGGCTCGATTTATAGATATTTTTTTTATGAGTCCTTATTAGGGTGTATAGTATTTACATTTATATTTACACAAGAAGGGAAATTTCAAAGGAAATATTAATTTAGTCCAAGAGTTATATATATATTTTTGTGACCCCATTTTATAATTAAAATAAATTATAATTGTTTTGTATAATTTTTATAAAAAATGGAGCTCACTAAGTGAAGACAAAGACCTTCAATAAAATTATCTTTATATAAAATGCTTCCAAAACACCCCTCGCCCCCCCCCCCTTTCCCCTTCTTCCTCCATAAACTCCTTATTAGGCTTACTAAAGCTTTAAAATTTTTTATATTAAATGGATTTAACTTTAATTTAATATGCAAGCATTTTAAATTTGACATATTGCCACTTATTAAATATTATAAATAGCGTTTCATAAAGATTTATATAGCAGCATCTCCCTAATTTCTTTCTTAAAATATATCAAGCGCAATTTATACAACTATGATTAAAGGTTTATTCTAACTTATAAATTCAATTTTAAATTGTTTTTTCCACAACTATATACAATTTTTATAAATAAAAATAAATATTGGTTTAAACTATGAAAGTATAAAAATAATTTCAAAATTAAAAAAATATATTTTAATTTCGTTTTTGCTCTCCTTCTTTATTATTAAATATTCTTTTTATTATTTTCTAACGGTCATCTCTTGGGATTATATAATTTTGATATTTCAAAATCCTAGGAAAAAAATAGGATAGATCTCAGAGGACCACAATGAAGAATTTTAACTTCTTCAGCAGATTTTCTTGAAAATCTGCCGTTTCGGTCCAATAAAATAATTTTTTTTCTCTTAGTTTCTTTTCTATGTTTTTCTTCATAGATTATATACATGTATTTTTTTTTTAAATTTAATTCTTATTATATCCTTATTTGTTTTTTAATATATATTAGTTCAATAGTGTATATATAAATGTAAAATTTGATTTAAATCAATATTTTTTTATAAAGTATAGTTAATAATAATAATAATAATAATAAAATAAGAATACTTTTTTCTTTAAAATTTTAAAAGGGAGAATAACTATAATGTTTGTATTGGTTCTATGTTTTAGCTATAAAATTATTATTTTATTTATTTTTTGTAACAGTCATTCCTATGTTTGTAAATTAATTTAATTTCTTAATAACTAATAATATTTAGTAAATTTAGCATTAACTATTTCTTCAATTAAATTTAATATTACCCTTCAGCTTTATTAATACATTCAACCTAGGATTCTGCACGGGATCAGAAATTAATATTTCTAAAGCCTACATCTTAAAATATAATTTATGTTTTACCTAAAAATCATTTAATTTATAACATGGCAAATCTACAATAATCTACGGAAGATATTTATCCCATTTAAATTAACGTAGCATTTAAATAATCCCATTTATTAAATCTCATTTATAGTGTCATAGTTCGTGAGCGATAATAATTCAGTAAAATTTCTAATAGGATACTAATACTTACGGAATAATACTTAAAATCAATTTAGATAGTTTTTTGGATTTCTGGTAATCGAATCGAATATCCTAATTCTGAAATGTGATTCAAAATCTTACATGCCTACTTTTATACGGGTAGCTTAATTTAAAAAAACCATTAACTATTACCACCAACATTAAAATTTTCCACTGAATATGTTAACCAACTATACTTATCTCATCTGAAAATTCAAACATTTCAAGAATTCCCAGAATGCCCATACCGAAAAATCCTTTAAAAAATTTATTCAACATCATATATAGCTATTTGATGAATCCTCTAAACTCTTCATAACAAATGTCCAGAAAATAAACACATCATTCATTATTTATTTTTTTAAACTCATTATGATTCCCCCTTTGAATAAAATAAACTTTCAACAAACTTATTCAATCCACTAGCCATTCAAATTAGAGTCATATTTAATATGGATAAGATATGATTTTATTATTTACATTAATTTTATGAAAATTGAATGCTAAATATTATTTTTTTTTAAATTTATTAAATCTTTATTATCTCGACTCCTTAGAATTGGTCACTATGCTATTTAAAATACTTATCGTTATCCCAACTAAGTTCCTTTATTTTATGGATGTTTCTCATTGCTTTAAATATATACTTAAATCCGATAAGGTATAGTTTATTTGGAAGGATTTAAACTTAAAATAGATTCGAAATATAAAATAAAATATTTAATATATTATTCCTTAAAATAAAATAGATAATAAATTGCACTCTAGGTTATAACAACTCCGAAACCTGTGATTCTTAGTTAATATGTTTTATCATGAAATCGCCCTCATTTATAATTTTTTAAAAGTTGCAAATAAATTTTTAAAGAAAATTTTATTTATTAGGCCCTAATGCTTCCTTCTTAATTTTATTTCTTGTGTATATATTTTAAATAATACATATTTGCAATACTTCTCTTTTAGTGTCTGTCATATTAATTATAGTTTTATATAGTGATATCACTAGCATCTCACAATTAGGCATAATCTTTTTAGTTTCTGGTTGTAATAGTGGATTTATATTTAAGTTTGAGGGGAATATAAAAATACATGTGTATTCTTAAATTAGAGATTTACCGAGGGCATAAGTCATGTTTGTCATACCATCAGGTCTTAGGCCATCACCTTGAGATAAATTTGTGGATTCAATATGGGGAAGATGGGTGGCTATAAACCTTAATATATTATGTAGTTTATTGCTGTATGGCATTGATGTAGCCCTTGACTAAAAAACAATTAAGGTGGTGCTTCCTTTAAATCGAAGTGTGATTTGCATTTGACACAAGCATAATACTATGTGGCGTCATAATCTAGTAACCCAATGCCTACTTTCAAAGATTACCAATGTAACGGTTAGGGAGTGATTCTAACCATTCATGACTATAAAACTTATCAGTTGATTGAAGGAGTTGATTGCAATCTAAAGGTGGATTGACTGATATATCTATTTGGTATTTCGAAATTAAAGGTGTGAAAATTTTTTTTGAGAGATGATTGATGGTATATGAGTGTTAATGGGTATATTAGCCATCTATTTGTTAAGTATATTATCTAATAAAAGATCGAGATCGGTAGGGCATATGAAGCCTGAATCATAGAATTGTTTTTTAATCTTGTTTAAAAAACATAATTCATGTTATATATGTTAAGTGTGAGGCCGGTAGCTTGAGAATTGGTGTCCAAGTATTTTAAGTGCATTAGCAGGGGGGCCACAGATGGTTACATCACTAAATATTACAGAGGTTAAAAAAATTTTTTAATGAGTAAATAGATTGATGGATTCTAAAGCAAAAGAAAAGGTCTTAATGGATCCCCTTGTATGCCTTCTTGGGACAGAATCTAAAAAGATCCATCAAAGGCAGAAATTATGAGGATTCAATAAATTTAGAGTAACAGTGGAACGTTTCAAAGAATAATTTTAAAAAAGAGGTAAGATTAAGGCTATTGAAGATGTTTTTGAAATCTAATTTACAAATTACTGAGTCTGTTGGCTGGTTTTCTATGTATCTTAAAGTATGAGCCGTAATTTTACATCCGCCCTTAATCCCGAAATTTAGTTGATAAGAGTTTATGTTCATAACAAAATGTTTTATACCTTTGATTATGATTTTGCTATTAATCTTCTGAAAAAGGAACCTACTACAATGAGAAGGGTACAAAGATCTGGCTTGGATAAAGCAATTAGACGTGCTCCAAAGGATTTGGTGAGTTAGTATTGGGATGTCCTTATAAAATTTGTTATTATAAAAAGTTGTTAAAACCTTGATGACAAAACTATGGGAATTTTGAATTAATTAAGTATTGAAAATATGAGGGTGTGAAACTATCAAGACTGCTTGTAAAATATTTGTTGAAAGGCTTAATAGCGATGACTATTTCTTCACTAAATTATAATATGGTGGATTGGGTGTATGGGTAGATTATTTGTTGTGGAAGCCTCGGGATTCAGTTGTTTCAAAAAATGGTATAACCAGAGATGTTAGTATAATATATCATCCCCGTAAGAAATTATTTTTATTTTTGCATGTTCATTTTTTAAATATTAATATGCCAAGGTATAAAAACATTAAATTACTTTTAAAACTTCTTTTTCATTATTACTAGATTATTATGAACATATTTTTATTAATAGGAAAAAAAAAACCACAGAAGAAAAATCACTGAAAAATACCCCTAGAATAAAACCCGGAAAAAAATTACCCTAGAAAATACATCCCGAGAAAAAAAATGCCTGGATATATTCGAAAATTATTTAACATAAAAAAAATATTTTATTTTACAAATATTTTTATGACCTTTAAAATAATTAGGTTAATAATAAAAGATTAGTGCACAATCACAATATTGATTAAACTATATACAAAATAAGTATTTAATCATAATAACCAACTAAGTTTGCTTCTAATATTAAAAGCAATAGCTCTTA
Organism: Gordionus sp. m RMFG-2023; assembly: GCF_954871325.1. Taxonomy (NCBI): domain Eukaryota; kingdom Metazoa; phylum Nematomorpha; class Gordioida; order Chordodea; family Parachordodidae; genus Gordionus; species Gordionus sp. m RMFG-2023. The sequence goes on along the minus strand of NC_088775.1, from coordinate 91,598,235 downwards.
TAAAATCAGCTAGGTCTCACACAATATTATTCATAGCCATAATTGTTTAATCGAATGGATATTTTTATAGATTTGAGCTCATATATTGGGATCATTCTGATATCACCAATAAAATAGCAGGAAAACTAGCGAGAAAATAGGAAAATGGTTTAAAAATTATCCTCAGAATCAGAAATGCATTTACTGGTAGATATATATGTATACCTCTTCATATGTTGTTCCCATTTTAATAAATTCTGAGAGAATTTTATTGGTATAGTCAATTTTGTGTTTTTCCAAAAGCGAACCATATTTCTTAGTCTGAACTGAATGGGAGAATTCAGAAAATTTTGCAGATAATACAGAGTGTTTGATTTTTACAAACCCTTTTCCATCTGAATAATGGTGAATTATTTGTAAAACTTTCTTTCCACCAATATTCATATAAATTTGCCATTATTGTGTCTAAATTCAGATAACGATTGTTTAATTTATGTAAAGATAAAGTTCATGAGTTGAAATTTAACCAGATATTATTACCTAAGGAAAAGATCATTCAAAATTTGACTGAAGATAAAAATAATAAGAGATGAAAAAAGGCAAGAAAAATAAAATGATTGTTTTCCTTGCAAATCCTCATGTATTTACTCTAGGCTTACATCTCTAATCGTATGCCACCTAGTATTTCTAGTATTTTCTTAATTAATTAGTGTTTATTGTCAACAAGATTAAAAAAATGGTTATTCTATCCTTCACATTGATCGTTAATAGGTTTTCATTGCAGATTGCCGGTGAATATCAAGAGTTAAATTGGCCTATCTGGAACTGAGAATTGCCTCTTGCCAACTCAATTTATATTAATTGTCATAATTTTTATTGAAATAGTCCAGGATATTTCTTTCACTACATAATGTAACATAGGCTAAGCCTTCCATCATGGCACAAAAGAGACTTAGAGTTTTATTAGTATTATATTAGTTTCCAGGCCTAGATTCTAAATTTTTCTATATGTGCATTGGCACAAATGATAAAAGCACATTCTGATTACATGATTCTCTAATTAATAAAGATAGAATGTAATAATATTTTGGATAAATTATTTTGAGCATTTTATATGATTAATATATCACATTTATAACACTTCTATTTCGTATTTACTTTGCACCATTTAAAACTGACCTTGACGAATGTATTTAATTAGCATATGACCTTTATTACCTTTGTATGTTGACCTTCTTGATTGGTTAGAATGATATTATAGGTTCATTTCCAATCATAGATCGCCCAATATACGAATAGAAGGGTTACATATTCCTGACAGAAGAAATATGTATTCTTCAAGTAGCTGGAACACACAAATTGAGAAAGTTAGAAAATAGAACTTTCAAAAAGCTATCTAATTAAAATTCCTCCCATCACATATTTTGATTATATAATAAAGCAATCATATTTTGTCGATCGATATTTAATACATACCTTATATTAATGATTCCAACGTATAACTTTATTAAGAGGATATATTCCTTGATGATTTCTCAACACTGCTACTAGGGACTATATTTCCTTCTAATAACACAATAAATATTTATATCAAGGTTTCATAAGATACTCTGGACATTTTTTGGTTTGATTTATGGGGATTGTTTCTGTACAACAAACATTTTCTCCTAGCCTTTTCAATAAACTTGAGGAAGTAAAAAAATTATATAAGAATAGTGCATGTTCTTGAACCCTAGAAATAACACCTGTTAATTTTCTCAAGATTCTTTTACAATCGGAGTTTCATTGTTATCCTTCTAATATATATATATATATCAAAAGCAAATGAAATATCAACAAAATGCAGGTAAAGCCAAAATATTTAAATTTTTAGGTTTTCCTCACATATACATATAAATTGGAATGCTATTATCATTAGAAAAAACGATATTGGATTCTAGGGTGAAATTGTACTATTTAAAAGGATAAAGAAGAGTCTGAATTAGTCTTTTAAATAAAAGATGATTTGGCTAATGTAGTTGTAGATATTATATCTCTTATAGTTAAATATGTTAATATAAAAGGGTTAAAATTTGTGGCTTGAGTTTGTGTATATAAGAAATCAGATATTATATTAGAATATGGATTATGAAATACTTATAATATAATACATAAAGATAGACCTATTGTAGATGTGTATAATATAAAATTTTATAACAGTTCAGTTAAATTCTAATAATGAAATATAATAGTATATATTAAGTTATATTTTTAATTTAAAAAATATTTTTCATTATAGTTAGGGGGAGAGTAAATTTTCTTAATATAGCGCACATGAAAAAAAAATTAAATTAGTATTTTAAATCAGGGAAAGTGAAAAGTTTTTTTGTGCTAGACTGGGTAATTTTTATTATCAAATTTAAATTAATGTCTTTTTTTTGTGTTCCTCAAAATTTTAAATATTTGATTTTTTTGCTAAAATTAAAACGAAATAAACTCCATTTTTTTAAAATAAAATAATATTTTATCTAATATACGTATATTTAAAATTAATATATTTTTTTAGCAATATTTGTTTTGTTTGTGCTGCTTGTTATTTTCAATTTTGTCCATTCCCATTAAATATTTAAAGATATCTATAATAATAATGTCTTATTTACTATATTTAAACTATAAATATTGCATGTATATATTTGAGGCTCCATTTTGGGGCTTCATGGGGATACATTTTTTTAAATATAACTTCTTAAGATGAAAAATTAAATCAAGAATTGATAAGAAATTATCTTTATGTCGGCCGACAAAGTTTATCAAATTTCATATAATAGAGGGGAGTGTGTAAATGTTTATATTACCATTTAATTTCCCTACATTAGTCATTCTCAATAGGGTAGAAACCCTCTAAAAAACTATAATCAGATGCAAAATTATTTAAAAATTATTCTGTAATTAGCTACCTACGATGAGGTGCGAATATAATTAAAATTTTTATTGCACTTCGCCGCTAATAGCGGTTATTGTGAATGCAGGGTTAGTGTCATATGAGATAAAGGGAGATAATAGAATTTGCTTTATCTAATGATGTCACTTATTCTTTTTCTATTTCTTATTTTTTAAAATGATATTTTATATATAATTATTTTAAAGCATTAATATTTCTCTTTTTTTCTCTGAATATAGCTTAACGAAAGAAATTATTAAAATTTTGAATCAGTACTAGAAAACAAATGTAGAAATGTATTTTAGTTCGACAGAGTGCTAAAGGGTGTATCCAGATGACACCGATCGCAGGTCCTAACTATCCGAAATATTATACTTATATTGATATATTAAATAAATTAAATTTAATATTAATTTCATTTGTTTTGAATATGGCAAAAAAATCTTATATTTTAGGCTCCAAAATATATATATTATATATGAAATAAAAAAGTGTTTTATTTCTTGTTTATACGTTTTTAGAAGCCTAGTTTTTAAAATATATTTTTTAAAACCTTATTTTGGCAGATAGGATATTTGATTACTCGCGATAACTATTAACCTTAACAATGATTTTATAAATATAAACTTTGTTTTAAGGCTTATTTCTCAGCCAGACATGTTATTGAATGTAAATTAAAGTAAGTTTTAATCTTTTTATGTGTTTTCACGATTTACACCTTTATTAATAAATTTAAAATTAGGAATAATTATATAATTGAAAATATATAATAAAATACCTGATTTTATCTTATCATACACTTTTACGATTTTTTCTTAATATAGAAATTTCGAATTAGAATTAAATTTTGTAAACTTTAGTTAAATTTTTAAAACATTGTATTTAAGCCTCCTCGATAATATTTCTATGTCATTTTACTCATTAGTGTTCTAATATGTATAAAATATATATATATAAGCCTCAAATGTCAATCAGAGGGATTGTAGACATCTGATTGGAGGAAAAAATTATTATTATTTAATGTAAAAAAAATAATAATTATTATAATAATACATTTTTTTTTGAAAATATATTTTTTTTTGTAAAATTAAATCATAAAAAGTTTTTCAAAGTTTTAAAAGGAAAAATTAATAATTTATTGAATACATTTTTTTTGTGATCTTGATATATCGATACATTGTTTTTTTTATTTGTTTTCGCGAGTACGAAATAAAGTTTTTAAAGATTGCAAAATTCGGATAAAAAAATCCAAAGGCTCATTCTTTTTGTATCAATACTTAAAAAGTGGTGCCGTGACCAGGATTCGAACCTGGAGATTTAGGAGTTATTTGGTATAATAAGGTAAAAACATTTTGATTTTACAAATTATATGTTACCTTAGGACACAACGCAATAATAACGTTTTTGTTGTTTAAATTTTTTTTTGAATTTTAATTAACAGAATAGTTTGAAAAATATTTTTTTTAGATTAGTTTGATTAACACCCAGGCTGTATAATATAATATAACTTTTTGTCATAACGTAATTCTAGGGTAAAATTTAGTAATATGCGATGGTTGTATATTTTGATAAATATTCTAGGCCTACTCTTATTAATAAAATTGCCATCTTTAAGGACATGGGTTATAAAATCCTGTATCAGAACCTTAATGAATAGGATATAGGCCATCACTTAGTTACATTAGGATTATTAATAATTTTATATTTAATATATATACTTTTGAAATTTTTATGTGGAAAATGTACTTTGGTTGTGACCAAGGTATATGGTAATTGGAAAAAGGACACTCTGGTGTCTGTTAATTGTTTTAAAAGAATTTCGACTTGGAAAATAGTTTAAATGGAATTTTAAATGAAATCAATAACGGCAAACCAGGAATTGAAACGATGAAAGATAATAATGATGATCGTTTGGAATTTGTGGAGAGATCAGTTGTTATCCTCCAGGAATTAAAAGATATAAAAGAATCTATAAAGGATATTTATAGTGATGTATCTAAGTTGATTAGTATGAATAATCAAGGGGATAAGAGACAATTCGGTGATAGAATTATTGCGAATGGAAAGAGTTTTCCAAAAATTATTGCTGACATGATTTGTAATCGGTGCGGTAAGGGTCATTATTCTAAGACCTGTATTGTAAAAGAACAGAATTTTGGAATGGGTTTTCCATTCATAAATCTAGTGGAGAAAATTCCAACGTAAGGAAGATTTTAGGCCTAGATGTGAATAAAGTTGATTTGTTAAAATCGAATTTGGATGGGTCTAGTATATGTTTTAAGTGTAAAGAGACGGGACATATAGCTATAAATTGTGATATACACTGACTATATGATAGCAAGTGTAATCATATAGCAGTTAAAATACAGGGAAATAAAAATTTTAGGAAAGTATATTATAATAATAAAGGGAGATGGAATTCTCATAATGGTTTTAATGAAAATGTTTGTTATCATGGAAATAAAGTTAAAACGGTTGATTATAGTTTTAATTTGGATATAATGAAAAATAATGCGTTTAAATGGGAAAAATTTCCTGGGAGCATTGTGAAATATACAAATAGAAAAAATGTTGATAATGTTAAATGGGAAAAATATCCTCGGGATATTATTAAAAAATAAAGTTATATTAGTAAAAGGCCTCGAAATTCCGAGTTGAATTTAGGAGGAAATTTAAATTTTAATGAAATGAATATTTCAGAGGGAATATATAGCGATCAGCCCCTTAAAACTTGTGAAGTTTTAAGGACTGATGGAATAAATAGACTGGGTCAATGTCCTAGGGTTAACTTGAGAATTGACTGCAGGTATATTGATATGCTATTTGACACTGGTGCGAGCATTTCGATAATGTCTTGTGAAAATCTTTATAAATATTGGCCTAATGGTGTGATTATTAAGGAAAATATGTGTTTAAAACAGTTTGATGGTTCTGAAATTGAGATTTTGGGTAAAACTCAATGGTATGTGGTTTTTAATGTTACTATCATAAGTTTAGATTTATGGATAGTAGGAAAAGCCGTTGAAACTATTATGGGGTGGGATTGGATTACCACGATTGGACCCTATAATAATGATTGGAATTTATTTATTATTAGCGAATTAGCTAGTGATAATGTTAAAAGAAAATTAATGGCGGATAATATTCGAAATGAACTTCAGAAAGAGCGGATATCTAAATTATTGAACGATGAAAATAGGATTGTCGTTAATAATAATTTTATTGAAACTCCCGAAAAGGTAGTGATCAGTTCTGATCATACTGAAATAAATGGTAAAATTGATAGGGATCAATTTATGGAAATTGAAATCGATGGATTAAAAAAGATCGATCAGGCTATACCTATTTTGGTTAGAAAATATGGTATAATTTTTGAAGAAAAATTAGGACGTTTAAATGATTATCAAGTAGTCTTTAAACTTAAAGAGGGTTTTTCACCCATCTTTTTGGCTTGCCGAAGAGTTCCTTTTGAGTGGAAAAGGGAAATCGATAAAGAATTAGATCAATGGGTTAGAGATGGCATCATTATTCCTGTGGAATACAGTGAGTGGGCCACACCATTGGTACCTGTTAGAAAATCGAATGGAAAGTTAAGGCTATGTGTTGATTTCCGTGTAACTGTAAATAGATGGGTAGTGGAGGTAAAATATCCATTGCTTAGGATTGAGGAGATTTTGGCCAATTTAAATAGTGCCAAGTATTTTTCCAAGTTTGATTTTTCTTCGGCTTATTTGCAATTGCCTTTGAAAGAAGAAATTCATAAGTTATTTACAATAACGACTCCGAAAGGATTGTTTGACTTTTGTAGGCTACCATTTGGATTAAGCCGATATTTCAGCGCACTATGGCATCAGTTTTCCAGGGCCTGGAGGGAGTTTATTATTATATGGATGATGTGTTGGTGACTGGTATAACACCAGGGCAACATAATCAACGTTTGGAAGAGGTTTTCAAGCGGATTCGTGATAAGGGTCTGAGGGCCAGCAAAGAAAAGAGTGTTCTTGGGGTAACGGAAGTTATCTATTTAGGACATCGGATAAATGGAAGGGAGGTGAAACCTCTGGAAAAAAATTTAAAAAATATAACTAATATGAATCCGCCAACCAATAAAGCGGAGTTGCAATCATTTTTGGGTATGGTAAATTATTATCATCGCTTTGTGGAGGATTTTGCAAAAGTGGCATCTCCATTGTATGGTTTATTAAAAAAAGGTGTTCATTTTGTGTGGAAAATTGAACAGAAAAATGCTTTTGATATTTTAAAAAGAAAAATTGGTGAGGAACCGATTTTGCTATGCTTTAATAATGATTTAGAGATCATATTGGCAGTTGATGCATCCAACAAGGGGGTTGGAGGTGCATTGTTACATTTAATGGATGGTGTGGAAAGACCCATCATATTTTTTTCGAGAGTTTTCAGGGAAGTGGAAACTAGATATTCGGTTATTGAACAAGAAGCCCTAGCTATTATCTTTGGATTAACCAAATGTCGTGAATATTTGATCGGTAAAAGATTTATAATTTACACGGATCATAAGCCGTTAATTCATTTATTTAAAAAAGATAATAAAGAGTTAATGCTGTCTCCCCGGTTGCAACGTTGGTTGTTACTGGTGGGAAGTTTTAATGTGGAAATAAGATATCGCAGGGGCAAGGAAAATTGTTTGCCTGATATTTTATCTAGGTTAGGATCCAGTGAAGAGGATCTTGACGGTAAGAAAAGTATAATGGTGAATGAAGACAAGGCATTAATTTTTTCTTTATCACATATGTTAAAGGGTGGTCCTACGAATTGGGAGGATCTTAAAAGCAATACCAGAGATAAGAAATTGCGTCGAATAAAATTATTTTTGACGGGACAAGAACCGTAGAAAAATAGTAGTAAAGTTTATAAAAAAATTGAAAAGGAATTGTCCGTAGTGGATGATTGTTTGATGCGGGGTAATAGAGCCGTGATTCCGTTGAAATTACGGAGTAAAATTGTACGATTGTTGCATGCAGGACATCAGGGTCGAGATAAAATGAAATCTTGGGCTCGTGAATATGTATGGTGGCCTGGAATGAGCGATGATATTGAAAAAATTACGAGGAGTTGTATTCCATGTAATTCGTGTGCCGCTATGCCCCGGAAGGAAATAGGCAGTTATTGGCCGAAACCTGAAAAGCCGTGGGAGCGTATTCACGTGGATTTTTTTGACTTAGACAAGAAGTCATATTTTTTAGTTGTTGATGCATATTCTAAGTGGATTGAATATGAAGAGGTTCATGGATTAACTACTAGAATTGTTATCAAATTGTTACAAAGGTTATGGGCTAGATTTGGGATTCCAAAGACAATAGTGTCTGATGGATGTCCGGCCTTTGTAAGTGAAAGTTTCAGAGATTTTTGTAATGCGTTGGAAATTAAACACGTATTAGCTCCACCATATCATCCCAGTTCCAATGGACAGGCGGAGAGAATGGTAGCTATCGTGAAAAATTGGATGAAAAAGGCCAAACAAGAAAGTAATGATGTTTGGATGGCACATTTATATTATAATAATTCCAGAAACCGGGAGGGAATTACTCCGGTGGAGTTATTTTTGGGAGGACCAGAATGCCGTTGGATTTCTTAAGATCCAAAGATGGAGCTGGTGTACCTTCGGTTGATAAGATTGTAATAAAATATCCTGTGGGGAGAATTATATGGGCCCGTTTGTTTGATAATAAAGGGAAGAAATGGGAAAAAGGTCGTATAGTAGAAAACCTTGGTTCCAAATTAAATGAAATTTTGTTAATAAATGGAATTACGGTAATCAGGCATAATGATCACGTAAGGTTAGGAGAAAGTAAGAAAGGATAAAGATAATATGGAAATGCTTAAATATTAATCTTATCTTATTTTTTTTTTCAGAATCTTAGATTTTTGGTGATAATATAGCATAATATGTTAAAGATGAATAATGAAAATTTATTGTAGGAATATAGCATAATATGATAAATATGAATAATGAAAATATTGATTATTTTGGGATACTCTGATAACGATACTTGCGTAGTATTGGGGGTAAGATACTGTAATAAGGGTAGAGGTAGGCTTATTTGTGATTAAGTGTTAATGGAATTCATTAATGGATGCTTAATTGAAACATTGAAAAGCCTGGAAAATAAAGGAAGTTTTATATTTCGGAGGGAGAACTCAACATCCTATAATTATACGGGATTATAATTGAGTCTCGAGATATTGAAGGGCAATGACGATTTTTTTTTGTGTGTGTTTTCCTTTGAAGGAAGAGATTCCTGAGGTTAGTTAATTAATCACGTAATTGATAAAATTAGTGGAGTACGAAACAAAATTATTAATTTATTGATGATTTTATATACTCGAGTATCCTCATTGTAGAGCGATAGGAGTATAATAATAAATATGTTATATACCGGCAGTTGTTTTTTTTTTTCAAGGAAAGTAAAGAAAAAGTTAATAAAAAATGTAAATTTTTGTGATGGATGGTCAGTGGAAAAAGAAAAAGAAAGTTATGTTTTTTTTTGTACTCACGGACGGTTTACTTTGATGTTGATATGGTTATAAAGAAAAAGATTCAAATTGTTGTTAGACAATAAAAGACTATAAACTTTGACTTTATGGTTGAACTAAGACTATAAACTTTGACCTTGTGGTTGAACTAATGGGATTCACAAGAGTGAGAAGACAATTCTAGGAAAAAAATTTTCTGTCGTTTCAATTGATGTTATTGAGGGCTATCGTTATTCAAATCAGGCCAACGATTAAATGATGACTATCGTTATTCAAGTCAAGTCAACGATTAAAGATGACTATCGTTATTCAAGTCAAGCCAACGATTGGATGTTGACTATCGTGATCAAATCAGGCCCGCAATCATATGACGATTATCGGTACAACTAGTAATTAAGCTCAAGAGTATATAAATATGGAGTAAAAGTGGACAACTGGATATCCGTATTTTTCCTTATGAATACATTATAAAGAAAGAATTCTCTTATTATAACAACATAATTAATAATATAATATTTTTCAAAATATATATTAAATATTATATTTAATGGTGAGGAATGTCGTTGACCCATAAAGGGGTGACATGTTCTAATATGTATAAAATATATATATATAAGCCTCAAATGTTAATCAGAGGGATTGTAGACATCTGATTGGAGGAAAAAATTATTATTATTTAATGTAAAAAAAATAATTATTATTATAATAATACATTTTTTTTTTGAAAATATATTTTTTTTGTAAAATTAAATCATAAAAAGTTTTTCAAAGTTTTAAAAGGAAAAAATAATAATTGATTGAATACATTTTTTTTGTGATCTTGATATATCGATACATTGTTTTTTTTATTTGTTTTCGCGAGTACGAAATAAAGTTTTTAAAGATTGCAAAATTCGGATAAAATAATCCAAAGGCTCATTCTTTTTGTATCAATACTTAAAAAATTAGGTCCTCGATCGGGAATAATATTTTAATTATATTTTCGTTTTTTTTAAAAAATTTGTTTAATTTTATTAATTTATTAATTCTACATTTAAAATAAAAACAATTAATTTTAAGTGCAATTTTTTTATCGCTAAATTAATAATAGGGCGATTTAATTTTATTTTATATTCAATAATGTCTATTGGTTTAGTGATGCACAAATTTTCGCTTATTTAATTCGCTCAAAATTGTATTAATAATTCGCGCTTCATATTATCAAGCCTTCACATATTTTGATTTAGATATAATAAAACCTATTTGGTGGTAGTACGTCAAGTTCACGCCTTTATTTTCGTCGACTCGTAACATGATTTTATTTCCCTTGTTTAATTTGCGTCACATGATTAGTTTTGCGTTATCCATTGGCTCTTTTTATTAATTTTTACTTTCGCTTCTGGATATATATATAGCTACAAATTAATATATTTTCACGTTAAATTATTCTTATATATAGTCGCGCCATTTACTCAATTAAATTATTTGCCTTAGGCTCTTATTTTATTCATGATAGGGTTATGATATTATAACAATAGCCATCCAACTTTGAATCTAAAGTCTGTCCTTCCTGCCTGAAACTTATTCATTTACCAAATGATAGTGTAGTTAGGGTTCATAGACCAATCATTAACAAGTGTCCTAATTCAAGACTTTCACCTCTCTCCCAGAAAGCTCAATCGCTTTCCAGCACTTTTATAGATTTCCATTATTGACTCATCCAATACCTCTTTTTCAGACTTATTTCTCAATACCACATATTATAAAATTTTAAAAATGAGACAGAATGGCTTCAATTCCTAATCTTTGGATATAAAACTTTTACGTTTCCTAACAAATCTTCAAGATTTCTTTAACCTATACTGCCTGCAATGTTTTCTCACATCTCAAAGAGTTTAAGGGTTTCAATATTTTATATAAACAAAAAATATTTCTCCGCTTAAAGCTAAACATATTTCAAAGAAAATCGACTGTTCAAAGTTACATATCTTGAAAATTAATTATTGATGCTTAGATGGAGCTTATAGAAAATATTTTTAAACAGGCTAAACTCTCGTTGCGTAAAATATCTGCTATACACTTACAGCTCCTAATATATAGGTGTTCTAACTTTACAATGTAATCATCGAAGGCCAATAGCTGAGTAAAAATAAAATGACTGTTAAAGAGATCAAGGCATTCTTGTCTAAGTGATTGGCATATCAGCCGTTGAAAATATATGATTAAAGTTACTTTGTGAAAGTAGTCCACAAAACAATTTGTAAGCAGGAATGGAAAGAGAAAGCATATTTATATGGGTCCGATCTTATCTTTGAAAGCAATGTCTACTCATGAATCTCTAATGAAAAATAAGAAAATATGTTGGATGCTTGGGAAAGCTATAACCAAATGTGATAGAAGCTAAATAGAAAGTAGGCTATCTTCCAAATCTTGTTTGAGAGATTCTAATATGTGAAAAGCTCAAATAAAATGGTTCGTACTATTTCCGAATGTAGTAAAAAGTTTTAAATTTCTTAAAAACTAAATCATCCCACACCTATCCATCCCTTTAAAAATCCAAAGGCACAATTATATAACAAATATTTTATTACAAAAATCCACTTCTATATATATTTTCATAAATCCTCAATTACACAATATCTTAATCACACTTACAATCACCAATTGAATATTTTTTTAGCCCTCTATATACATATATATATCCCTGCTCATTATAATCCCCAACATTTAAATATTCAGCAATCTTTTCTGTCCTCCATTACGTTAGGTCTGTTTTCCTAATGATGGAAACCTATTCGCCATTCAATGAGTCTTAAGGCCTACCTAATAATAAGAAAATATCTATTGTCAAACATTGGATGTAAAATATAAATCTAGACATATAATACCACAAATATTATTGTCTTAAAAGGGCCAAAATGAATCAAATATCATTAACCAATAATATATGTTATCATATATATATATAATAAATTAATCATTTTATTTTCATTTTCAAGTCCTAATACTCATTACATACTTTCTATCCTTTTCCTTATTTGCTAAATATCTAAAACAAAATGCTAAAATCCCTTAATCTCACTTCTTTCTGACAACCTGTATAGTGGTTAATAAATGCGTTATGTACCGAATCTTGTGTTGCTGATCCTAGGTCACGGTTAACAATTGTAAAAATGCCCCTGCTCTCAACCCTTCCTGTAATCTTACTGTCATTTGTACATATAACAAAAATATCAGACTTATACCCTTCAATTTCTTTATTTGCCATAAACATTCATAATATAATATTAACATTAATTTGAAAACAAGTAAACAATATAATCCAATTTACATTGTGAAATCTTCAAGATCAGTCCAAATCATCCAATATATTCCGTGCATTCTTGATCTCCTTGTCCTCCCATCAGTCATCACGTGATCCACATCACCCTGCTAATTATATTAAAATTATTTCTTCTTTTTTCTAACTGCTACAACATTTATAAACATAGAATTTTACCTCCTTGCCTCTTAAATAGCATTTATAGACTAAAGCCAATTCATCTTTTAGTTTATCATTCCAATAATATCTTATTGTTGTTTCCAATAAAATTATTTTTACCCCAAATAGAATTATATTAATTATTAGCAAATAATCTTTCATGTCAACTTTAGTTCATCACTAGAATAAAGTGGAGAACCATAATGATAAGAGTTTCGGTTTTTAAATTACACGGGACTCCATATTTACTTCATATCTCATTATATTAAATGGTATTTTGGTAGATATATTTCTTTTATTTTAATTTCATAATAATAATTTTATGCTTCTCACAATCTTCAACATATATATAATTTTGAGAAATAAAAACATATTTTTTTTAATAAATAGTACGAGGTTAACTTACAATCCAAGTCATATATTATAAAAATTGAATTTGTTAATAATCTATTTAAAAAGTACGTTGAATTCTTAATACATAACATATGGTTTAAGAATAGATTGGGGTCTTAGACACATTTTAAAAAATTTAGAATTTATGAGATTTCAATCCTTAAAATATTTTCTTTTTCAGATAGACGTGAAAGTCTCTTCAAATTATATATATTTCTGGAAGATTTCATAATAATTCGCTTAATAAATTTTGTAAATACATAAAGTATAATTTTTTATTATTATTTTATTGTAATTATTATATTATAATTATTAAATTATTTTATAATAATTTAAAAAAAGGGTTTTTTTAATGTTATTTTTTAAACAAATCGAGCACTTTTTGAAAACAAGAGGGTTAGCTCTGAATAATCACGATTTAATCAAAAAATATTTATATGCCAGCTAAAGCAAAGAAAAATATATTTCAAAATAACCCAATTTTAATTTTTAACATAAATATACATTATAATCACAATTTTTTGAAATAAAAAAATATTTATATCCCAGCATAAAGCAAAGGAAAATGCATAAAATAACCCAATTTTAATTTTTAACATAAATATACATTATAATCACAATTTTTTGAAATAAAAAAATATTTATATCCCAGCATAAAGCAAAGGAAAATGCATAAAATAACCCAATTTTAATTTTTAACATAAGTAAATAATATAATCACAATTTTTTGAAAAAAAAAATATTTATATCCCAGCATAAAGCAAAGGAAAATGCATAAAATAACCCAATTTTAATTTTTAACATAAGTAAATAATATAATCACAATTTTTTGAAATAAAAAAATATTTATATCCCAGCATAAAGCAAAGAAAAATACATTATAAAATAACCTACATTATTTAATTTTTAACATAGATATACATTATAATCATAATTTATAATTTAAAAATATTCAGGAGAAGTTATGAAACGATAATGAGTTCTGTAAAAATTACTTTTATCCTTGGGATGTTGAATTAACGATATTTTGTATTCTAGCTTTGGTTTCACATTAATAAATGTATAATTGTCTTTTCCTGATCCTGGCTATATGTATATATATTAAATAGATTAAATTAATCTGATGTAAGAAATCGCTGCTCATTAAAAATTAAAAAAAATGATTTAGAATAGACCATGTGAGGCGCAAAGTTAAAAGAGACTTATAACTTTGAGAGTATTATAATTATTATTAATATACTTATTATATCTCTAATCTATTTAGCTTCAAATCTTGGTATATATAGGCTTAACAGGGGGGGGGGCAAGGGGAATATCCCCTCTTCAGAATTTTATCACTTTTTGTGAATATCATTCTAATAAATAATATCCCCCTTAGTCTTCCCCCTACTCCCTGACCCCCAAAAATGTATGCATATATCTTAAACAATAATTTGAAAGAAAGAATGTAAAGGTTGTTATTTTTTTTTATAAAACTATTCATCATAATTTATACATTTTTGGAAAAAAGCATTTAAAAAAAAGTGAACCAAAAATGTTTATTAAGAAATCGAATATAAGCCAAAGCTAAGTCTTAAGACAAAAGTGAAATGTATTAAAATTATTAATAATAGATAGATCCATAAAATTACTAAATATTATAATATATCAAATATAATTTTTCATAATGTGAGTAATATTAATTTATTTTTTAATAAAAGTAAGATAGACTATTGATAAAATTAAATCATAAATTAAATAAAAAATTTAAAGCACAATACAAACAGTGGAATATTATATGTCGTAGATTTACAGTATATCTAATTTTATCAATTATCATATGACAATCAACTAATTTTTACCAATATAGCGAATTATATATTTTATAGAAAACTATAAAATATTGATAAGGACATCAAAAAATATCTTTTAAAAAAATTGTAGGATGAATAATATGAAGATTAATTTTTAATATCATTTTTTTAAAATAAATAGATGACGTTAAATAGTTGAATGCAAATTTTTGCTATATTTATTATCAAGAGCATTAGTATAATTTGTTAAATTATTATCTGTAATATATTATCTAACTGTCATATATGTCTGTAAAAGTGGAATTTTACATAGTATTTTGTAACTAATTCTATATAATATAGGAATATCAACTATATGTCTACTTTTATAAATAAATTTCTTATACTTGTTTAGAATAATTACCCTGCTTTTATATTAATGTATATGTTAGCGTCAATGTGAAATATTTGGCAATGTGAGGTAGTGGTAGGCAGGGTGATTTTGTTATTTGGCAAAGTATACATTGCCGAAATACCCAGGTAATGTGCACATTGCCGGGTTAAATCAAGTAATGTATTCTATTTTACAAATTAATAAATTTATTATTTATTGAGATTCATTTATTATTATTTAATATTAATTTATTATTATAAATTTATTTTATATTTTTTTTAAATATATTTTTTGATAAATATAAATTTTTTAAATATATATTTTGATTGGGTAATAGGGAAAAAAAACCCCAATTCCGGAAAAACCCCCGGAAAAAAACCCCCAGGAAAAAAACCCATTGGAAAAAAAAATTTAATAAAAAAGAAAATCGTTATTTTTAAAAAAAAATTTTTTGTCAATTTTTCTTAAATTTTTTTCTCAGTTTATTATTTTTTCCCCATTTTTGCTTTAAGTCATTGTTAATCTTTATTTTTCTGACCTTTTCTCAATTTTTTTTCTTCTCAATTTTTTTCTTCTCAATTTTTTTCTTCTCAATTTTCACTTAATTTTTTTAGTATAACCTAGCAATAATTAATATTGATAAATAATTTTATAAGCGAATGCCACATTCATTAACAGCTATTAAACTCAAAAAAAAACACAAAATACTTACGAAAAAATATTCGAAATATAATGTCTAAATGTCAAGAACGAGATTTATTTCCTGATCCATTATATATATAAATGGATTTTGAAAAGTCTGCTATGAGCGCGGTTAAAACTGTCATTGGTATGATTACTAATATGTTAAATTATTTATATTTATTATTTCAATTAGGGGATCACATCATAATCAAAGGATGCTTTTACCATTTAGTACCCATAGAAAAATTTAAAAGCTAAGTCTGGAAAGCCAATACAGAACCAATGAAGCCCTAAGCTACTTTTGCGGCATGTTGGACGGCTTAGCATTTGTTCCTTTATGAGATATGGGCAATGCAATGGCATTCCTTGATCGGTTACTCCTAGCAATGGTAAGGATATTCTTGAATATATCGATAAAGAGTTTCAAGGGAGGTCACAAGAAGCAATTCTCAATTCCAGATAGGTCGAATTGGGCCTCGATTTCCTCTAGAAACTAGAATCAGAGCACTCTATCCAACGATTAACTCATAAATAATCAATGCGAAGGTTCGAATCATCGTTTTTCTAATCTGGTTGGGAATAAACTCCCATCAATCTGGATATTGATTAAAAAAATGAAAAGCGAGGTGGCTGCCGATGAATACAAACTTGAACGATGGCGTGTATGTAGTTGGACATCGAAAACAAAATCACCGTGCTTAAACAAGAAAAAATGCTGATGTTCAAATTGGTACTGGAGAAAAAAATATCCCAGTAAAATAACCCATGTATTACTTATTTTCGTAAAAAGTAATAAATACAATATCCTTCTATATTAAGTAGACTAAATTTGACAAAATTTGCAATAAGATATGTTTATTTTATTGATAAATCATTATGTATATAATTTATTATTAAATTATATTTTTATATTTTTTTCTAAAATACTAATTTGTCTATGCCTTATTAAATCCAAATAAAAATATACCGGTATTATTTAGATCTTAAGTAAATTCGAAAAAAAATTTCGGGGTTTTTTTTCCTGGGGGTTTTTTTCCGGTGGTTTATTTTCCGGGGTTTTTTTCCAGGGTTTTTTTTCTGGGATTTATTTTGATTGATATTTTTTTGTTTTTTTATATTTTTATTTAAATATATGTTTTTTTAATATATTTTTCTTAAATTATATTTTATTTGTTATATTATTTACGTAAATTTTTTCTTGATATATCTAGTGTTGTTAATCGGCTTAGCCGAGTCGGCTCGAACAGAGCTCAGCCAAATTTTGGGTCGTTTTTTTCGACTCCAACTCAAAGTATTGATCGTTTTTTACGACTTGGACCCGAGTTTAAGCCGAAAAAAACGACTTCGACCCAAAATATGGGTCGTTTTTTTCGACTCCGACCCAAGTCCAAGCCGAAAAAAACGACCTCGACCCAAAATATGGGTCGTTTTTTACGACTCCGACTCAAAATTTGGGTTGTATTTTTCGACTCAAACTTGAAATTTGGGTCGTATTTTTCTACTCAAACTTGAAATTTGGGTCGTATTTTTCGACTCAAACTTGAAGTTTGGGTCGTATTTTTCGACTCAAACTTGAAGTTTAGATCGTATTTTTCGACTCCAACTCAAAGTTTGGGTCGTTTTTCTGACTCAGACTCAAACATCGGGTCGTTTCATTCAATCAGACCCAAAATATGGATCTATTTTTTAAAGACGACTTAAAGTTAGGGTTGCTTTTTTTCACCCCAAACCCAATATCTAGATCATTTTTTTCTACCAAAAGTCAAATAACATTTAGTATATATTAATATTATAGGCGGGAAAGTTACTTAAAGCTTCTTTAAATTATAATGCTCTGATTAACTATTCATCATAGTTATATTTTAAAATTTTTAAGTGAAGATGTACCATAAGTCACCATTTGTCATGATGGTTATTTTTGAACTTTTTAAATGAAATAGATAAAATTATATATAGTAGACATGTTAAATCAAAATTTCAGTGATGATGTACCATAGATAAGTGGTAATTGTCATTATCGCTATTTTTGAACTTTTTTGAGTTTTTTTAAAGCAAATTGCTAAAAATATATATTCAAAACATGTTAAATTAAAAATTCAGTGAGGATGTATCATAGATAGGTGACAATTGTCATAATCGCTATTTTTGAACTTTTCCAAATTTTTTTAAAGGAAATATCTAAAAATATATATTCTAAACATGTTAAATTAAAAATTCATTGGGGATGTATCATAGATGTCATAATCGCTATTTTTGAACTTTTTCAAATTTTTTTAAAGGAAATAGCTAAAAATATATATCTAAACATGTTAAATTAAAATTGGAGGTAGCTAAAAATATATATTCTAAACATGTTAAATTAAAAATTCAGTGAGGATGTATCATAGATAGGTGATAATTGTCATAATCGCTATTTTTTAACTTTTTTGAGTTTTTTTAAAGCAAATTGCTAAAAATATATATTCTAAACATGTTAAATTAAAAATTCATGAAGATATAACATAAAAATGACAATTGTCATAATCGTTATCTTATAACTTTTTTAAGTTTTTTTTGACATAATTGGCCTAAAATAAGTATTACTAACATGTTAAAATAAAACTTCAGTGAATATCATAGATAGGTGACAATTGTCATAATCGTTATTTTTGAACCATTTTCAATTTTTTTAAAGCAAATAGCTAAAAATATATATTCTAAACATGTTAAATTAAAAATTCAGTGAGGATGTATCATATATAGGTGACAATTGTCATAATCGCTATTTTTGAACTTTTTCAAATTTTTTTAAAGGAAATATCTAAAAATATATATTCTAAACATGTTAAATTAAAAATTCAGTGATCTATGGTACATCATCACTGAAATTTTTTTAACATGTCTACAATATATATTTTTATCTATTTCATTTAAAAAAGTTCATAAATAACCATCATGACAAATGGCACTTTTCTATGGTACTTCTTCATTTAAAAATTTAAAAATATAACTATGATGAATAGTTAATCAGAGCATTATAATTTAAAGAAGCTTTAAGTTACTTTCCGGCCTATAATTACAATATATACTAAATGTTATTTGACTTTTGGTCGAAAAAAATATTTCAAAAATAGCGATTATGACAATTGTCACCTATCTATGATACATCCTCACTGAATTTTTAATTTAACATGTTTAGAATATATATTTTTAGCTATTTCCTTTAAAAAAAATTGAAAAAGTTTAAAAATAGTGATTATGACAATTGTCACCTATCTATGATACATCCTCACTGAATTTTTAATTTAACATGTTTAGAATATATATTTTTAGATATTTCCTTTAAAAAAATTTGAAAAAGTTCAAAAATAGCGATTATGACAATTGTCACCTATCTATGATACATCCTCACTGAATTTTTGATTTAACATGTTTAGAATATATATTTTTAGCAATTTGCTTTAAAAAACTCAAAAAAGTTCAAAAATAGCGATTATGACAATTACCACTTATCTATGGTACATCATCACTGAAATTTTGATTTAACATGTCTACAATATATATTTTTATCTATTTCATTTAAAAAAGTTCAAAAATAACCATCATGACAAATGGCACTTTTCTATGGTACATCTTCACTTAAAAATTTTAAAATATAACTATGATGAATAGTTAATCAAGCATTATAATTTAAAGAAGCTTTAAGTAACTTTCCCGCCTATAATATTAATATATACTAAATGTTATTTGACTTTTGGTCGAAAAAAATGATCTAGATATTGGGTTAGGGGTGAAAAAAAGCAACCCTAACTTTAAGTCGTCTTTAAAAAATAGATCCATATTTTGGGTCGAGGCCGTTTTTTCGGCTTGGACTTGGGTCGGAGTCGAAAAAAACGACCCATATTTTGGGTTGAAGTCGTTTTTTTCGGCTTGAACTCGGGTCGAAGTCGAAAAAAACGACCCAAACATTGAGTCGGAGTCGAATAAAACGACCCGAGCTTTGGGTCGGGGTCGCGACTCGCGGCGTTTTAACAACACTAGATATATCTTTTGATCGATATTTTTTTTTTAATGATTTTTTTAAATATATTTTTTTGATTGATATTTTTTTTTATAAATATATTTTTTTTAAATATATCTTTTTTTATATATTTTTTTTACGTAAATTTTTCCTTGATATATCTTTTGATCGCTAAATATTTTTTATTTTTTGTGTTATATGATTTCTTTAATAAATTTTTTTTAAATATATTTTTTTTGATTAATATTTTTAATATATATTTTTAAAATGATTTTTATATATTTATATTTTACGTAATTTTATCTTTTATATATTTTTGATAGATATTTTTTAGGTAAAAGTGACAAATGGAATAATCGTTATTTTTGAATTTTTTGAGTTTTTTTAAAGCGAATAGGAAAAAATATGTTTTGTAAACATGTTAAATTAAAATTTCAGTGAAAGTGTACTATAGAAAAGTGACAATTGCCATAATCGTTATTTTTGAACTTTTTTGAGTTTTTTTAAAGGAAATAGGCAAAAATATGTTTTGTACACATGTTAAATTAAAATTTTAATAAAGGTGTACTATGGAAAAGTGACAATTGTCATAATCGTTATTTTTGAACGAGTTTTTTTAAAGCAAATAGGTAAAAATATGTTTTATAAACATGTTAAATTAAAATTTTAATAAAGGTGTATTATAGGAACGTGACAATTGTCATATATTTTTGAAATTTTTTGAATTTTTATAAAGCAAAGAGATAAATATATGTTTTGTAAACATGTTAAATAAAAATTTCACTGAAGGTGTACTATAGAAAAGTGACACATGTCATAATCGTTATTTTTCAACTTTTTTGATTACCTAAAAATTAGCTATCAAAAGATATATAATGGATAATATTATAAAAAATATAAATATATAATAATCATTTTAAAAATATTTATTAAAAAAAAATTTTAATCAAAAGAATATATTTAAAAAAAATTATTAAAAAAACATATAACACAAAAAAAAAACTAGCGATCAAAAGATATATCAAGGAAAAAATATATATTAAAAAAAATATCAATCAAAAAAATATAAATAAAAAAATTAATTAAAAAAAATTATATAACACAAATAATAAAAAATATAAAAAAAAATATGAATCAAAAAAATATATTTAAAAAAATTTAATAAAAAATTCATGTAACACAAAAAATAAAAAAAATTTAGCTATCAAAAGATATATCAAGAAAAAATTTATGTTAAAAATAAATATATAATCTTTTTAAAAATATATATTTAAAAAAAAATAATATAACAAATTAAAATATATTTAAAAATATATATTTAAAAATATATATTTAAAAATATATATTCAAAAATATTTAAAAATATATATTTAAAAATATATATTTAAAAAAATAATATAACAAATTAAAATATATTTAAAAATATATATTTGAAAAAATAATATAACAAATTAAAATATAATATTAATCTTAAAAAATAATTAATAAAAACGAAAAAATTATTAAAAAATTAATAATATAATATTACAAAAATAACACATTGCCTAATTTAACCCGGCAATGAGCACATTGCCTGGTTATTTCGGCAATGTTTACTTTGCCGTATTAATAAAATCACCCTGCCTACCATTATCTCACATTGCCGAATATTTCACATTGCCGCTAACATATATATAAGTATTTATTATATTATATAAACTAATAAAAATATATTTCATATTTATTTTTTTTATATAAATTAACCTCATATCTTGTAAAAATATATATGCTAAGGTTATCCGGCCGAAGCCGAAGCCCCGCCCAAAGTGGGGTCGGCGAAGCCCCAGTAATTTTTTATTCCCCCCCCTTAGGAAAATCCTGGCTACGCCTATGATTGGTATATTTTATACATAAAAAATCTTGTTATTTACCTCTAAAAAAACTGATTCTTTAAATTTCTCTCTTGGGTTGGTAGATTCTATCAAAAGTCTGTATACCCAAATACCTTTAATATCCTTGCCAACATCATAAAATATTTGTGTACCCAATTCGCCGTTCACTAAAACCATTTTCACATCATTTATCTTAAAAGGTAAATCATCTGTAAAGAGGTCTAAATATTTATTTAAAATAAAACTTTCAATATATAAACAATACAATTGTAATAAAGGTTAGCACGGCCAGAGGCCAGGGAATTGTAAAATATTTTATTTTACTGTTCGGGACCTTATTTTAGCAAATTAAATATATTTATAAATTTTTTTTCGTTTGGTATAACCAGAGTTGAGCAGTATCGCGAATACTTGTATCTAAGATACAAGATACAAGATTCTTTTGTATCTTGTACTCAGTATTTTATTAACATTTTTAATTAGATACTAGTATCTATATCTAAGATCCCTTATTTTGAAAAGAATATTGTATCCTTTTCATTTTCTTTAAAAAGATACAGATACAGATTCTTTTTATTATTCATGTTTAAAACATTTACATATTACACAATGTAACTTTATTCTTCGTGAAATCTTGTATTATTTTTTTTCCCGCTATATTTGAAATATATTGATAACCAAAATTAGTGGAAATTTTACAGGTCACAAAGATAGATAGATTAAAAATAACAACACCAAAACTAAATAAGAAAAGGATATATTTTATATGTAATATTTTTTAATTTGTAGAATGTTTAACATTAATAGTATTGAAAAGAAAATATGGAGATAGGTTCTCCTGAATCAAATCTGAATCTTAAAATTCTAGATGGAAAATTTTATAAAGTAATTCATGGGAAAAAGAACAAGGTACAAGTTGAATGTCAAAATTGCACAAGTAAAAAGTTATTAAAGGTTTAATCTACTAACTTTGTTAAACATATTATAGTTTATTATACATTTTTATTTTATTTATTAACATAATAATACCTATACTTAAGTCCCTCTTAGATAATTGTTATTAAAATTTTTATAGAAGTTGGTTGATTATTAAATTAAAATCATTTTGGATATATATTTTTTAGTGGTGTATCGGTACCACATTTTGGAGGCCGATGAGATATTCTCGATATTAAATTGATATCGTCCCCGATATCATATCTAATTTTGTATTCTGTAAGATACCAATGGTTTTAATTTTTAATATACTTTTAATAATATAACATCTATAATTTAACTATACCATAACTTATGTCATTTAAATGTATTATAATGATCAGTTATAGTTTATATTCAATTCAATTGCAATTCTAAAAGTATATAAAATATTTTTATTGTTAAATCAATTTTATATACAATTATATTTTGAAATTTGAAATAAATATTTGAAATAATATAAAACATTAAAATATCGAAGATTTCATTTTAGAAATACCAATATTTCCAATTTATCAGAGGGCAGCTTGTGGCGATAGTAATTGTCAATATCGCCATAATTAAAAACAGATTCTGAAGAGAATATCGCACACTTAAAAATAACAATATGGCAGAATGTTTATGAATTAATTATTATTATTAAAAAAATATAACTAAAAATGGATTTAGATTTTATTTATTGATTTTAGATATAACTTTTATTTTATTAAAGAAGCCATTTTATATTGGATCAAATTTTATGATATTTCCCGATAACCGGTATTTTAAAATGGGTAAAATCGGCCCGATCTGATCCGATAAAAAATATTGGCCCATCCCTAATATATTTTATATAAAATTATATTAGCAAATTCTTATTAGAGGAAATATTTATGCCAATTGATATATAACATTCGATAATTTTAAAAGGCTCTTAATAAAATATTTATAATAAGGTGAACTTTATTAGCTACTTTTATTTATTTATGATATAAGTAAAAAAAAAAATTTTTACCGGACATGGGTTACTTTATTTACTGATACAGTATTTATATCAGGGTTATGCATTTGACCGGTCAAATAAGATTCGGACAATTGACCTGACCGGTCAAATATGTTCAAATTCCTAATAAATGTTTTTTATATTAATTCTATTTTATATATAATAGTAAAAAATGTATGTATATTAAATTATTTTCTAAATTCTATAATGAATGTTTCGTTTTTTATGGCAGAGCCTTGTTCTAATTTATATTCATCATTTTCTTTAACATTTTTATATCAATCTTATGTTATGATAAACTCCTACCAATTTTCTGGTTGTCGAGATCTTCAATCGAATTTCTCAAAAACTTCTTTTAAATTCAATGTGAACAAAGCCCATTCCAACAACTTAAGCCCGAAATATGATTGTTTTTTATGTATGAGACTGGTTTCCACCTAGTAAGATACTCCCCTTATATTGGGAATCCATTAAATAATCAGTAGTGCAGTGATGGCACATGTATTTGGATTGTTTTCTTTTTAAAACTTATTATTTTTTCTTTAGGTTGGTAAATTACAAAATCATGGACATGATTGTATTAAGTGTTTTCTAAAGCATCTCGTTTATTACGTAAGCCAAGGTCAAGTAGTTAGCTAAATGTTATGAACAGTTTAAAATTTTAAATTTTTCGTCCAAAATATCATTTAATATATTATTGATAATTTCTCACGGACAAATATCCAACTTCTTCAATAGCTGCTTTCAGTGCTTTCTTGCATATTTATATTTGCTCATTACACTTTATTTATGATACCCATCTTGTTTGGATAATTGTACATAATGTAATATAAATTGGCAATTAGTAATTTTCTCAAACTATGCTTAAGTAAAATTTTCATTTTATTTATATATTTAAATCCAATCAAATTAATAATGAGAAAAATTCTTTTTTTTTATATTTCAAATTGAAATTCTAATATTTTAATAAGAAAATTTTATATTTTTAATAAAATTATAATTAAATCGATGCCTTGAAAATACAAATATATTTTAAAATAATTTGTAAACATATTCGATTGATAAATATGCTTTAAATACATATTAGTTCATTTAATAAATTTAGCTATTCACCAATAACATTTTATAGTATTTGCCCATATTTGACCAGGTCAAATACTGTCAATTGACAGGGTTGTCCAACCCTAATTTATTTACAAAATTTAATCAATTTAAAAAGCATTAAAGAAAATTGTTATGTATTTACTAATTATAATATAATGTTGTACATTATTTTCATATTTTTTATATATAATTAATGATTTTGCAAGAAATATATAAAAAAAATTTGAGATTTAAATATATCATATTACAAACTCAAGAATTTATAAGTCATGAAAATAAACTAATTTAAAAAATTCATAAATATCTATCACAAACAAGTAATGATAAATACTTGTTAAAGATAATGAATAAAATAAAACTAGTATATTTTTTTTATAGAGATGCCATTTAGCTATATACTCCGAATATAAGCTATATTTAAAACAACACAGAAAAAAACCTTCAAATTCTAATAAATCATTTGATTTAATTTTATTTTCATATTTGCAAATTTTCAACTACCATTAAATATACTACTCTTCCTTCCCTGTTTAAGCTATTAATGGGCAAAAACTAACCTGGTTATTATAATTAATTTATTAATAAATATTTTATTAATTATTGCAAATATTCATTCTTATATGTGTATGCTATGTTCTTCACAAATAAATAATAAAAACTGTATTTTATAAACTATTCTAATTTAATTGGTAATGATAATTTAAAAGTATCTTGTATTTAAGATACTCTATCTTTTTGATATTTTGAAAAAGATACTAGTATTATCTAAGATTCATTTTTTTTATAAAGAATCTGTATATGTATCTAGATTCTTTTTCTGGAGGACCTGCTCAACTCTAGGTATAACTTATAATAATTAGGTAACTAGCTAGATAGAAAAATCCTTTCAAAATTTTTTCAAGAGGTTATTTTGGGCCAATCCGCTCAAAACATATCTTTTATATAATAAAAGCCGTGCCACAGGAAAATTATAGCGTTTTATGAAAAAGTGCAACAAGCCATGAAGTGGAATCAAACTCGCAACTCAATACGACATATAAATATTTGCTATAGCTGTTTATCGATTGGCCATTACGAGCTCTTATAAATTCAGTATTATTTTATCGAAATATTTCCAGATTATTAATAAAATTTTAAGTTATATCCTAGCAGAATATAACCGCCATTATTATTTCTATTTTATAATTTAAGATGGATCTAAATATTGGAAATCAATCTGGTCTTATTTTAGTAACCAGGTTATATTTTATATTCTTTTTAATTAAATTTATAAAGAAAATTGAGAGCAGTATTTTATTGCTTCTACATCCTCAATAGTAAATCATATATTCTTTTTTAATTTTTTTATCTTTAAATTAATTAAACTGGGTAGCCTCATTCTTATCCGCTTTGTAATTTTTATGAACAGTAAATCTTATACGGACCATTTTTGATTTTTATAATTATTATTTATTCAATTTTTTAGTCAGTAAATTGATATAAATCAAACTAGGTAGTATCAACAACAAAATCTTATTCACTATTTAATTTTTATTATTCATCAGCGGCAACAATAAATTCTATTTGATGCTTTCAATTTTTTACCCTAAATAAATTTTAGAGTCATACTTTCGACAAAGAAAAGTCAAAATCATTATCAACTATTTAAAGGCAACATCATCATCAATAACAGTAAATTCTATTTTATGCTTTCAATTTTTTTACCCTTATAAAAATTTCAAATTTACGACATATTTTGGGCAAAGAAAAGACAACATCTTCATCATCAAATAAAAAGAGGTAACGTGGTGATATAATTTTAAAAACAATTAAAAACAGGTAAAACTTTTGATATTATAAATTTTATTACATTATTGTCTCTTTTTATATGGCTACAAATGCATGTGTCTTGAAACATTAAGTTGTCAACTTAAATTATAAAAAAACATTTATATTTCATATTTCATATTTGTTTCTTATTTCTCTTCTCTTCTATTCATTCCTTTTTTCTTTTCTTTGCTTCCTTATAATTTATCTCCCATCTTCACGCTTTGGTGTGCATAAGCAGTTGACAAACGGGAGCTCTGATGTTAATAATTGGGAATCATTTTTTTTTCTTACTCCTTTATTTGATAATAGATAAATCAGAATTTTTCTCTTTATTTTTCTGATTTAGGCTGATTTATCTATCATCAAATAAAGAGGTATTCAGATTCAACCGTCATTAATTTAAGGATATAATTCTGATTCCCCATTATTCTTGACTGGTTTTCTGCTCGTAATTTAAATTTATGAGAAAGCGAATGAATGTATTATCGGTATTTAAATATTCAATTAATTATATATTGCTTTAGCAATTTAAAAAAAATGATTTATTAAGTATAAAATAAATATATTTTGGAATAAATTAAATTGCCTACCAATTAAGAGACCTCTTCCAGATTTCCCTATAAATTGAATAAAATAAAATAAAATTTACATAATAATAATTTTTTTCTTTGAATTATATGATTTGAAATTCAATATAATTGTTAAATTTCTCTGAAATTTTTAAAAGAATAACTATTGCCTCTATTTTTTAAATCTCTACTAATAAGTCATAGAGTTATTATAATTAAATGGGAAATTTTTTTAATGATTAAAATAAGTATACAAATTAATGTACCCTAAAAACTATTAATTTTCCCTTTAATTAGACAAATGAATGTAAAATAATATTACATTTCAATGTGTGTTTAGAAGAAGACTGATAAATTATAACATTCTTGAATTGCGAGAAAATTTCTATGAAGTATTCCAAGCTTTGATTCAAATTTGTCATTGTAAATTGGTAGTTTTCCTATTTTATTTGAAAGAGAAAAAAAAATTTATCATTTTATGAGAGATTCTTAGATATTCTATAAAAAAAATATGAAGTAAAAACCGTTCCATTTTTGTATTGGACAGACTCCTCTTGAATAACTTGGCTAAGATTTTTTCCATCCTCTAATATTTGCACTCTAAAGATGAAACTATCCATTTTAAAGTACGACGATTTGGGAGTTGAGAATTTTAACGTTACATTATATATGCCATTTCTATTATTTGCTTTAAATTCAATAATTCTTAAACCATAATTTGAATATTTTTTCATTTCACAGCACGTACTACTAGGATTGAATGCTATGTTTTTTTTAAAAGTATACTATGTGTAAATTTGTTTTAAAATCAAAATGTATAATATTCGGTAGTAGTAATGGCTCGTTTTGACACGGTTTTTATAAAACGGCTAACTCAATACATAGGTGGTTTAGGCATCCATTTGAAAAATCTCTAGGCTTATTAAGTTGGTTTTTTAAAAATCGGCTCAAATCGAGCAATATAATAAAACTAATAAGGTATTTTAATCGCTATATTATATATATAAATTAAATCTTATTTATGGTATTTTTCAACATAAATTAGACTGATAAAATAAAATGTCACTTATTATTTAATATTTAATTTACTCATATTCGTTGGATTGGTCTCTAAATAAAATATTTTAAAATAAATAAAAAATTATTTAACATATAGGATTGAGAGTTTATTATGCTGCTTTGTATCTCAAATAAATAATTAATTACAAATATTAGATTTCAAATAGGGGCGATTCTTTTATTGCATTAAATAACATATTAAAAAAATCTCTATTAATTTTTATTCTATACAAGTCTGTTGCAAATCAAGTTTGTTAACACTTCAGCATTCTAAACAAATTATAAGATTGTAAATGAATTAAGTACGAGCCTTTGCTTTGATGCAACACACAAATATAGGTCTTTTTATTTTTTATTATATCTCTGTCTAATATAATTTTATAAATTTGGTTTACGGTAAAGATAGAATATATAGATCTATATATTCGTTAAAATTATAAATCTTAATATAAATTAATTTCGCCTTAAGATATAAATTCATATATTTAATCATATCATTACTATATATTCAAAATATTTTATATATAATAAAAAAAAATTCATATTTTTAACATCAGTTAATATTGTTTTGAATATATTACGATATCCAAATTTGTATATATTAATTTTCTCACATAAGCTTGATAGATCACATACATTTTTCACTCAGTATTTTATTATATTTTTCAAATTTTTATTTTACTGTTGTCGCATCATTTATGTATTTTAGAAAAACAAAATTTCTATTTATTCTCTATGTCACTACTATATATTTATAGTAGATTATGATTAGTTTTTATTTAAAAAATATTTAGAGATATAAAATTTTAAGCTAATTATTTTGACAAAATTAAATCTTTTTTAAAATTAAATTTTATTAATCTCTTTTGGCTTTATTTATAATATTCTTTATTTATTTAATGATTAGGTTATTTTTAGGTATTAGGTTTATTAAATCAAAAAAACTAAAATAAGGTTTTTAATAAAATTTTTAGTTTCAAAAAATTTTTGGTGTAATAAAATAATTTCTCATTGATTGTGTTTTAAATTTGAGATTTCTGGGTGAAATTCAAGTTTGAAAGGGAACCAAAAATCAAAATTAAATAGAGCAGGATAAAAAATGGAAAGTAAAAGCTAAATTTTAGATTAAGAAATTATTAATCTAAACAACAATTTTATATTTAAGCAGATCTAGCACTACACTGCCTTCTAAACAAAATTATTTAATCTGTATTAAATATGAGTTCGCATAGAATAAAAATATAAGGTGGCGATCAAGTTAAACCTCTACATATTTATCCATTGATAATGAATTGAGATATTTAAAGAAAATATAAATCATTTTTATTTTATATATAATATAATAATATTGTAGTTGTTATAATTAAAATTTTTTAAATATTTACTTGGAGTAGTTGCACCTATTTTTTTTTATTAAATATAAAATACGATCAATATAATATATAACAAGAATAATAGATTAAGAATTATTTGATAATTATATAATAAATTGCTACTAGAGCTAAAATTTTAGCAATCCGATAAAGACAGATTCTAATTTAAATATTATATTTTATCTAAAATAATTTCTACTAGTTTGTATCCAAATTGAAATATTATATAACTAATATTGTATAAATATTTAAAAAATATAATATGATTATGATTAGTGTTGTACAAAAACCTCATATAAAAATAACTAGGAAGATTTAAGCCTAAAAAAAATTCTAAGAGTCTCACGATTTTATACATAGATTGTAGAAAGGTTTACCTTCATACAACAGACCATATAATTATGATAAAAAGTTATATCATTGTTTTATGTATATATATAAATATAATTCATCTTATTTATAATTATTTATATATATTTTCTATAAAAATATTATAAGTTTTTTAGAAGTCTTGCAAATAACTATATTGTAAAAGTTATCGAATCATTGAGTAAGTTAAAATATTTACACGGAGTAACAGTTATACATAAAAAAAAATTATTATATTAAAATTTAATAATAAATATGTTTAGTATTATATTTTATAAAATTAAAAACAAAATATGAAGTTAATAGAGTTATCTATAGCTAATATATAAAAAAAAATTGCACGATAATTAATAGGCAATGTTATATAGTATATTAATACTATGGCGCTTTATTTTTAAAAATTAAACCTATACAGACTCTTATTTAATTTCTCTTATTAAGGATGTGAGCAATTAATTTTTTAATTTTTATTAATAAACTATATCAATAATATCGACACAATTAATTTCTAATTTAAAAATAGCAGTAATCTACAGAACCCAACTTTTATGTGTTCGGCTACGATTTTAATTTTTTATTAAAAAAAATCTTTCTATTTTATGGCCTAACCATTTAAATTTTTGGTAGATAAAAGAAAGAAGGAAAGAAGGAAGGAAGGAAGGAAGGAAGGAATGAAGGAAGGAAGGAAGGAAGGAAGGAAGGAAGGAAGGAAGGAAGGAAGGAAGGAAGGAAGGAAGGAAGGAAGGAAGGAAGGAAGGAAGGAAGGAAGGAAGGAAGGAAGGAAGGAAGGAAGGAAGGAAGGAAGGAAGGAAGGAAGGAAGGAAGGAAGGAAGGAAGGAAGGAAGGAAGGAAGGAAGGAAGGAAGGAAGGAAGGAAGGAAGGAAGGAAGGAAGGAATGAAAGAAAGAAAGAAAGAAAGAAAGAAAGAAAGAAAGAAAGAAAGAAAGAAAGAAAGAAAGAAAGAAAGAAAGAAAGAAAGAAAGAAAGAAAGAAAGAAAGAAAGAAAGAAAGAAAGAAAGAAAGAAAGAAAGAAACAAACAAAAAGAGAGAGATAGAAAAAAAGTTTGAGAAAAATAGAACGAAGGAAGAAAGGAATAAAAAAATGAAAGAAATAAAGAAATTTTTTTTATATGAAAAAATACGATTTTCCTAGAGGTAAATTTCATAATTTGTTTTTTTTAAAACATCATAAAAAAAGAAAACAATTAAGAAAAAAAAATACAAAATATAACAATGCAAAACCGTATACTTAATCAAAAAAAGACTAAAATAATGTCATAGTTCAAAAGCTGTTAGGTATCAATCAAAATTAAGTTCGATCGAAACCACAAACATTTACCATTAAAGTTGAAAAATATTATTAATTAAAAAAATAAGATTATAGAAATTACTGATGTTAATAAAAAAAATATATATATTTTTACTTTCCATCAAATTGGCATAGAGTCAGAATCAATAAGGAAATAGTGAATAGCAGTTCATTCATTTTTTTTATATAAAGCCAAATTTTTTTTTATACCAAATTGTATAATTATTAATGGTTTAGTAAGAATAACACTTTTATTTAACTTATTTATAATTATATTTCTTTAAAATATACAGTCAAAATACATTTTAATTCGCTATTATTTTTTACACATATTGAATTTTTATGTTACATATGACCTAGATCCTTTCAATTATTATGTTGGTTAAAATATATGTCAAAAGATATTTCAATTATCTCTTATTAGATGCTAATATCAACTTTGCCTCCACCTCCCAAAGATTTAGACCTATTCAAGGATTTAATCCAAACTCAAACGAAGAAGAAATCCCAGTTTTTGGGGAAATTTCTGAATCTAAAACCAACTTGAAACCCATTTATATAATTCCAAAACCCCGAACCGGGGAATTTTTTTGACGCGATTAACCGGGTTCAGTGAATAATGTTTTAAAATTATAATAAGATATTTGTAAAAGTAAATTCTAATATTAATAATTTAATGAGATTTTGTAATATTTACAATTTATTTAAATATAAATGATATAAATCTTTAAATATTACAGATATTATTTATGATGATGAATAGATTTGTATGAAAATGCACCTTGTTAAATTTTAGATTTGGATTAAACCCATATGCATGCTCATTTTATCTGATGATAATAGAAGTTATTGAACAAGTTGATTTAGAGAATGATACAACTTAAAGAAAGACAAGAGAAAATACTTAAAAGAGTGCCAATGATTGCAGAGAAAAGTATTGGAACGATAATTATTGAATTTGGCGATTATAAAGGACTGGATTAGAAGAAAAATATTTGCATTTTTGGGAGTTTGCTAAACTGCAGCATCTAAAATTATATATTTTATCCAAATTCTTATTTGCTATTGCACCCTTAGTAAATTTATCCTATTTTAATAAAAATATATATATAGGTTAGCGTTGAATGATTTTTTTCACATTTTAAATTATTTTCATCACTGCCTAGATTGAGGATGAGCGAGCAACTCTTGGAAGATATTATGCTAATACGTCTAAATAAAATTTTCAAAATTTATTTATACATGACTATGCTTTGTTAAATATATTTTGCCTATAAATAAAATAAAAATTTTATATTTTATTCTAAATTTATGACTAGTTTATTTAATTATGGTTGAAATATAGAATTTTTTTTTATCAATTCCAAAATTTCTAAATCCGGGTTAAACCCAGAACTAAACTACCCGAACCAAACCTACTAAATTTTTTTTACCTTGAACAAAACCGAATAACAATTCTCTAGATTTTAGCCTTGTTTGGACATGCATTGATGATCAACATTAAAGTCAAAGGATATTATAACTATTCTTTATTTCATACCCGTATCAAATTATATTAACCCCCCCCCCCCCCCACACCCTCATCTTGACAAAGTTATAATTTCATATAAGTCAAAAGATATTTCAAATAATATTTATTTGATAGTAATCCTCCCTCCCCTCCAGGCTTTGATTTGTCCTAAGAAAGAAAGGTTTGCCTTCAATTGGAGAGATTTTTTGATTAGCTATAATTGATTGATTCTTTATATAGGCTTTCATAAGGTCATGAAAATATAACTTATAAAATATGTAAATAAAAAAATAAATAATAAATAAATTTCTTAAGAAAACCTGAGATCAATTAAAAACAAACGCCTGTTTTGATCTTATTAAAATACTGACATATATAAAATAGAAGAAAAATAAATAATAGAAGGAAAGAAAAAAATTATTTATGATCAAATGTATAATATCATTATCGTTTTTACGTTATTTGAGATTTTTAAAATGTAATGAATTTTTAGAATGATTTTTATAATCTACAAATCTTTATATTAAGTCGCAGGAGGAGTAGCTCAATGTAATAAATATTTTATTTATATATCAAATTAATATTTCAAAAGTATATTAAACAATTGTATAATTAAAAATGGTGTGCGAATATATAAAGATTTATGAGAAAAAACATGGGAAAATGTGACAATTATACCCAACTTCAGTCAATATGTACTATTTGAAGTTATAAATCTTAAGTAGATTTCCTGAAAAGAGCTTATTGCATTATTTATTGAATTTGATCGAACACTTGTTACAAAGTCCTTTGATTGTTTGGTGTAATGTTTACGAAGAAATTTATGATTTTATTATAGCATCGGGCTATTTTAACTATCGACGAGATAAAGGTTAGGTGTTTTATATAGGCGAATCGGGTACTCAGCTGAGATGGATCTGAAAAGAATGATCATCGCTGAACTGTTAAAGCGACCTTTAAGAAATTCATGATTATTATAAATATTATTAGCTTTTTATTTTATTTCAGATCTTTAAAATAGAATGTATTTTTAATAGAACTTTATCATTTTAAATTTGCAGTGGAAGTTGCTGCAGGTAAATGATATTTGTTTTATTAAAATATTTTATATAAATAAAAAATATTTGTATATAATACAAATAGAAGAAACGAAAGAAAGAAAAAGAGTAAGGAAGGATAAGAATATAAAAAAAAACTGATAGTTTTTGTCTAATATTTAAGAGTAAGAAGGTCAGAAAGGAATATTGTATGAATTAAATTATTCGGTGAATATAATGATGGAATGAAAAATAATATATTTTGGAACATTTCTTAAATAGTTTGATAGAATTTCATTTAGAATATATTACATAAATTTCAATCAAGCAGCAATTTATTATTTTTGACCTTCTTATAAACATCTTTCACACACCCTTGAAATCGGTCTATCCCTCCATCCTGCCGCATTAAAGGATTGGAGAATTCATATCGTTTGTAATGTTTCTGTCTCTATATGCTGACCGGGTATAACCAAGTTGAGAAAAATGAAGGCTAACTTTGCAGTTCAAATTCTAGAAAGGAAGGATACTACCCAAGTCACTGTACAATCATCATTACCCTTAAAAGAAGCCAACATCAGACACACCCTTGAACCTCTAGGTCTTTACTTGACGATAAGAAACCTGATGACAGTAATCTCAAGAGAAATCAGTGAAATTAGCTCTTAATTACCCAAGAACAAAAGGATGAACAAATAATTATCCATAAAAAATTTAACTTTGAACAATACTTCATAGAAAATTTATACATTTCCCACATTTCACATTTCAAAATTATATACCTTAGTTAAACTTATATATAATTATAGAGTTGAAAAAAAGGATTAGCTAATAAAATATAATCATATTTTATTTAAAATATATCGCAATCTTTTAAATAAATTAAACCATAATTCTAATCAGCTATCTCAAGCTTTCCTTAGCCTACATTAAATTGAATATAAATGAAAATCTTTTAAAAGTGTAAAAAAATATATTCTATTGTAAAAAAATATAACTCCATTTTATAAAAATAATTCCA
This sequence comes from Gordionus sp. m RMFG-2023, assembly GCF_954871325.1. Taxonomy (NCBI): domain Eukaryota; kingdom Metazoa; phylum Nematomorpha; class Gordioida; order Chordodea; family Parachordodidae; genus Gordionus; species Gordionus sp. m RMFG-2023. The sequence continues at coordinate 91,563,133 of NC_088775.1, read as the reverse complement.
TTACCAAAACAAATAGAATCAAAATTCCATATAGAATAAAATGATTGCATCATTGATAATATAATTAAAATATATAGAAATAAAATTAGATACTTAATCAGAAGCGGTAATGAAAAGGAATGTAAATTGCCTTGATCTGTGCCTCTAATAGAAATATAACTCATATAATCGTTTATTTATTATAATTTTTTTTATCATAAACATCTTTCAATTAATCTTTTTCTTTTACCATTTATGGAAAACTAGTAATTCTTTCGTTATTTATTGCTTTTGTTAACTTTTTAAAAGTATAAATGATTTCAGTTGTAAGAAGTAGGATGTTAACCATGTGAAAATATTTTTTATTAAATATATTTTAACATAATTTTTTGTTAATTTATTTAGAAATGATGGAATTGAGTAATATTATTTTTATATAATAAAAAAAGATAAGTTTAAATTTAATACTATATATCTTTGCTTATTAAAAAATTTAATAAAGTGATCAAATAAAATATTTTCTTACTCACTTATTTATGAGTAAAAATAATGATATTATTTTATTTTTGTTATCTTGTTAAAAATTATTAGGATAAATTTGATCAAAATCTTTTAGTTAATAATCAAATATTGAAAAATGAACATTATATTATATTTGGATATAATTTTAAAGAAAGGTTACGTTAATAGAGCTTTAAAATATTTTTAAAATTTGTATTTTAACCGAATAAAAATTAAGGAGAAGACCATTATTACAAATTTTTTGGAAATTGTTTGAAATCGATAGTACCAATTTATATTTATTTATACCATAAGGGGAAATATATTCTTTTAAAGAACTATGTTTTTTGACAAGATAAAAATTAAGAGTAATAGATAAGACACAAAACTTTGCGAAGTATTTTGATATTTTAAGGATAATAATTTATAAAGATTAGTAAATATTATGAATGGCGGATTTTTTGATTATATATAATATTAGGTGTTAACTGTTATGGATATATCTCATATGAAATTCAAGTAATTAAATGTATATATACACTTGCAATGATTAAACTGATTCGGAATTTTTACAGAAATTAAATGTTTCTAATAGATGAAGATTAAAAATTCCCTCAAATTATCTGACGTAAAAAAATATATAGAATATTAACAGAGTAAAATATTATAAGATGATATTTAATATGCAAAACTTCTACATTAACAACAATGGGTTAAATATTTTAATATATTATACAAGAGAATTTTGTTATTATTAGAAAGTTACTAAAAAATCTATTTCCTTTAGAGTCATTTATTATACATATGAAAAGATTATAATATATTTGGAAACTGTCAAAGCAATTATCAATTCACCATAGATTTCTAATCGTCTGAAAACATCTTTTACTAATTTGAATGGAAAATTCATATATATATACAATTATATGTACTCATGACTTATTAAAATGCATAAAAATCACGTGACTTCTTTTCCATTGAGCATGAAAACATTTGATAGTGGATTTTTAATGTTATGCGATTGATACACTATGAATAAAGTATATATCAAATCTGGATATAAAAAACTATTTAGCCCTTAAATTTAGTGCAAAACGTCGTTAATATGATTATTAAAATTATCGGGCCAAAAATAAAATAAATCTAAAAATTATAAATTTGAATAATATAAATTAACTAGTGGAAAAATATTAAAAATTAATATTTTACAGAAGATAGCAAATTGATAATCCGTCCTAGCCTTAAATAATATAAATTGAAAAAAAAATTACCGAGGTTATAAAAATAATTAATTTTTTAAATATCAAGTTTGGGGCATAAAAGTTTTCAAATCTGAACCTGATCTAAAATTCTGGTTCCAGGTCTCTGATAACTATGTAAAAATATATATATTATCAAATTTTAACCATAAATTATATTTCTAGTTGAAGAAGGTAATGAAATTAATATTTTTTGATATTCAACTAAGTGGAAATCATGGTTAAAAATTTGGAATTTTATTTTTATTTTGTATAATACTAGTATCAATATCTTACCTCCTTGTTAACATGACAATTATGATGATATTTTAGATATGATTCAAACCCAAATTTAATTATAGAGAATCATATTCATATTGTACCCTATCTTATATTTGATATCATTAGAGCAGTCTGTATTTTGTTTAAAAATGTTTCTTTTTTTCTTCTTTATTACTTCTATTAGCATTTAAAATATATCGAATTCAATTTATTTTTCACATTTAGTTGTCGAATGTAAGTTATTTGATTAAGCCCTTATGGAAAATATAAAAATATAACTTCATATTAAATTCGTACTTTTTTAAAAAAATATTTGCTTATATTTATATAAAGATTTCACCCGTAAGCATAAATAGAGCATGTTATATTTTTTAAAATAATATTTTAAAATTATTCTAATATAAAAATTTAAATTTTCCTTTTTTTAGTATTCTTATGTAAGAAAATTTAACAATAATCCATAAGTTTACTATTATTCAATTTGTAAATATAACGAATATTAATTTTTTTAGTTAATTGAAATGAAATAATCATATACTAACTAATAATATAAATTTAAATTTCATTTTTTTTAAAATTATTTTGTGATTTATTATATACACTTGTAAAAATTTTATGCCGTTAATTATTTCATAATTATATAGTATAGTGGAGGTAAATTCCAATATGTTTTTTAATATATCATTATATAAAAAAATATTAATATTTAATTTGAGATATTTTGGTAATTGTTAGTTTCTAATTTTAATCAAAAATATTATAAAATTTTATATTAAATATCTTTCTTTGTCTAAGCGATTTCCTTTCTTCCTTTCCTACTGCTTATAAAAGGGTTAAAAACCTTTAATATACCTGTAGTTTTTATTGAAAAATAGATCTATTTTAATATGTTCATCCTTGTTTATTTTTATTGAAATAAGTTTGAGTGGGAAGATTGTCGGAAAAGCATGAGAATACCTTTCTTTCAATAAATGAAAATTAATTAAATGAGGCCTATTTTATTATCAAGCCAATTAAAAAGTTTTACATACTTTTCCTTGATTTATTTATTCTAAAATTATTTTACATTTATGGTCAAAATTACATAGTCCTAACATTAGGTACATATTATATAAAGCCAATTTTTATATGTTTTAATTTTAATTAAGACTTAAAACAACTTTCAAAATTTGTATTCAATTTTGAGTATACTTCCATTATAAGGTTGTTAAAATTTACTCTTTATTTAAATGGTACGAAGGTTGGTGGTTTCTTCCAATTTAAAAATTGTTTAAAAGATTTTTAGTATCGTTAAAAGACGCGATTTAGGTCGATTTTTAAAAACGGCTTGATTAGGATTTTAGAAAAAATAATATAAAGCCCGGAGATTTTGTTGATAGACTGCAGTAAAGTTTAGCCTCTATTTGAAAAATCTCGAGGCTTATACAATATTATTTTAGCAAAAATTTTAATGGGGCCTTTTTAAAAATCGACCCAAATCGGACCGTTACAATAGTATTTTGAGTAACATTTGGAGTTTTAAATTCAACATTGATGTATAAAATTTCTTTTAAATAATATGATATAATTTTTATTCTATAATTTATCTGTGAAATAATTTTAAAATTATATTTTGCATATAGTGCCAGAGATCAAAAATATTGTCCATTATGAAATCAATATCATAGTTAATATTTTATTTGGTGATGGATTACTAATTTTTTTGTTTAATATTTATTGATTTGTAATGCTTAATAATTATTTCTTTCTTTGTAAACATTTATTTGGTATATCATATTGTATTTTTTTTAAAATATCTGGCATCTTTATCATAATCAGAATAATAATAATATGTCTATAGGCTTAGTCAAATTTGTTAAACCAGGTTCATCCAAATTATATATCACTAGGAAAAACATTTTTTACTTAAGACATTAATATAATTTATAAAAAAACATCATCTTAATATTATGATGCGTGATTTTATTGTATATTGTGTTCTTATAAATATGGATTTATATTATTAAATATGGATTTATATTATTAAATATGGATTTATATTATTAAATATGGATTTATATAATTAAAAATAAATTTTTACTATAAAATGAAGGCCAAAATTTGCACTAGCTCTTCATATTTAATTATTTTAATAAAAGATTAAATTACTATAAATATTGACAATATTGAAATGTTTGATAAAATAGAAATTTCTAGTCTTAGTAACTTTAAAAAAAAATTTATTAGAAAAATTCTAAAAAATTAAAAAGTAACAAAAATTATCACCTATCCATGTTCCAAGTTTTTAGTCCAGGTGTAACTAAACTGAGAATTAACAGGCAAACTGAGAATTAACAGGCAAACTGAGAATTAACAGGCAAAATTTATTTATGGAATATTTATTATATTTTAAAAACTTTAAAAAAAGGTTTTTATTATAAAAATCAAATTTATCCAAAATTAAAATTATCTAAATATATAAATTAGAATAGAAAAGATATTGTAGTCCTCAAATTTATAATATGTATAACAGATCTATTATATAGAAAATATAACACCCATAATATAATTTGTATATCATAAATTAGAATTTCGCTAGATGGCGTAAATTATTTAAGTTTTAGTATTTAATTAAAAATAATATGAATTATAGGAGCATAATACTTCGCTCTGGATTAATTGATTTGGTAGCAACTTATATAAACATAAAATGAAAAAATTTTTAAGATCATATCATTATTTTTGGAGTTATGATGTGGATTCTCAGTTTAGTCAATTTTTTAATTTTTTAAAAAATTTTTGGGATTTTAATAATATTTTATTTTTTTGCATTTTGTGTAAACTAACTTATTTAAACATAAAATGAAAAAATTTTTAAGTTTCCATCATTATTGTTATAGTTATGATGTGGATTCTTGTTTAGTCAATTTTTTAATTTTTTTAAAATTTTTCGGATTTTAAAAATATTTTATTTTTTATGACTCATTTGGTGTAAACTAACTTATTAAAACATATAATGAAAAAATTTTTAAGTTTCCATCATTATTGTTGGAGTTATGATGTGGATTCTCAGTTTAGTCAATTTTTTAATTTTTTAAAAATTTTTGGTATTTTAATAATATTTTGTTTTTTTTGCATTTTGTGTAAACTAACTTATTTAAACATAAAATGAAAAAATTTTTAAGTTTCCATCATTATTTTTGGAGTTATGATGTGGATTCTTAGTTTAGTAAATTTTTTAATTTTTTTAAAAATTTTTGGGATTTTAATAATATTTTATTTTTTTGCATTTTGTGTAAACTAACTTATTTAAACATAAAATGAAAAAATTTTTAAGTTTCCATCATTATTTTTGGAGTTATGATGTGGATTCTTAGTTTAGTCAATTTTTTAATTTTTTTTAAAATTTTTGGGATTTTAAAAATATTTTATTTTTTTGACTCATTTTTTGTAAATTAACTTATTAAAACATAAAATTTTTAAGTTTCCATCATTATTTTTGGAGTTATGATGTGGATTCTCAGTTGTCAATTTATTAATTTTTTTAAAAATTTTTGGGATTTTAAAAAAATTTAATTTCTTTAAAAATTTTTGGGATTTTAAAAAAATTTAATTTCTTTAACTCATTTGGTGTAAACTAACTTATTTAAACATAAAATGAAAAAATTTTTAAGTTTCCATCATTATTGTTGGAGTTATGATGTGGATTCTCGTTTAGTCAATTTTTTAATTTTTTTAAAAATTTTGGGATTTTAATAATATTTTTTTTTTTTTTGAGTCATTTTGTGTAAACTAACTTATCATAACATAAAATGAAAAAATTTTTAAGTTTCCATCATTATTTTTGGAGTTATGATGTGGATTCTCGTTTAGTCAATTTTTTAATTTTTTTAAAATTTTTGGGATTTTAATAATATATTTTTTTTTTTTGACTCATTTTGTGTAAACTAATTTATCATAACATAAGATGAAAAAATTTTTAAGTTTCCATCATTATTTTTGGAGTTATGATGTGGATTCTCGTTTAGTCAATTTATTGATTTTTTTAAAAATTTTTGGGATTTTAATAATATTTTATTTTTTTGCATTTTGTGTAAACTAACTTATTTAAACATAAAATGAAAAAATTTTTAAGTTTCCATCATTATTTTTGGAGTTATGATGTGGATTCTTAGTTTAGTCAATTTTTTAATTTTTTTAAAATTTTTGGGATTTTAAAAATATTTTATTTTTTTGACTCATTTGGTGTAAATTAACTTATTAAAACATAAAATTTTTAAGTTTCCATCATTATTTTTGTAGTTATGATGTGGATTCTCAGTTGTCAATTTATTAATTTTTTTAAAAATTTTTGGGATTTTAAAAAAATTTAATTTCTTTAAAAATTTTTGGGATTTTAAAAAAATTTAATTTCTTTAACTCATTTGGTGTAAACTAACTTATTTAAACATAAAATGAAAAAATTTTTTAAGTTTCCATCATTATTGTTGGAGTTATGATGTGGATTCTCGTTTAGTCAATTTTTTAATTTTTTTAAAAATTTTGGGATTTTAATAATATTTTTTTTTTGACTCATTTGGTGTAAACTAACTTATTTAAACATAAAATGAAAAAATTTTTAAGTTTCCATCATTATTGTTATAGTTATGATGTGGATTCTTGTTTAGTCAATTTTTTAATTTTTTTAAAATTTTTGGGATTTTAATAATATTTTATTTTTTTTGACTCATTTTGTGTAAATTAACTTATTAAAACATAAAATTTTTAAGTTTCCATCATTATTTTTGGAGTTATGATGTGGATTCTCAGTTGTCAATTTATTAATTTTTTTAAAAATTTTTGGGATTTTAAAAATATTTTGTTTTTTTTGCATTTTGTGTAAACTAACTTATTTAAACATAAAATGAAAAAATTTTTAAGTTTCCATCATTATTTTTGGAGTTATGATGTGGATTCTTAGTTTAGTAAATTTTTTAATTTTTTTAAAAATTTTTGGGATTTTAATAATATTTTATTTTTTTGCATTTTGTGTAAACTAACTTATTTAAACATAAAATGAAAAAATTTTATAGTTTCCATCATTATTTTTGGAGTTATGATGTGGATTCTTAGTTTAGTCAATTTTTTAATTTTTTTAAAATTTTTGGGATTTTAAAAATATTTTATTTTTTTGACTCATTTGGTGTAAACTAACTTATTAAAACATATAATGAAAAAATTTTTAAGTTTCCATCATTATTGTTGGAGTTATGATGTGGATTCTCAGTTTAGTCAATTTTTTAATTTTTTAAAAATTTTTGGTATTTTAATAATATTTTGTTTTTTTTGCATTTTGTGTAAACTAACTTATTTAAACATAAAATGAAAAAATTTTTAAGTTTCCATCATTATTTTTGGAGTTATGATGTGGATTCTTAGTTTAGTAAATTTTTTAATTTTTTTAAAAATTTTTGGGATTTTAATAATATTTTATTTTTTTGCATTTTGTGTAAACTAACTTATTTAAACATAAAATGAAAAAATTTTATAGTTTCCATCATTATTTTTGGAGTTATGATGTGGATTCTTAGTTTAGTCAATTTTTTAATTTTTTTAAAATTTTTGGGATTTTAAAAATATTTTATTTTTTTGACTCATTTGGTGTAAATTAACTTATTAAAACATAAAATTTTTAAGTTTCCATCATTATTTTTGGAGTTATGATGTGGATTCTCAGTTGTCAATTTATTAATTTTTTTAAAAATTTTTGGGATTTTAAAAATATTTAATTTCTTTGACTCATTTGGTGTAAACTAACTTATTTAAACATAAAATGAAAAAATTTTTAAGTTTCCATTATTATTTTTAGAGTTATGATGTGGATTCTTAGTTTAGTCAATTTTTTAATTTTTTTAAAATTTTTGGTATTTTAATAATATTTTGTTTTTTTTGCATTTTGTGTAAACTAACTTATTTAAACATAAAATGAAAAAATTTTTAAGTTTCCATCATTATTTTTGGAGTTATGATGTGGATTCTGAGTTTAGTAAATTTTTTAATTTTTTTAAAAATTTTTGGGATTTTAATAATATTTTATTTTTTTGCATTTTGTGTAAACTAACTTATTTAAACATAAAATGAAAAAATTTTTAAGTTTCCATCATTATTTTTGGAGTTATGATGTAGTTTAGTCAATTTTTTAATTTTTTTAAAATTTTTGGGATTTTAAAAATATTTTATTTTTTTGACTCATTTGGTGTAAATTAACTTATTAAAACATAAAATTTTTAAGTTTCCATCACTTTTTTTGGAATTATGATGTGGATTCTCAGTTTAGTCAATTTTTTTAAAAATTTTTGGGATTTTAAAAATATTTTAATTTCTTTGACTCATTTGGTGTAAACTAACTTATTTAAACATAAAATGAAAAAATTTTTAAGTTTCCATCATTATTGTTTTAGTTATGATGTGGATTCTCGTTTAGTCAATTTTTTAATTTTTTTAAAATTTTTGGGATTTTAATAATATTTTATTTTTTTGACTCATTTTGTGTAAATTAACTTATTAAAACATAAAATTTTTAAGTTTCCATCATTATTGTTGGAGTTATGATGTGGATTCTCGTTTAGTCAATTTTTTAATTTTTTTAAAAATTTTGATTTTAATAATATTTTTTTTTTTTGACTCATTTTGTGTAAACTAACTTATCATAACATAAAATGAAAAAATTTTTAAGTTTCCATCATTATTTTTGGAGTTATGATGTGGATTCACGTTTAGTCAATTTTTTAATTTTTTTAAAATTTTTGGGATTTTAATAATATTTTATTTTTTTTGACTCATTTTGTGTAAACTAATTTATCATAACATAAGATGAAAAAATTTTTAAGTTTCCATCATTATTTTTGGAGTTATGATGTGGATTCTCAGTTTAGTCAATTTATTAATTTTTTTAAAAATTTTTGGGATTTTAAAAATATTTTATTTTTTTTGACTCATTTGGTGTAAACTACCTTATTTAAACATAAAATGAAAAATTTTTAAGTTTCCATCACTATTTTTGGAATTATGATGAGGATTCTCAGTATAATCAATTTTTTATTTTTTTTAAATTTTTGGGATTTTTAAAATATTTTATTTTTTTTGACTCATTTGGTGTAAACTAACTTACTTAAACATAAAATGAAAAAATTTTTAGGTTTCCATCATTATTGTTGGAGTTATGATGTGGATTCTCAGTTTAGTCAATTTTTTAATTTTTTTAAAATTTTTGGGATTTTAAAAATATTTTATTTTTTTTTCACTCATTTGGTATAAACTAATTTATATATTTTATAGTTGGAATCGGAAAACTATTTTTCTTCTATTAAAATTTAGGGGCCCTTAAAAGGGCCGTTGGGTATTCTTTGGTCTTAAAAAAGACCGTTGGGTATTTTTATATCATAAAAAAAGAATAATAAAATTTTTAGACCAATTAGAAATAGCAATACCACAAATATTATTAATTAAAATTTTATAAAAAAAATTAAGATAAATATAAACTCATTATAAAGTTTCATAAGAAGATAAGAAGGTTTCTTTACATACATATATCAATTTTTTGTAAAAGCCAGGAGGATTGATAATTGAAATTATTTTTTATAAATATAGAGAGAATTATTTAATTAGTTATTGGATACATTAATTGTTGGAAATTAGAGGTTTATAATAAAAAACATATAAAACTATGGTCTTATTGTTTTCGTTCTTTCCGCTTTGGCTCTTTTGGCTTGATTAGGTTTTTTTGATCCTGAAGATTTCATTATAGCTAATTGACCACAAATAAGTTAGTTTACACCAAATGAGTCGAAAAAAATAAAATTTTTATAAAATCCCAAAAATTTTAAAAAAAATTAAAAAATTAACTAAACTGAGAATCCACATCATAACTCCAAAAATAATGATGGGATCTTAAAAATTTTTTCATTTTATGTTTAAATAAGTTAGTTTACACCAAATGAGTCAAAAAAATTAAATATTTTTAAAATCCCAAAAATATTTAAAAAAATTAAAAAATGGACTAAACTGAGAATCCACATCATAACTCCAAAAATAATGATGGGATCTTAAAAATTTTTTCATTTTATGTTTAAATAAGTTAGTTTACACTAAATGAGTCAAAAAAATTAAATATTTTTAAAATCCCAAAAATATTTAAAAAAATTAAAAAATGGACTAAACTGAGAATCCACATCATAACTCCAAAAATAATGATGTAAACTTAAAAATTTTTTCATTTTATGTTTAAATAAGTTAGTTTACACCAAATGAGTCAAAAAAAATAAAATATTTTTAAAATCCCAAAAATTTAAAATAAAATTAAAAAATTAACTAAACTGAGAATCCACATCATAACTCCAAAAATAATGATGGGATCTTAAAAAATTTTTCATTTTATGTTTATATAAGTTGGTACCAAATCAATTAATCCAGAGCGAAGTGCTCCTATAATTCATATTATTTTTAATTATAAACTAAAAATTTAATAATTTACGCCATCTAGCGGAATTCTATTTGTGATATACAAAATATATTATGGGTGTTATATTTTCTATATAATAGATTTGTTCTATACATATTATAAATTTATGGACTACAATATCTTCTATATTCTAATTTATATATTTAAATAATTTTAATTTTGGATATATTTGATTTTTACTTTAAAAACATTTTATTTATATATTTAAAAATAATTCATAGGCAATAAAATACAAATAAATTTTACCTGTCAATTCTCAGTTTATATGTCAATTCTCAGTTTACCTGTTAATTCTCAGTTTAGTTACACCGTTTAGAGTCCTATATTCACAATCAGCTTTTTATAAGGTTATAAGTAAAATAGTAATATAGTATCTAAACAACCATCAGTCCTTGATCATATTCATACCAAGCTGCAATAATAAAATTAGTCCTTGGATCATTCTCTCCCAAACTAGCAATAACCAAGCTTTTAGCCCTTTATTCACAATCAGCTGTTTATAAGATTATAATCTAGTATTTTTAGGATCCTTACTATAGCTATATATTAAATCTAAACAATTATATTAACAACATGAATCATTCATTTATTATCATACCTACATAATTTTAAAATATAACCAATTACTCAAAATGTATTTATATTTCAATTTTTCCAATTTTAATTTCTTCTTTCAAGAATTTAGTATTTGATTTTTCTTATTTAAAAATGTATATTGTTTTCAATGTATCTATAATTTTTACTATTCCAAAATGTTCTCCTGAATTCTTATTATTATTAATGAATTTATTCAAAATAATCAATTATAACCTCATTATTCAAAATTGTTGCTGGCCCATAGTTATTGTTTGAGTCAAATTAATTTTTTCTACTACATGAATTCTTAATTTACCATCCCCTGTATGTCTTCATCACAAATCTGTCCTTCTTGTCAAAAATCAGTACATATAAGGGAAAATGGATGCTTACAAGTCCATGGTCCTCCTTCACTCAGATGTTCACACTCTGGCTACGTTCCTTTTTCCCTTACCAATACTTTGATTATCCCCCCAGAAAATTCCGTTCCACTTCACCACAATCCAAATTCCAGCTTCTCAGATATTTTTCTTGATCATCCCAAACCAAATATTATTTCAAGGATCCCTAAAGGTGCTAGATTGTCTGTTGCTAAATCTTTTGCTGAATGCCTATCCTCTCTTTTGCAAAACTTTAGTAATGAGCAAGAATGGTTAAAATTCTTATATTTTGGATATAATATTTTCAGAGTGCCTGACAAAAATTCACCTAAATACTTCACTCAGCAAATCAAGGATGCTGCCTCAATGAAGACCCCACATCCTCACGAAAACAAAATCTCACAGCCAGTCTTAAACAAAAGAAGTTCTCACCAATAGAGTTGAAGGCCAATTGGATCTGCAAGAAAATTGACAACCTCAATATTAAAGGAGCACTCAGATTGGTGTCCACACATGACTCTTTAGCTGAGCCATCCACGTCCACCTATTTAAAGTAGCGTCTACATGAGCGGGGGTGGGGTAGGAACAGTTTGCATCCTAATATCTATAAAGGGGTAAGGGGTAGGGGTAGGCATTTTGGGGGGTAGGCTATAATAATCTCATTTTTAAATTATCTATGGATAACATTTTGGTATATAGGAGGGTAGATATATATTTTTAAGGGGGCGCTGATTTAAAGTTATGTCAAAAACACCCCTCAGCCAACATCATCCCTATTTCTCCTCAACCTAACTCCACTTTCGCCTCTCTTTTTACTTCTGAAGAAGTGAGGAAAGCCATTCTTTCCTTTCATCGCGATTCCGCTCATGGGCTTGATAGCATACGCCCCATTTTTCTCAAGGACATCACTTCCCCCTCTACATGCTCAAAAACATCCGTTCTCTCCTAATTAATAAACTTCTGCAACAAAATTTTAAACGGTGATGTTCCAAACTTCGTTTCACCTATCCTCTTTGGTGCTAGGCTAATCGCACTTCAAAAGCCTAATAATTATATCAGACCCATTGCCATTGGTTCTACCTTTCGTCGTTTAGTAGCCAAGATGATATCATCTTGAATTAAGCATGTTGCTTCACGCCTCCTAAGCCTCTTCCAACTTAGTGTTGGAATCCCCGGTGGTTTTGAAGCGGTTGTACATATGTCCAGATTATATCTTGAAAATTTAGCTTCTAATGAATCCTTGATTAAAATTGACTTCTCTAATGCTTACAACACACTCTCCCCAACTTTATTGTGAGTTCCTCAAGTAATCTTTTTCCCAGTTACATAAGTTTTTTTATTCGTGTTATCAACAGCCCTCCACTCTTCAGTTTGATACCTTTAAAATTCCTTCCGTCGAGGGCATTCAGCAGGGAGACCCCCTAGGTTTCCTATTCTTTTGTTTAGGTATTAATGACATCATTAAATCCATTAATTCGGTCTGCTCATTATCCTTGCATTCCTGGTACATTGATGATGGTATCCTTGGAGGATCCAATGTTGAGGTCAATAAAGCCGTGAACATCATCAAGGAGGCCGGATCAGCTATTGGACTCTCCATTAATCCAGAGAAATCAGAATTTATCCCTATCAATACAATCGAACCTAATACAAACAAATTCAAACTAACGACTCTTGATGGTCTCTATCATCTGGGAGCCCATGTTGGTGGTAACTCTGCTATTTCTTCCTTTCTTCAGTCCACTTTGGATACTTTATTTGAGCTGGCAGATTTATTTTCCCTACTTCCCTCTTATAAAGCCTTTTTCCTTGTGAAAATTTTTTTCAATATTCCCAGTATTCTTTACGCACTTCATTCAACCGCCATATTTAAATTTCCCATTCCACTTGGAGTTTATGAAAATGGGATCAAAATCCTTATCGAAAATATACTAAATCTTAAATTTGATGAAATTGCTTGGACACAAGCCTCTTTACCCACTAAGATGGGAGGTCTAGGTTTCAGATCTCCTTTCGATCTCGCCTTAACAGCCTTCATATCCAGTTGCCTTCTAACTAAAAACATAGTAAATCCTAATTCTTTAAAACTCGACTCGTCTTATAATGAAGCAATCATCGAATGGAAGACTCGAATTACTGCGGATCACCCTCTTCCCTAATCGAATAAGCAGAAGGACTGGGATAGGCCTATTATTGCACTCTGCGTTGAATCACTCTTTTCCAGAATGCAATTATCTGACCGTCCCTTATTCTCTTCTCTGCTTAATGGTTCAGGCCATGAGTTTCTCGAAGCCATTCCGTCTGTTAATCTGTAATTACAACTGAATAAAAACGAGCTCACACAGGCGATCGGTATCCGATAAAATTGCCTTATTACCCAACCCAACATATGTTCAGGTTGCGGTTCTGCAGTTTTGGGCAATGGTAGACATAGTCTTCATTGTCATCTCATGTAAAGGTCGAATTTTTAGACATAATCTATGCAATTTATCATCCTTATAGCTCTTAGATCCGCTCAAATCCCCTCCACTCTTGAACCATCCGGTCTTTTCAGATCTGATGAGAAATGGCCTGACGGAATTTCGCAAATTCCTTGGAAGCGCGGTCAATTCCTGGTCTGGGACTACTCTTGCATTGATCCACTCGCTCCATTAAATCAAACAGTTAATATACTCGAGAAAAAGGAGACACTCAAAATAGCGAAATATTCTGAAATCTCTCAAGAATATATTTTCATCCCCATTATTTCCACTACTTTTACTACTTTTGGGAAACATGCCTTATCCTTTTTCAAGCAACTAGGCTCACACATTCGTCAACTAACCGGTGAACCCCGCGAGGGCTTCTTCTTAAGGCAAAGGCTCGCCATCGCAATACACAAAGCTAATTATATTAGCTTCATAGGCAGTCTCATCCCACAAGATGATATTCCTAACCTCATTACATTTTATAACACCGTCACAAACATATTCTCCAATATTTTATTATATATTTCCTTTTTTTTAAATATTATTATACTACTAGATGTATGATCTTTTTTTATATCTATTATAATAATTTAATAAGCTTACCAAATACAACAATCTAAAATAAATTAAAGAGTTTTAAAAAAAAAACTTATAAAGTGTAAAATTTAAATTTGCCTTTAGAACTTTTCATTAGAATATTTATAATAAATATTTTTAGAACCCATTCTATTAAAATACATTTATTCAAATATCAAGATATATTTGTTATATTTTTTATGAGAAAACAATCCTTATAATTTTTTCAACCTTTATTTCCAGTATATTTGATACCTTCCAAAATTTATAAATGACCAAATAGTTGTATATTTATTCGATTAGCATTTTGTCATTTTAGTTAAATTGAATTAAATTATTTAGTTTTTTAGAGAAGAAGGAAAATATTTTATGCATGAACGTCTAGAATACAAAAATTTTTTTAATTAATAAAAATAATATGGTAAACTTTTTGGAAACTATTATAATTCATTAAAAAAAATTGGCAAGTTATATAAAACTGGAATCAATTCAAGAATAAAAAAAAGCAGAAAAAAGTATTTAAAGTTGTACTTTTGAAAATGCTAATAACAAAATTATTTTGTTAGCTTTTTCAAAAAAAACCGATTCAATAACCTAAATAAAAATTTAAAAAACTACTAAATTCTAAATATAAAAAAAAATAATTTTTTAAAAATAAAATTAAAAAAACTAACCAAGAAGTTCATTTCATTTATATTTAATTTTTTGAATGATTTTTCCCCTTAATAAAATTAGATATTTCTTAAAATGATAAAACTTATTTGAGGTAAAATTAGTTTTTACTAAATTAATTATACAATACATATTGAAAATAAGCAAATAAACTGTTTTATATTTTATAATACCTTAAATTTATATTTTCGTATTTCATTAGAGTTGAAAGGTTTAAAATAATAAGAAAATATATATAATTGGTAAAAGTGTTTATTCTTAAATATGGGAGTTCAAATTTTTATTAAAAGATAAGGGTTCATTCAATATTTTTATATATTGATGATTGATAAAATTTATATCATTGATAACTTTTATTATAGGTAGAATTATATTAGTATAATATCAAAAGGTTTGAATTTTTTATATATTTTTTAGAGATTTAATTTAAAAATAATTTAATATATAAAATATTATAACAATATATACTTTATGATGAATATTATATTTGGACTTGATTACACGAGGATATATGTAGCAGCGTTAAGTCTCTATATGATTTTAAGGACATCCCAGTGGAAAACTGAACTGCACGATGGTCTACAAAATACAAACACATTTTAATCATAATTACACTTTTATATCTACTATAAAATGAGAGCATCAGATACGTATATGTATATCTGTTTTTTGAAGTAGAATATTAAGAATTTAGAAAGGTTTGATAAACTATTTATATAATTTTATATATCCAAGAGCTAAATTTTTAGTAATCGTATATAAGTTGTGGAATTTTAAAACATATATTGAAATATAGAATTTAAGATTAAATCTCGGACATATATATATTAAATATTAGTAATTATAAAGAATCCCATTATCTTGAGGTTGCGATAAGTAAAGTTGATGTTTTCCATCTTAGAGAATTTAGCTTTTTTCGTAATATATTTTTAAGCCCCCATCCTTCCTTCATTACTTTCCTCTTCTCCAAATTATTTATTATTACTATAAATCATAATTTTAAGAGAAAAATATGGAAAAGATAATATTTATCTAAAATAATAGTGAAACCCAAAGTTATTTTATAAAAAACATGGCAAAAGGTTTAAGTTAACCTAAAACCAGTCCATAAAATTTATTGTAAAAAATCAACCTAATAATTTTTCTACCCCCATCCCACCCTTTTTAGCAAATTTTGGCTTACCTATGAGCTTAATTCAACATCTTAGTTGAGCGCGCACCTTTATTAGTTTTCAAAATTGAAATTTGTATTCATCACCAAATTTGAAATTTTATTAAAATAAAAATAGTTTTTCTGAAAGATGTGTTCAGGACTCATTAATAAATAAGATACATAATTATAAGGATACATACACTATATAATAATTCAAATATGTAAAGGATATTGGGGTAGGTTGAGTACAGGGGAACGATAGTCCACCCCAATTTTAATATAAACTTTTATTTTATAGACTTAAAATTTAAGTCTAATATAGATAGTTACGTCATATCTGATTAACTAAAAAAAGATTTGAAAAATATTTGGTATTTTAATTTTTACAAAAAAAATAGCGTTTAGCATATCAAAAGTAACAAAAATGATTTACAAACTTTTTGTTTTCAATTTTTAATAAATATTTTAATAATTCATTTATTTTATTTTATTATTTATTGCTCATTATAATATTATCAATAATAATATCCTTTAAAGCCTATAGTAAAATAAAAAATTTTAAATTTATATTTAAACCTTTATTTTTTTGGTGAATTCACCTATTGTTAGAACAATAAACCCAGAGTAGGGTAAGATTGGGTAATAAAATTTTGTTTCTCAAATAGCCTATACAATGAGGATTGATAAAATGTTTTATTTATTCAGATGAAAATTATTGAATTTATTAAGGTTTGAAGGAAAAGTATCCCACTTTCCTAAGTTTTCCTATTTAATGTAATTAAATTTGCTTATGAAATTAAAAATAAATGTATTAAGGGATAACAATTTAGAGAGAGAATATATTATTTAGTTATTGGTCTAAATTTTAGATAAGTCATTAAAAAACATTCAAAATGGAAAAGGCTTTTTGCGCAAAATCAACTAAATAATTAAATTTGAAATAATAAATCTAATAAATTTTTATATCATGTTATAATGTTTAAAATTGTCAAAATAGTAAATTAATTGAAAGAATGGGGGGGGGGGGGGTATTTGAAAAAGTAAGTTTTCGCAAAAGATCAAATAAATCATAATTAAAAATATATGGTGTAGAAGGTTTTTAAAAGTGAAACAACCTCTTATTGTTTTTAAAATTAAAAAATCTTTGAAATTAATATTCAGCATTTTCTTTTATGTTTTAATTATTATTAAAGCAAATAACTAGAAATATTTAACAATTTTTTAAAAATTAATAAATATAATTTAAAAAATAAATTAGTTTCATATAATAATTCTCAATAAAGAATTTGTTTTTAATAAAAGATTTAATAATATTTTTTAATTGAAAAATATATGATGATAAGTATATTATTAAGGATCTATAATGCAAGGATATATTTTGTAGCAATAAATATCCATGTAATTTTATGGACTTGTTATGGAGAAATGGATAACACCACTCTATTAGAAGGTTAATAATATAACATAACTATAATATAAAAAAATAATCTTCTCTAAAACTTCTCAAATAAGAAAAAATATATAATTAAGTGTAGAAAGTAATTCTATTTGTCATTTATATAAAAGAGAAAATGTTATTTTCTAATTTTTATTTATCTATCTAAGAATTTTCATGTTGATAATGAAAAACCCTATTTTATAATATTTAGTGGGAATTTATTTTAAATTAATTTTTATATATTTTGTATATATTTAATACTGATATGAGTTAGCTTGTAAAATGGAATATAATAATTACCACCTTTGAAAAATGCATTAACCAAAAATTTATAAAATAGTTTTTCTCAAAAAAAATCCACTACATTTTTTTAAATATTTAATAGAAAAAAAAATTTGACCTCTCACCTGGAACATAATAAAATATGGGCTAAAATCTATATTAGCCTAAGAATTAACAAAATAGATTGAAATTAATATATTAATATTATGTCAAAATAAACGCAGTAGCATCACTAGGGGTAGAAGGGGGGGGTGCACAGGGGCTATAGGCCTCTGAAAAATTTGAATGGCCTCATGAAGTGAAAAAAATTTTTTTTAAATGACTCCCTAATATCCCTCTAACTAAAAATAAATTTTTTGAAAGCCCTGTGATCGATTTCTTTTATAATTCTAGCAATTATTATATATATATTTTATTATTTAAAAATTTATAAGACTATCTGAATTTTTATTAAATGAGTGCAATTTTATTATTTAGATTAGATTAATACATATAAATTAATATTTACTATATCAGATTACTATCAAATGCTGTGTTAAAAATTCAATATCAATATCACTTTTAATGTCTAAATATTAATTTATCAATAACAAAGCTTAATTGATTTTTATTATCTAAATTTTTTTATAACCCTAATTAAATCAATTTAATAATTTATTAATTGAAATTTATTAAATTTAATATTGTAATTAGCCAAGTTCAAAATAAATAATTAACTATATTATTCATTTTAAATTTAATTACCATGCCTCTTCCTAAAAATATATTGAAGGTCCAAATAAGTATAAGATTTCTTTATAAAAAGTACATAGACATATAGTTGATAATTTTCTATTATATAAAATTGAATATAAAATATTATGTGAAATGCCAATTTTACCGATTCTGATAAGAGTTTACCTAGTGAGTGTTATGGCTATGACTGCAAATTAACCAGCATCTATTATTTGTGTGGGTATGTAATTTAAGATTACTACTACTGCTGGAAAGCATTTGATTGTATAATTTAACTGGTCGTTTATATATCATTAAAAATGGAAGATAATCTTTTAGAAATTTAATATCTCACAATAATTTCCTCGATTACTTATCTAGAATCATAATGTCATCTAAGCCTAACCACCACATGGTCGATCAATGATAGATACTGCCTCAAGGTAGTATCTATCACATTTGTATTATGTCTATTTTCCATTTAGATAGATACTACCAAATTTATCTATGATATATATTTGTAAAATCGTGACATAAAGCGTCTATGGCCTAGTCGGCAAGACGCTTACCAATCCTATAATTCTGGATTCGAATCCCAACAAAGATTCCATCTTGGTGGTTCCGTCGGGGCATGATATTTAGAACGCAGGATTAGACCACTTAATTTCGTTATAATATAAGTAAATAATAAGGGTCTTATTACATTTAAATGAATTTTGGTTGGTATCTAGCAAATAAGGTTAGTATTTATAAAATTGCTATACTTTAACTTGGAAGTATCTATTGTTGTATGTTTTTCTTATAATATTATACGCTATTTTTTTTTGTTTTACCATCGATTTTTTTACATATTTTTTGTTGAGATATTATTTTTAAAAATATAATTATTATTTTTATTATCGAAAAAGTTTATTTTTTAAGGGAATCTTGCGTTTGTTTGTTAATTCTGATTTAAGAGATTATTTAATTGTCGAATAAAGTTATTTGTGTGTTTAAGGTTCTGTTTTCCACATTAATTTAGTGTCCCTTAAGGAAGCCACAAAATCTATCATTAAACCATATAGTCTTATAATTTGGATTAATCGTTTTTAATCAATTCTATAAAACATTGTCTAAAATAGTCACACAACGTTATATTAGTTTAATGACTTGTCATTCTCCATAAATTATTTATATATGATTAAGCATTTTTTGAGGGGAGGGAAGAGGTGTCGTCAGTGTTTACTGGCATGTAGTCGTTGGACAATATAATTTATAGCCATTGGTCAAAAGTTTTTAAATAATTGAGAATTATAAGGAATGACTTTAAAATTTATTTTTGTTTAATTGCAAATCTTTAGAAACTCTAGAATCAGTGGTTTTCTAATTAATACCAGAATGATTTAATTTCTTTTAAAAAAAATACAATTTAAAACAAAGATACGATAAATTTGTGGTTGATAGATTGGCTTATTTTTCTATTGATAAATGGATCATAATTGCTATGAGATGGCAAATAATCACAATAGAAGTAAAATCTAATTTATCAAGTCTGCTAAAATCTAACGAATTGAAAAAATATCCATGTTGGGAGCTATCATTATATTCAATATCTAGATATTCTAGATGGTTTTATTAATAATAAAATAAGTTTGAGAAAATTATAATTGATTGATATAATCTATATTCTCAACTAAACGTATTTTTGGTATTAGAGATAAACCTTTTTTGAATATTTCTAAAATATAAACCCAATACATAAGAACTAAATTGGAAATTAAAGCAAAAGTTAGCCACTCTGAATAGCTCTATTATAAGCATTTGTATTTTTTTTATTTAATCCATATATGCTTGATTTTTTGTATTCCATCCTTACCATTACCAGATTCTTCATAGTATAATCATGTAAATATTACTAATAATTCTTAATTCGTTTCATCATAGTTGAGCGTGCTATAGTCTAATCTATTATTATAGTATTGATCAATACTCTGCAAATGGCAAAAATTATCAAGCTCGGCCCATGCTCATTAGAAATTTTATTTTTATCTGGCCTGGCACGGTATTTTTTAAACCTGAAATATTTTAGTTAAACATCAAAATAAACAACTATTTATAATATAAGAGAGTTATTAGATTAAAAACACTCTATTTTATATATTATCACTTCTATCAAATATCAGAATTCCTTAATATAATATTAAAAATATGTCCGATTTCTGCTAATAATTAGACCTTTTTTATGATTAAATTAAAAACTAGTAATAATTTATTATTAAGATTATAATGTAAATATTATTATTTTAACAAAATTAGGATTTGGATTTTTTTTTAAAAATATTCTCTAAACTCTAATAAGCGGTCTGGGCATGTCTCTTTAAATTTTTTGCTAGGGTCGGCCCAAAAAATTCTTCAAGAGGTGGTCTAGGATATTGTAGACTGGTAAGGATTCACAAAAAAATTAAGCCTCCCTATGTTAATATAAAAAACTTAAAAATTAATTATTAACTGGGAAAAAAATTGAAATACCTACCTATCATAATAATTTTTAAAATATCCATTTATTATAAATACTGCCCAAGTTAAATTACAAACTAAAAAAAAATGAATTATTAATTAACCAAAAATATAAAATATCGATCAAATAATTTTTCTACCACCCATTTAATATAAATATTGCCCATTTTGATTAATATTAATGATCCTTACTTATATAAAACTGCCATAATAATTTGTCACCTTATTTAATTATCAAAGTTATTGCTGGATATTTAAATTTTATGTATAATAATAAAATAGAGAGTAAAATATATATGTTGAAATTTATAAAAAAAACTGGACTAATGGTTATTTTGCAGATCTCTTATCTTCCGTACTACAATATAAATTTAAGCTTTAGAGATATTATTAATAATTTGTCGGTAAATGTAAGCCATAAAAACTTTACATTATATAGATTTAATATGTTAATTTCAGATTTTAGAAAATAGCAACGTTTTAAAATACCGCTGATCCATTTAAATTTACAATTATCAAGAAAACATTAAAAAAATTATATAAGAAAGATTTTTATAATGCTTAAAATGAAATTTAAAAGCTTGAAAGGAGTCTTGACGAATTATATCAAGATAATAAATTAGAAAAAAGACAAATTTTTAGGATTAGTTTTGTTAAATGGGCCCGATTTGGGTAAATTTTTAAAACGACTCAATTATAATATTAGAATAATTATAATATTACTATGTAATTGTGGAAATTTAATTTATAGATAGAGGTTTGGACCTCTATTTGGCAAATCTTGAGGTTATATTATTTCCTTTTTAAAAATATGCCACAAACCGTTTAACAACACTATTTAGGATTAATATATATATTGCATTTATTGATAAATCATTTATTAATTGAAAAACGATTTGCTAGGATGAAATATATTGAAGTAGAATTTTTTAAAAATAATTTATTTTAAATCAAAATTTTTTTATACATTAATAAGCTGAGACTAATATTTCCAAGTAGACTTTAATCATTCCTAAGAACATTTTAAATTAGAAGATAATCTATTATTATTTTTCATAATAATTCATCTAGCTGCTAGTGCTTATAATATTATCTGATCAAGTTTTTCTTGTTTATAATTTTTAACAACATCGGGAGAAGGAGATTTATCAAGATTTAAGTCATAAGTTACCAAAAAACAATCTCAACAGTTCAAATTCACGATATGATTACGGTTAATTTATGAATTGTCAGCATAAAACAAAAAATAGCTTTATCGATGTTTAAAGTTATTATAATCAATATTTTATATGGCGGTCAAAAGAAGTAGAATATAAAGCCCAAATCATAAATTACTTTTATTTATTCGCTTCTATAAGAAAACTTTAAACGGCCCGTTATAATTAGGGGTAATCAGGATTTACCTTTTTTTGATGATGGATAAATCAGAAATTAGTCTATCTTATGAGTGTGAATCTGAAACATATTAATTTACATGGAAATATATTATAAAACAGAAATTATTTTTAGCATAATTATAAAAATTAAATTTTTTTAAAAGGTGTAAAGGTAGTAGGTAGAGGACTTTCCAAAACTTTCGAGCTTAACAATACAATAATCCAAAGATTGATTCGAGGAATGCCTTATACAATTTTGATGAATGTCGTTTCTAAACTTGGCAGTTTTGATTACAATAAAACAGTTAGAATTTACGAAATTTACACTCTTATCAAATAAACTTAGATAAGCAGATAGATAGACAGCTTAAAAAAAAGAAAGAAGGAAAGAAAGAATAATATATTAGGAAATTAAAAAAATAAAGGATTAAAGATAAAAGGAAATAAATTTAAAAAATTGCATGAATTTTTATTTCAAGGTCAATAATAAGAATATAATTAGATTTAAATTTCCATGCGATTTCAACTCTTACAACATTTCTTTCTATTTGGCGTGCTCTAACTTTATGGATTTGTCTCTAATAGCATTCAACTATTTGAGATTCGGTAATTGTTTACAAATATTAAAAATTATTGATATAAAGTTTTAAATTATAACGTTTTTCAACATTAATTATTTCAATCACATTATTTATTTGGTAATTAGTTGAGCCTATTACTATTAGCCCATTATGTAACTTTTGATACTTTTTACGCCACTTTATAAATAAAATAACTTAAATTACTGTACTATATTATTTCTGAGTGAGAATTTTAATGTTTTTTAATTTACGTCAAATTTACAATAATTGATAATTTTAAAAAAGAAAATTTTATCAGCCTAATACCTTGGTCCTTGTCTTTCATTTGAGGATTTCACATGTATTAAATAAAGGGCACGAGGGTGCAGATGAGTCTTAGCAATTAGTTCAGCAGAAATCTTAAAAATAAATATATATACGAATACTCTTGGTTTTGATGAGAATTTCATTAAATTCACATTATTAGCGAGAAAATAAAACAAATAAGTGACTAGCTATCTTAATAAGGCCATCTCTTTTATAAATGTCATAACAATGGCTTTTCATCCAAGTTATTGCATTGCTATTCATAATTATTCTTTTTTTTAAATTTAATTTAATTTTTATTATGCAGATTTTTTTTAAAATTTTTATATATTGCCCTATATTTTTTTATGATAGATATAAGTTAAAACCTAAAATAACTCTTGATAATTAATTTATTCAAATAAATAAATTAAATAATTTTTTATTATGTGGAAAATAAACATTTTATCTTTTTCTAAGTTTTAAAAATTAAAGTATTATTAAAAAAAACATAATAGTACGGCCATAACGATAACATTACATCGAATTAGGATAGAATATTATCGATACAATATCGCTGTTTTAAAGACTTTGAAAACAGAGATACTCTCAAAAAGATAGTGCGTTGAATGTTATTTCTATAAAAATGATCCCGTCATTTTCTTTCCACTCAAAGAAAAGAAAGTAAAAAGAAAGAATGAACATAAGAAAGATAAGAATTCTACTATGGCTTAATAAATTTGGTTTGGCGATAAAATTGCCTATTTTTATAAATATATATTATTTATAAAAATAACAAGAAAATATATTTTGTAGCAAAAATTGAAAAGAAATAAAAGAAAGCTAACGTTTTCCAATATTATCTACGAGAGCTCTATCTAATCTTTATTTGGCTTTAAATTAATCATACTGATATTTTTGAGCTTCATCATTATTGGCAAATTGTTTCATTTATATTTATAAACAATTGAATTGTGATAAAGTAGAAACTATAGAATATATTTCGAAAAATAAAACAATCCATTAATTTTTTTTAAATTTCATCTCATAACGTAATAAATTATAATAATATAATTATTTTTTATAGAAATTTAGATTAAAATTTTGTAATTTATAAAAACTTAATATATTAGTATAATACATTCATATAATATTAAAATTAAAATTTTATATGATATTAATATGAATTTATTTATATTATATATATAAACCTATATTTTTAGATTACAGTATATCAAAAATTGGTAATCTATTTTATTTTATTTTTACTTTATTTTTTAATATTTTTTATTATTCATTTCTTTCCTACCCTGTTTAAATATTCCAATTATAAATATGCAGTGAAAACCTCTAAATCACCTTAATGTTAGACTTATAAAGTTTATTATATGGATGTTCTTTTGCGATATAATTATTTAATTTTCATTATAATTTATAAATTTAAATAAATAATTTAATATATTAAACATAATTATTTACATAATTTATGAAAGTAAAATTTCTTAAATTTGGAATGAAAATTTAAAAAAGCCTCAGAATTTAGGTCCATAATTATAACTGTAAGGATATAATATATAAAATATATTAATCGAAATCATTCAAATCAATGATTCGAACAAAGTGTTCTCATAACTCACTTCTAAAAAGTAACTATTTAAAGTTACAATACATCCATGAAAGAAAACTAGTTACATTTTACAAAAGTTATGTTTAAAAAGTAATGAGTTATCTAAAATAATTTTGCTTTGCAATTTTTATTCAGGGATAAAAAACGCATACAATATAATGATTACTAAATATTATCCTGTATAAAAGACAAATATAATTATAAATAATTTAAAAGAAAATTATTTTTTTAATTAACTCCCTTAAATATGTTTTCATCATTGTTTAACCTAGCCCATATATTATTACTAGGGCTGTGAGCCCTAATAAATAAAAGGGGGTTCAGGTTAGGTAAAAAAATATCGAGTTAAAGGATTTGGAGTATACAGAAAAATAAGAATTTACTATAAAATTTATTTGAAAATAATATAAACATTAAATTTGGCATATTATTAATTTAATTTGAATTCCCACAATATTTAAATGTTTGTGAAAATATGACTCTATGATATGTTTTTATTTAAAAAGAGTATTTTAAAAAATTATTGTCAAAAATCTTTGATACACTCTCCAGCTACTTTTTAAGTAAAAGATAACGTTGAAGACTAAGTATCTTATGGGTGGTAAAAAAAATGTTAATAATTTATACATAAAATATGATAAAAATGATACCAAAAAAAATTCACGATAAAAATGTATTCAATAATGAAAATAAATAGAAAAATAAAAACAATATCTTTAACCTTAAACTCTAAATTAAATAAAAAGAGTGAGGGTTGGGTTTCAGTTTTAGTTATATCTGTAGGGTTCAAAATATTTTCAAAAAAAAAATTATTTGCACGGCCAAACAATCTATTGGGGCAATGTTTCTAGATCCTAGTCCTGCTAAAAAAATTTAAAATAAAAAATATAATTAAAAACATTTAAAAGTTAAATAAAATAAAAATTATTTAGGAATTTAGCCCTAATTAACAATAAACTCTTTTCAAAATTTGTGTTTAATTTTATTTTTAGTTTATTCTCGAATAAATAAGATTTCCTAAAATAGATATTTTGTTTGACACTTGATGTAAATAGAACATAACATTTATAACAGTAATTTTAAATTTAATAATTAGTAATTTTTAATTTTGTAAGTCATAATTAGATAATTAGATATAAATACTTTAATATATTTTAAAAAGTAACTTAATAACTAGTTACCTTTTTCGTTATAATTCATAAATATTATTCTTCCATTTAAATAAAATTAATAAATAAATCAAGCCATATATCATGCATTAAATTAAACAAAAATAAAATATTAAAACCTATTTCATTTTATTAAGAAGTTATGTGTAATGCCCATAATTCACAATTTTCTAGAGAAATATTTAGATAAAATTTTTAATGATAATAAATGTAAATGTTCTTTTATTATAAAAACTCTATTCATACCTAACTTTCATGTAGCAAGGATTAGTTATCACAAAGAAACTCCATCTCTTGTACATTTCAATTTCTCGGTACGTTTCAATCACATGGTCCAAAGCTTCAGGATGAAGCTATTAGAAATTACAACACACAATGAAACAAGGGAATTAGAAGAATTTAAAGAAGTAAAATAAAATACATGACATAAAAGTCTTCTAATAAGAATAATTTAAAAATATTTTTGACAATCGAATTAAATTTATAAATTGTTACCTTGCTTTCTCACCATATAAAATCACATTTTTAAAAGATAATGAACCATTATTATTTTGATATGGAAAGTGAATATAACCTTATTCATATTGACCACAATATAGAACCTCATTCTCACTGATAATTTAGTCTCGATTTCAATTTTTCGAATAGAGAAAGTTTTATAGGAATTCGAGTTAATTTAAAAATAAATTACAATATCTGCAATAAAAGGGCAATCATCTGATACTACAATTAAAATATGTTATTTAGATTAATATTATTAATTCTTATATATAGCTTCAATCTTAACCTCTTTACATGATAAGATTCTGTTATTTTTAACCAAAATTATAATCTTCATTTAGGTGGCACATCAATAGACCAAATATTTTTTTGAAAGTTTTATTTGTAAACATTTAATTTACATTGAATTCTATGGATAAATTGCATTTCAATCCATTATAATTTAATTTTTAATAATATTTAAATGATATAATAAAAACAATTATATAAGACTATTATAGCAAAAAGGTAAAATTAATAGCAAATAATTAAAATTAAATATAAATGAACACTTACAATAACAAATGAACTAAATTTAAGAATTAATAAGAAACTAAATAGCAAATGATATTAATAAAATAAAGAATAAATGAGAAAATGTAATAGTTTTGATTATATAAATTGTGAAGTAATTAAATTTTAATTTTCCTAGGAATAAGGGTTAAATTATTTTAAAATAAAGTGTAATTGCTGAGATAATTAATCGTATATCCATGCAAAAAAAATCTAGCACTAAAACCTTTGTTTCTATTGACTTTTGAAATTTTTTTCCGAAGAATTAACCTTTTATGAATTATTTTTTGTTAATGCACCATTTAAATTTTATCAATGAGAATTTATTTATTCTAATTCAGAAATCTTAAAAATTAGTGGATGCAATATATTTAGTTGCAATTGAGATGCGAAGTTTGTATTGATTTATAGATTGGATTGCTTTAAAACTAATTTTCAAACTTCATATTGTATTTAGAGAATTATTAATGTGCTCAATCGTTGTTATATTTGGTCATTTGCAATTAAATCTGCTCGTTAGCTACTCATTAGCAATTAGTTTTCCCCTTATGTCTCGTTAAAGCAGGGGCAATTTAGAATTTAGAATTATAAAGAATATGGGTTAGTTTGTGCTTGAAAATTTATTATTTATTACTCTAGTATTAAATTTTCAATTATTCTAAATATCTTTAAAAAATTATAATATCTTGTATGAAAATCATTTTAAATAAATAATAATTTAAAATAAAAATAATAAAATTTTAAATTGAATACTTTAACATCTCCCTATATTTCATATATAACAAATTTAAAAGTCAAAAATATAATCTAATAAAAAAAATATACTAAAATTATTTCGACTTAAGAAAAAAAATTAAACCTAAAAATTAAAAGTAAAAAATCTTAAAAAATGGAGAAAAGATTATGTAAAAATAATATAAAAATAGAGAATTGAAGAAAGGGAAACAATGAAATTATTTCAATGAGAAGAGAAATATTAAGAAAAATTGAGAATTATAAATTAAAAATGACTTAAAGAGATCTCAATTCTCAAAAGGTTAGAAATAGGAAAATTTCAAATAACCAAAAATTAAAAAAAAATGATATATATTTAAAAGGGTTATAAAAATGACAATTTTTTTTATAAAATATATAAAAAAACACAATTTTCCTTCATTGGGAATTTTCCTTTTTTGATAGCCTCCACCTAGCATTTTTCCTTATTTGATTGACACTTTCCTTTTTTGATTGAAACTTTTCCTTTTTTGATTGAAATTTTTTTTTGATCGATCTTTTTGCTTTTTAAATCGTGGATTTTCCTTTTTCTTATGGGGAAAACTGTTAGGCTTGATCTGTTAACTTAGTTGGAAGATTTTTTGACAAGAGAAAAATTGTCGACATTCAAGTCGATTAATTATTATATATTATATTTTTAGTTATTAACTAAATTATTTTTTTCTTTTATTATAAAGTTTACGAATTTACCGTTGATATATAATTTCGTGTCAAAGGGTATTTACAAGCTGAGTTTCCAGTTTAAGATATGCGAAATGTGGTTAGACACTATTGAAACTATTAAACACGTCAAAATTGGTATTAATTTTTTACATCATCAAAAAGATTTTGAATTTATTTTGATTTTTCTAGAAAGCATCATATTGCTAATGAATACAATTTATTTTATTTCATAATTCGGTCCTATTTTAAACATTATTTTTGTCTTTTAAAACTTAAAGAAAAGGATTTTATTCAATTGGAATGGATAACTTCTTTGAATCATAGGGTTTATAAAATGGAAAAAAAATGTGGTTTTTTATGGAAAACATTAATTAAATTTTATAAAACTAAGATAAAATAAGATCTATAATTTGATAAACTATCTATTTATTTAGTTGGAAATAATAAAATATTTCCTTTTTGATTTTCTCATATTCATTATTAAAAAATATATATTAATAATTATCACTTAAACTATATGTTTTTTAATTATAAAAAATTTGTCTAGATGATAGACCTCTCAATAAATACTATGGTAAACTCTTCTTCTTCTTTTTAAATTTATTTTTTAAAAATTATAAGCCATTAACCCTTGATTATTTTTAAGTTAGAAAGAAAGAAAGAAAGAAAGAAAAAAGAATTTTTCAATTTTCTGTAGAAGTATTGATTTAACTTTAAGGTTAGTCAGAAACTATCTTGTCAGGTTTCCTAAACAATTGAATTTTTTTTAGTGAAAGAAATTCCGTTTTTATTTCTTAAACATGATATTTATAAAATAAATTTGGTAATTAATTTTTAAAATTATAACTACAAAATTTAAAAAATAATTTCTATTTAATAAACTCTTAGGAGATATAAAATTCTCAAATTTTAGTATAAGTAATTCACAAAATAACCAAAAATATTTAAAAATTAATTTATATTTTATAATAGCCAAATATTTTTCTAAAAAAAATATTGAGTTCGCCATTTTTAAAATTAGCCCAAATCGAGAGGTTATTAAGCAAGTCTCACTATAACTAGATTTTCTTATCATCATGAAAACAATATTAAACCTAAAAGAAGGTTCAATTTAAACTTTACTATAAAAACTAAATTGTATAATAATAATTATATAAACTATAATCTTGTATTGTAGAAATTTTCCAAAGTTGATAAAATTTTTAAATAATTATTTTAAAATATTTTTGGTGTATAGATGCATTTTAATAAAATCTATATTATGATAAAATTGAAATATCCAAATGCCTTTAAATAAAAAATAGTTTTAAATCATACCCAACGATAGATAATCTTGATTTCCCCTGCTGGTATACACAGATTATTAAAATATTTAAATGTGTTTACATAATTGATATATTTTGATTTATAATATTTAGTTCAAAATAAATATTAAAACTAGCTTAAATTATTTTAGTATATTAATTCTATATAAAAAATGAAACTAATAAATAACATTTTGACTTCTTTATTAATAATTTTACTAAGTTTTTTGGTCTGGGTAATAGCAACGTAGAAGTGATATCTTTAATAAAATATTTTGAGATATATAAATGGTAGCCAAAAGATTGACGTTGGGATGGTACATTTGGATCAATGCAGGTAAAGTCCAATACCAAGAGCTGACCTATTGACCCAAGAATTTAGAACATTGGACGTTTTTTATCAGTTTTAAATAAATCGGGTTCAAGTCTAGAAGGAATGTCTGCGGATTTAAGTTCATGCAAAATGAGTCGTTACATTTGTGACGCGGGAAACGGCCTCGACAAAAGCGGCAATGTCTACCCTTGCTATCTTGCTAATTTAAAATCTAGCTTTCACGATGATTATATCACAGTTTTTCAGTTTCTGGAAATATACCCACCACAAAATCTATTAGTTTCTTTCCGTTGACAAATTTAGATTTGCTATTAGAATTAAGCTAAATTATGAAATTGTTCTACCGTATCTGGACAACAGAATTGTCTTAGATGGTCTTTACCTCGGCCAACAAGAAGTCAGAAACATAAGAAAGCTGATGTATGGATGAGATGAGAGACGGAAAGCAGTGAATCCACTGATAGAAAGGGTTAGGAATAAATTAAGCCGATATCTCCAAGCTTGCATGGAAGTGAGGCTTATAGCCATAAATTATGAATAAAGCGGAGATAAAGGATCTCTTCTGCATGATATTTTACGGAAGTTTCAAATGATTTATAATGAATCACGAAATTTAAAAATTTAGAGTGTAAAAAATTTTAGGAATTTAATAATTGAACAGAAAAAAAGCTTGATGAGGAGGGTGATGTTTGGAGATAGTTTTAAATGAAGTAAACTAGATGATGCGATAGTGAAGAAATGATTGATGGATTCATTTTTGATATTATTTATACTGTTTTTTATTTCTAAATTGAAACCATTTTTAAAATAAAACTATTGATATTATTAGAAAACAAGACTAATGTGTTATTATCTGAGGATTTATACTTAAATCTTAATCTGAATATTACGTTATATCGTAAAAATTGCTATTTTTTATTAGAAATTTAGTTTTTTTTTCTGAGTATTAAATAAAGAATTCTGAGAATTTATTATTTTTCTCTCAGCGTTCAATATTTATATTGTGCATTTAAGGATTTTACTTTGATCAAATAGGAGCCATACATTATATATCAATATCAATTCAAATCCTCAAATTTTACATTTTAATTCTATGGCAACACTGAATGTATTTGTATAATTAATAAAATTTTAAAATAGTTTGTATTTAAATAGGGGAATGATAAGCGTGAGTTAATATAGATATTTGAGAGTAGGTATCTTTTACTTCTTCTGCAATTAATTTTCAAGATATTTTTAATTTTAAGATATTTTTAATTTTCAAAATAATTTAAAATATTTTAATTAAAATATATAGATTCCAATTCCATAATATTCGCCAATATATCGACTTACAGAACTAAACCAAGCTTACTCATAATGGTCTTTCCAAAAAGTTTAAAGGGTATGATTTTAAATGTAATGGTTTATTTCAATAAAAAAATTAATTATTTTATGGGTAAAATATTAAATAATTATTTAATGTGCCACATGGCACCACATGGCATGTCAAATTTACCAGATTAAGTAATAGATGAGAAGTTACTCATTTGATTTATTTTATTAAATTTTCCTATATTGATATATCTAAAAACTTATTATAAATAATAAAATAAATACAATAATATATATTTATTAATAGCTATATTTTTTTATTCCATACCATGATAAATTTTTTGTTTACAAAACTTTATTTAAATGGCCGAAATCTTTATATTTATTAGATTATGATTTTAGCTGAATAGGAGACCCAAATGTCTAAATCTCTTTCATTTTTAGCGCTAATTGTTTCAGATTTTGTAAAAAGATATATTTCTTATATATTGTACCTTATGTTTATTTAGTAACGGGATCCCCATATTTAAATATCGATCAAAAACAAATGAGACATTTCGCAATTACTAGACAATCTATTAAATTTGGTAGATGTTATTACTCATTCAGAAAATTTTTTATGATCTCAAATCATTATAAGAGCTAAACAGAAATGGTTTAAATGGCTAATAAAAGCGCATTAAATTGTATAGAAAAGAATTATTAAAATTTTATAAAAAAATATAAAAATTTAAAATTAGATTGAAATTGCGTAATGTGCGTTGCGTACAAAGTTAGAACTATAGTAAAAAAACGCATACACTAGATAAAGCATACCAAATGTTTCCTAATCGATATATTCAAGTTGTGCTAATAATGGTCCATTTTATATGAGCACATATTGTGAAGATTAATTTTTAAAAAAATTTACATTTGTAAATAATTAGTGTTCATCTTAACTTTAAAGATTAGTGCTTTGTATGTTAAATTTTATATTTATCTTCCTACCCCAAGAGTCTTGCTATCTTCAGAGTCTCAGAAAATAAAAAAAGTACTATCTTAAATTATACCTTTATAGCGCCCATAGTTGCTTGGGGTTTTTTTTATTTTATAGTTTAATCATGTATAAGATAGCATTAGGGTCTGAAGTTATTTAAAGAGTATAAGAGTAAATTTCTTTTGCTATTTTAATATTTATTCATTAAGGTAATATGATATAGTTAAATTAATTTTAAAAAATATATGGACTTTATTTTAAAATAAATAGAATATTTATTTTGTATACTTTATGTTTAAAATTAAGGAACAACAAATTTTTGAAATACACAAAATTCCAACATGCAATCTATTTACCAAAATTATTCGTCTAACTATGTTAATAAAAAATTTCATTTTAATTAGAATCTCTCAGAAATGGAAAAATGTCTAAACGGAATTGCAGTTTGACCTTAGTTGTGGTAGCCTATGATCAAAGATCTAACCAAACTAAAGGTTAGATAACATATTTTACCTAAAAGTGTTTTATACATTTTTGTGAATTTAGCTTTCACTATCTGAATTAAAATCGTTTTAAAGCAGAATAGGTATGGTTTAAAGTTTAAATTCTGAAAAAATATTGCTCAAATTAGTAAGATGAGGTGTTTATACAAATTGAATTAATCGAAATATTATTCTTGCAATATGATTTCCTATTAAAATATTTTTTTTTTAAATTGTTTAATTTTGATATTTTTAAAATCATTTAGAACGAAATATAACTTATATTATCTCATATAAAACGCCTCAAATGAATAGACCTAACGGTAAATACATAATCCACCAGAAAACTAGATCTAAAAGTAATATTTAATATAACAACATCAGAATTTGTTTTTTCATAATTAGAGTATAATAATATTTTTACAATTATTCAAATTAGTTTTATTTTCGAATTTATCCCAATAATCATGTTTATTTTATAATTCATATATAGCTTTTATGAGATAATGATATATGACGTTAGTCTAACTGCTAAATAACGATTAATATTTATCTTTAATATATAATAACGGAATCACGTCGTCGAGTACTATCTATTAGATATCATCTCCCCACGAAACCACCTAGTTAACCCAGAAGAATAATGATCAGTGCTGGATTCAAATCCAGAACAATCAAATTGTAATATATAGACTGAGCCGACTAGGCCACAGACTCTTTTCGAATGCATCAAAATTTTTTGTATATAAGGATAAAATTACAACGCCATCTAATATTTTAATGAAACACATAAAAAAAATTAAGAACTATCAACGTCATACATCATTACCCCCATTTTCATAATGACACATTGACTTTTCAAAGACAGAGTGATTTTTTCAAATTGTGTCCATTCGGATTTAAATCTATTCAATATTTAAAAAAAAACATCATGAAATTGCAAAAGGCCAATATGTGTTTATAAATAAAGAAACTATACGATTAAAAAAAGATATATAATATATTATAATATGTAATAGGGCCAAGGGACATTCCTAAAGCGAATTTCGGTAAAATTTTATTATATTATTTAATGATAAACATTTTTTATTATGTACTTCTTATTGCAAAAAATATAGAAAATTTAGAGGAATTTTTGCAAGGAATAGAAGGTATAAATATATATACCTAATTTTTTATTAATTTTCGCTTTGATAATCTAATGCAATTTGTTACTTATTAAAAATAGTTTAATATAATAGGTTTTAGAATATGGAGTATGCTTTGCATATTTATGAAATTGATTATTTTATAAAATATTAAAAATATAAATTTGTTATTTATTCAAGGAGAGCCTAATCTTGACCATTTTCCTCAAGGTATTATATTTATCATTTTTAACCATAACAATCCTTTATATTTACGTAATATAATTTTTCCATTCCCTATTTATATATGCAGAGTTAAATCCTGCTGCCATTGAAGGTTTTAACATATAATATTTTAATTAAGATTTTATTTTATTTACCATAATTTATATTTGCTTAATATAATTTTAGATTTTTTGCAGCTTATTCAAGATATCGGGATCAATGATGCAGTAGGTTTATGGGCGATGTATTTTATTTCATGAACATATTTCAAATCTCGTTTTAGATATGTTCTATTATTCCATATTTTGATTATACAGTGAAAAATATGTAATATATTAATTAAAAACAAAAAAATTTAGACAAAGCATATTTATTAATCGATTAAAGAATATAATGAAAAATAAAAAGAATAAATAATGTTTAAAAATCAATTGTTTATTTATAAAATATATTTTAAGCAAAAATTAATTTTTAAAAAAATTTACAATTTATTAACTTTTTAAAACTCCAACTATTTTTTGTAAAACACTTATGGGATTTGTTATGAATAAAAAATCTTTCAAGAAATTTTAAATATTAATATTTGTTAGGATTTATTTTCTTTAATTTAAATTCAATTTATTTCGATAAAAATATGTTTATATATTTCATTTTATTTTAAAATCATAATATATAAATTCATTCCATATATTATTTGAATTCGAAGATCGACCGTCCGAGATAACACTACCCAGATATTGTTGCATATGATTGTAAAAGTTCTTGAAATCATATGGTTGGAATCCTAATTGTTAAATAATATTGGTAATAATTTCATCTTGTGAATCGGTGGAAGTGTGATTGCTCGAAATTTATGTTTGAATACATCAAAAAATGGGATTAATTTGGAGTTAATATGGCGATAGGTATTAAGTCCTATCTTTGTATATATCGATTAAATTAGATTTATGAATTGATTTGTTATCCATTACTATAATTGCATCAGATGACAAAATATCAATAAGCTCTCGCATGGAATCTCAGAATAATGCACCATTATAAGCTCCTTCTTAAATTTTATAATGAATTCCTTCTCTGATTCCAAAAGAATACTAACAACATTTTTACTTTTCGAGGATGGGATCTTTATACTCGGGAGCAGAATCTTTTTTTCTTCTAGTTAATATTTTTTATATATTCTTATTGTTGCTTTTTATAGGACTATCAAGTGGTAAATTTTTGAATAATGTCTTTTATCGTAAAAGTATTTGCCATTAATAAGTCAATGATATTTCTTTCAATGATAGATGAATTTTTTTCCTTATTTCCTTTATTTTGAATAGTGTATTTACCGGAAATGTATATCGTCTTAATTTATGAACTGGCGCTGTAAACATTCCAATATATTTAGCCATATCTTTAACTTTCATTTGTTGATTTTCCGGTTAATAAAACATTTTACTAACTATGTTGATTTTTTCCTTATTCCAATATTAATATATTTTTCTGGGTCTTGAAATAGTAGATCAGGTTTGGTAGTTTGTATTTAAGTTAGAATTGATGATAATAAATTATTTATAGTACATTATATGTAAATTCAAAGAAATTTTTTAGAAATAATTGTTTTTACGTAAAATATATTTGATAAATAAACAATTAATTATTGTAACATTATTTAACCCTTCTATTTTTCATTATTCGAATATTAAGCTTTGTTAAAAATTTTTGTTTCTAATTAATATATTACATATTTTTCTCTAAAATATAGATTTGATATTTTTAAAACTGTAATTTTCATAGGATCCCATTAATTTTATTGTATCTAAGGTAAAGAATATCCTTCGTGATAACCAGATCCAATTTCACAAATCAATTTTAAGACAATTTACAGAATATAGCAATTTATTATTTTAACCGAAAGCTTTGATACTTTTTTGAAAAAAAATTTATTAAGATAAACGAAAGAAATTTATTTATCTAGAACTAGTTTTATAATATAGTCAAACTGTCTAATTTGGGCCTCGTTGTGACCAAGAAGTTCAACTATTATCAAATTATTTTTTTACTTCTAATTCATCAAAATCTTGAGTAAAATTAGTGTAATGTTAAAATAAATGTCTTATTTTTTCAACTTCAAATCAATTTTTAAGCGCGTTTTATATCTTAAGAATCAGATTTTACCGGAAATGTATTTCAGCATGTTAATAGTAGGAGAGAGGTGGTATGACTCATCATTATTTTGTTTTTTCAAGAAGAGAATTTGGGTTTAATTGAACAAAATGAATATCAATAATCCTTAGAATTTATAATAAAATTTGAATAATTCTATCCATAATAATTTTGAGTGGTTTTTCTGGTTAGTTAAATGGTTTGTGTTAACTTGCTACATACTATGTATAACCATAAGCTATGTGTTAAATGACCATAATATATTATTATTGTTGTGTTTGGACCGATGGGTCCCCCAGTCTGAATGGGAAAAATACAGTCCGTGATAGGGGGTCCGGGATGGTCGATGACGGGATCCAGGGGGCCGGGTTTTATCGATTTAGTCATGGAATCACTTGGACAACGTAGTTAAGATAATATTTTCAAAGTTTATTCAACAAAGTAAAATCGATGTTACAAAAAAATATAAATTTTCAAAACGAAAGAAAATAATTAATAATCCCAAAAGGTATTTTGTTTTTAACCTTTATAATTTTTAAAACAAAAAGAAAAAAAAAGTTGTTATTTAATCGCGATACAATCATTCATGAAACTGGTAAGAACCAGTTTCAAATGCGATATAAAAATAAGGTATAATATATCAATTTCATAACAAAATAAAGGAAGATGGGAAAACAAAAGAAACAAGTGGAGAAAAACGTAAAGAAAAGAAATAAGTTGTACGGGACAAGTGGGGAGATAGAACATAACAAAATGTTATCTTCATTTTTTAAGGTTTTATCATTAAACACTTACTTAATTAATATTATCATAACAACTTATCATCAGACTCATCCAATTAATATAATTTTATTAAACATTATCTTAATTATGTTTATTTATTCATATATTTACTGATTTTATAAATTATTACCTTAATTATCTATAAAATTAAAATGCTTATTTCAATAATTTATCCATTCATCAATTTATAAATTTGCGTTGTATAATAACATAGAATTAAATATTATATGTATATTATGAATACACAATAACAATTAAAACCATTTTGTTAATTTTATAAATGATATTTATATAAGCCTATTCTTCATAATGCATGCATTTTCACTCTTACCTTTCCTACCTTTTAAATATTCTTTTCTGATATAATGCACAGCCCCTCATTGTTTTTTCCTTAGATTTAGGAAACTTTAACTCATATTTTCTTTCTAACAAATATTCTTATCTATAAATAATTTTTAGCATGAAATAAATAATCTTTATATAAATTTATATAATTAAATCTATTCCAACAGGTATATATAATTAAAATCATTTAAAAACATATTTATATAATTAATAATCTATATAACTAATTATCTAAGAATAATTCAATATATTAATTTAATATTATTAAAAAATACTTTAACATATGTTATTTTATACTAAACCCTGTTTATGATATGCTAACTTGTATTATATATAATCATATAAATTTCCTCCTGGGTTCATATGAGAATATTACAAAGTCTCTATGTTTTTGCTTTGCACTTTTTAAAGTTTTTCTAGGAACATTAAATTTAATTAATACTGAAGGTGTGATATTTTTATTAATGATTTATATCATCAATTGCCATTGTAATTTATCATTTGCATTTTCATAAAATAATATTTTATGCAAACTTTTCATTTCATAATAAATGTATGAATATTGGCCAGTCAATACATCTTCATTATCATTAATTAAATTAAAATTGCTAGCTCTTATTTTTTTGGAATAATAAATGCCTAAAGGATAATATTTATCCAAAATATTAGTAAACTAAATGAGTAATTATTTAATCAAACAAAAAAAGTGATGAATTTCAGATAATTTTGCTATTAACTTTTAAGTTAATATAATTTCTGCAAAAACTCTAAGGACCAACGAATTATATTATATTAAGTTCAATTTTTTATAATAAATTATCTGATATTTATAAGGTAGGTACTCTAAACATCCTGGAATACATTTCCTATAAAATCAAATTTTTTAAAATTAAAAACTATGCTTAAAATGGATTTAAAGTTAAAAAATAACACATTGACCTAATATATACCTAAACTTATACAAACAATTTATGAAATAGATGTATTTGTTTGCTTATTGGTTTTATTTATGGCGTATGAATATTGTGAACAGTTTCTTTTGAAATATTAGTCTTTTAGCACATTATATTTTAGGGTTATGATTTATAAATTTATTTACTATAATTTTTTTAATTATGGCTAACTTTTTATATGAATTTGTTATTTGAAAAAATAGTTTTAAAGAGATAAAAAAAATTTATAATATAAATAAATTAGAGTTGTTAAAGTAACTAGGTATTTAGTTAAGTTATTATATTTTGGAGTCATTTTGGTGAGGATGACAGATGACATTTAAAAATTCAGAATGATGAAATAGAAATTGTACTATCTCTTCTATAACTATTACAAAACAAAGGGCCTAAATGTAAAAATAACTTGCTCAAGTTTCGAAAAATATTTTTGATTTCACAAGAGAAGGTTGGTTGTACAGGAAATATTAGTCTTAAATGTCGTCTCCCATGCCTTCTAAGTCATCATCGAATTCCTACACAGCCAATCTATCGTAACATATCTCTAAGTTTAAAGTCACATAACTTGTCTTAAATAATTATAGTAAGTTTTAGTTAGATGTATATGTAACATGATTATTTGAATTAATATTATATTGGAGCACAATTTTGATTGCTAAACAGCTGCTTCTTCTGGTTTAATTTATTCTGATTTAATTTATTCTGATTTAATTTATTCTGATTTAAAATATAATGTTGTTCTTATATTAATTTTTAAATGGTTTGTTTATTATAGGTAAATTAAACCAATAATTATGCCAAATTAGGCAGATTTGACTAAATATATAAAGTAGAATTCTTTGTAAAAAAATTTGTTGACCTCAAAAAAGAAATTTAAAATGTTAAATAGCTTAATGACTAGTCCTAAAAATATTAAAGATGTTTTGTTTTATTTTTTCAGGACTAAAATTTAATGCAATTATATACTCAAATTTTTTCATTCAAAATATAAAATTTTAAATACTGTGTTTTTTATAGTCCAATACGGTAATTTGTTACAATTTTATAGAATTTAAAAAAAAATAAAAAACTTTACTTCAAGCGGCATATCTGATTGATCCCGTAGGAACAGGTTCCATAATCTATAAAATTATATATATAGCCATACAATATTCATCACGACTTTTCATTATCTAAAAATTTATATAATTTGGATTTATCACAAGATTCGTCAAATTAATGGATATTTTCTTATTAATTTCAACAGAGGTATAGAAAGAGTTACATCTTGTTATAACAAGTTTAATCAGATATCCAATTTTTCATTAAAAATGATTTGAGTTGGGACAATTGACACTTACAAAGTGTAAACTTTGTATTACTTTTCTTTATTAGTGTAAAAAATGTTTCAAATTGGAGCCAAGGTAAGCTTTACTCCTCTTCATCTGAAAAATTTGTAGAATTGACATAATATTCTTTATAAAATAAATTAAAATATTAATTAGATTAACAAACTTGACTAACAAATAAAATTTAAAATAAAAATAAAGGAATTTGGAGGTTGTTGTGAATTAAAAACTCGGCTTAAATTATATGTAAAATTTAAAAAATAAATAAACATATATATAATACAATAAAATATGTTCTTTTCCATATTTTATAAGAAAAAGGCGTTATGCGCCAATCAAAAAAAGAAACGCGTTACCGTGCATCGTTACCCTTAGAGAATAACGAAGGCGTTCCTTTTCTTCAAAAATATAAGGCTTTTTTTTCGTTAATTTACAGCACTAGTATAAAATATTCTTAAAATTATTAAAAGAATTAGGGAAGGCTTTTACTTATTTTTATTTCAAAATTTTTGTTGCATAATATTAACAATATTTTTCTTTGTATATTGAAACAGACGGAATTGAAAGTAAATCTATATAAAATATATTTTGAGCTTTTCAAATTTAAATTGACTCGGTTTAACATTTCACATTTTAACGTTTAAAATTCCTGGTTTCATAAAATTTAAAATTAAAATAATGTTATTTAAAAATCCCTTTAAAAAATTAATCAATCAAATTTCCTGATTTCACAGTTTTTTAATTTTTCAATATTATAACAATAGATTTTGTACATTGTTAATTAAAAGATATATGGAGTAATCAAAAACTCACCTACGTTTATGAAACAGGCTTAATATTTATTAATGAATGCAATAAATGTCAAACTTATTATGAGTGTATGACATCATAGCATCCTTTATAATATAAACAAAATTTCGCCGACAAAACAGTTGATTACTACATTATCTACAAAATTTGAATAAAAAAATTATTAAAAGTAATAGTAATCTAAACATGAACTTATTTGAAAAAGATAATATTAAATTTACCACTTTATTTCTAACTTAGTAAGAAGGTTTTAGCAATTTCCTTTTATTCTTGAAAGCTAGATAAGTCCAAAATTTATTTGTTAGCCCGAACTCCTTATATTTACATCCGAGCTCATCTCGATAAATGTATAATTAAAAAGCTATATAAAATAATAATCAAATAACTTTATTATCCTTTTATTTTAAATTAAAAAAAATAGAAAACATTATTTTCTAAATTGAAATTTTAAACCATACACCATCCCTTATATATAAGTCCCGAGCTTTAGACCGATTTGCAGGATTCTAATCAATATTTTTAACAATATTTTAATTTTATTTCAGATCAAAAAAATTTCTTTTTCAAAAATAATTATATATTTTATTTTACTTATTTATATTATCAAAAAGTGGCCGAAGAAATTATTTCAAGTAAGATTATCTGTTTTATAAAGACTCCTATTTAGTCGCTGAGAAATTTTTTTTACTAAACGGTTTGAATTCTCTGCAAACATATTGAATGCTTGGATAAAAAACTAAATTGCCCGTAAAAGATAATAATTGATAAAATATAAAACTTGAAACGATTAAATTTCTTCAGGTTCACCATAAACAAAAACTATTAGTTAATAATGCTTATTTTTATAAAGCAAAATCTTTATAAATGTTCCTCCTCCCGGC
The DNA here is from genome assembly GCF_954871325.1 of Gordionus sp. m RMFG-2023. Classification (NCBI taxonomy): domain Eukaryota; kingdom Metazoa; phylum Nematomorpha; class Gordioida; order Chordodea; family Parachordodidae; genus Gordionus; species Gordionus sp. m RMFG-2023. The sequence goes on along the minus strand of NC_088775.1, from coordinate 91,521,364 downwards.
ATAATAACCCTAGTCTGTAACACACTAATACTATCTCATTGTGTTTTTTGTAGAAAATAATCCACAATAATGGTTAAAAATTCTACTCTCATGAATGCCAAATACACCATAAAGGAATCAACTATATTATAAGCTTTCTAAAAAGCTAGCAACCCTTCCCTCGAACCAGATAGTTTCCTCAATGATAATTTAAAAGAGGGGGTATTATTTCAATTCCTTGGACTAATGGTGTTCATAGCCTAGCCCTTGAACTAAACTTATATTAATTTTCAACTAAATCAAATTTAAAAATTCCCAGTCGTATATCCAGGCTAACAAGTAAACCTTAAGTAAACAATTACTTGATCTTCCAAATTCAATTCTTATGCCCATCGGGAGAAAATAGCCTTAGGCACCTGAGATCTAAAAGAGAGATTTTATCTTCTATTTAGTTATCTTCACTCGTCCCTTCACATGCTTTTTTAATCAGAGAATTTTCTTTTAAAAACAATTTTTTTTTTTGAAAATGCGACCTGTTAATTTATTTTTGTTAATTTGAATTATGTTGATTGTGAAATTTACAACCAATAAATAAATGTTGAATGATTTATTATATTGTTTTAGACCCCTTATTTAGCATGAATTTGTTGCGAAGAAACAAAAATACTGTCTATGTTGTAAATTTTGCCGTGAATTCGCTCTAAATGTTAATGAGGGGGTGATTAATTTAAATGAAAATTATTCCAACGATTTATTTTAAAAAAATATTTTTTGTAAAATGGCCAATCCAGGATTTTTTATTTTTCTAAAAACCTGATACGAGTTTTTAAAATAGTACCATTTTTAACCCGTTTATGGGTCTACCCCTAGCTTTAATTTAAGACCCATGTGAATTTATTATATCGTAACTCCCACCCCAGATTTCTGTTTATGTTTAAATATTGTGATACCCCCCTCCCCACTCTTTCTTCACAAATATCCAAATATTCAAAATGACTATTGACACTCCAATCGATATTATAATTTTTTTCAGTTAAATGACGCAAGATATTTTGTTTAAATATTTTTTTATATTTATTTCCTCAGAATTATAATCATGCGGATGATTAACAATACGCAAGATTTTTTAATTTTAAGATGTCGAAATATTATGTTGGAATTTTTATCTCCTTCTCACTCTCTTTTCCAGGCTTACCTTGATAACTTAAAATTGAGTAGCAATGTATAAATAGATGAATTTATTAGATATATTAAAAAGTTTTAAACCCCGTATCCGCCCCACCCGCCACTCAGACTATCCACTTAAGGCATATATAGATGTTAACGATGAATTCAATATATTTGTTTATTCAGTTAATACTATTGTCGAAATGATTTTTTATACAAAAATTTTAACATCTCTATTCCTGCAAATTTATGACTTAAACCCTAGAACCTAGTTTTCAATTATTTAAAACTTTTTATTTCAAAAAAGATTAATCCCTTTTAAATCCATAAATACATTAATGTTTGTTTCATGATACACCGTCTTTAACAATCTTCTCATAAAAAAATAATTGTCTTTCTTTTTTCTATGATGAAATAAATAAAATACATAAGTAAAAGTCAGTAAAATTACAACATTAGCTTTTTCATATTTATTTCGCATTTATAAGATTTTAAACCCACTTTCATATAATAGATCCAAGGGCCTAGAGTGATGATTATTTTAATGATTATTTAATTTTATTTATGCCATTGTCGAAAAGATTTTATTAGCTTTCAGTCCAATCTCTGGATGTTTTTTGAAGAAAGCATTTAATATTCATCCCTTCATGGAACAATTAAAGAAAAAAAATTTTTGGAGGATTTCAGTTTTTTTCCGATCGAAATAATATGTCTTTATAAAAATTATAACTCACTATTATATTTTAATTTAAAAAAATATAAAATTAAAGGAAAAATAAGATAGAAATAAAGAAAAGAAACAAAAGAAAAAAATGGCAAAAAATAAAAGAAATTAAGAAAATATTAAATTATTGTCTATATATTACGAAAGTTTTAAGCAAAATGTTATTTCAGAATTTAAAAAATAGAAAATTAGGAATAATTTTCAATAATAAAATTAAATATATTTTATAATTTTTTTAAAGTGTTACAAGAACCTGAGGCCGGTAAAAATATTTTTAATAAAAAAATTAAATAGTTTAATAATTTTTATCAACAAGAAATAGAAGAAGTTGCTCCAGGTAAGAATGTTTGCTTTATAAAAACACATTTCATACTTGTTTTTAAAATCACAAAAATATTGATTTCAATATATTTTAAAACTTATATGAAGTTTTGCAAATTAGCCTATTTGGTAGGCAGCGTCTACATGAGCGGGAGGGGTAGGAACAGTTAGCATCCTATTTTTTGAGGGGGTAGGGGGGTATCTGTTTTAATGGGGGTAGGATAAATTTTTTGGGGGGTTATCTATTAAATTTTGAGATAGGAAAAAATTTATTGCTGTAAAAATTAATACTTTTATTATAGTATTATTATAATACAATTCATCCTATATTGCAAACTATCATACACATTTTTTCCAAATAAACTATCCTTTTAAATGTAATTTAAAAGGTTTAGATATTTTAGCAAGCTTATAATGCCATAATAATTAATTCATTGTAAATAATGGAGGTTTTTAAATGAATTTATTATCTAAAAAATAAATTTTTTATATTCACTAAATATCGATAGTTGGTAGTAGAGAATAGAGATAGATTAATTTAAATTATCCTTTATAAATTCTTTGAAAAGAGTATTAATAAATAAATAGGTGAAAATAATAGGCGGCGGAAATTTTCAGGGGGGTAGGCAAAGGTTTGAAGGGGGTTTGCATCCAATAAAAATCCTGTCATGTAGACGCTGTTGGTAGGTTAAAGATTTTAGCCCAGGTTTTTTGGCGGAGCGGGCTCAAATTCTTTTGTCAGACATGTTATAGTTTTGAAAACAATTTGCCCCTTCTTAAAATTTTATAAAAAATTAGAGATTTGCCAGGCTTTGTCTACATTTTATGTTAAAATTGTTATTGCCCAGCCCTAAAGTTTATTATACACAAATGACCTGGCTGGCCCGTAAAATCTTTTAACCGGCAGGGCTTTTAGACTTCTGAACGGGCCAGGCCGGGTTTCGCAGATCAAGGTTTCCATATAATTAACATATTAAAAAATGTTCAGTTTCTTGGAGAATTTTTGCATTTGTAGCAAGTCTATGATCATTCATTCATAACTCATGAGATATCTCAGCATCTACGAGTTGGGTTCCTGATCAGGAATGCCATATATTTGTTGCTTAATTTTAGTTGAAGCCCAGCTGTACTTCTATATCGTTAATACAAATTATATTAAAATTTTCATCTTTCACTTTTAATAGTTTTGAAATGTGCCTCTTTAGACCCGGTTATATTTTAATATATTCCCGAAAAACTTCACATTTATTACAAAAAAAATTTAATAGTTTTGATAACTTTCTAATTTTTTTTACCCTTCAATTCAAGGAGATATTATTTATTTGATTGGGCAAAATATTTGCTCTCTAACAACAATTGGTGCGAACCGGCTCAAACCGGGACCAGCCTAGAATAACGTTAAGTTGAAGCGTGTAAATTAACCAACAATATTAGCAGAAATAAGAAGCTAGTGGACTTAAAATGTATATAACAACTAGTATTGAAAAAAGATGATAAGATAGATAAAAAATGAAAAGAAATAAAAGTTTAAAAATAATTAATATATTTGTTTTAAGTGCTAGCAGAAATACTTCCAGGTAATAATATGTATTTTTAAGATATCTTAAGAAAAAATATTTAACACAAATAAAAAAAAGATTTCTATAATAAAAATAAGAAAAATGAAAGAAATAAAAGATAAGAAAGAAAAGAAATAGAACATAATAAATAAAAGAAATAAATAAATAAAATAGAATAAAAATTTATAATATTAAATATTGGATTGCAAAAATTTCAAATTAGTTATTTTATTAGCATTGTTTTAGCAAAAATATTACGCAGAAAAATTACTTATTCACAATTTCATATAAACTTTATAGGATTTTCCATCTTAAGCTTAACATTCTTTTCTAAAATTAATAATGTTGATATAAATTAATATAGAGATAACTTATAAAACATTTACAACGTTTTACACAAGTTATATATTAGTGCTGTATATATTCAAGATTCATAAAAGCAAGCCTAGATTTGATATAATACGACATTTTTATTTTTCAATCATATTAGTAGAGTAAATAACAACTTTTATTATAATGATTTGATGCGTTTTATGCACTCACATAACCAATCATCTCCCTTTACTATCAAAAGAAGATTACAGATAATCCTTTAGAAAAAATTTTAATCCATTTTTCTTGTATAAATTCTTTTATTCTTTATTATATTATATTATATCTGATTAGTAACTAAGGGTTCTAGCTTTATTTTTCCTTGTCCACTTTCAATTTTTTTGGAATAAGCAACCAATATAACAAATGCCTCATTTCCAGTGTAAACTATAATTTCTAATGTTTATTTCTGGGAGATTGTGAATGTTCAAGATTGGTTTAAGCTTGACAAAAGTATGTTATAAGCAAAGGGTTTAAATTATAGAAACTTCAATGTATTTTTTCCAGCATAGTTCACACTTTTTAAATTAATGTAATGAACATGCTAGAATATATCTTAGAATTTGTAGAATACCTAATCTACTTTATAAATTTAGAAAATTTTGTTGTAAACATTTCAACCATTCTTAATTTACAATAATTCTTTCTCAAATTTAAAATAAATTAAAGGTACTTAATGAGAATAACTAAATTTATAGGGTAGATATATATAACCTACACATGTTTGAATACATTTCCAGCAAAAATTTACTTTTCAAATTTAAAAATAACATACACAGTTTTCAAAAATTATCACATTGTTAGTGCTGAAAACACATATTGTTTTGATTAATGGAAATTAGATTATCCAAAATTAAATAAATTTATAATTTATACAATTTATTAATAAGTGGTAGAGGAAATTGCTCCAGGTAAGTATATGTTTCATAAAAATATATAAGTCATCAAAAGACATAACTCATTAATGCACACAATTTAAAAACTGTATTTTTTAAATTTTACATCTTTATTAATTAAAAAATCAAAAAAGAAATATAATCCTGATATTTAGCTAACAACATTTGGTTATTGGTGTAGGCAGTTAGTTAGACGTTATGATTATGTAAATTTTATACCAATCCTTTATGCCTTATTTCAAAATAAAAAATGTAATTTTTAATTTGCATGATTTAAATTAACAGTTAATTTAAAAAAATTCCAAATGAGTTAATCAGGGTTCGCTGATTCATATCACTAACAATACTTGTCACACTGTTTAATAATGATCTTGAAGATTAAACGAAAATAATAATATTATGATAAAGAGGAATTTTTTTCAATTTTTTTATGCTAGGGATAATATTTTAATAATTACCATAATTGCCGTCTTAACAAAAAGTTTATTGTTTTCAGAATTTAATTGGAAAAAAAAACAGTATTTTTAATTATACTGTTTTGTCATTGCTACATGCAGCTAATAACAAAGCATATTAATTTAACATGACTTATTAGGATTGTAAAGCTTATAAATTTATTTGAAAAGTTTAAATTTTTTCCAATAAGTATGTAATATTATTTTGACTTAAAGATGAAAAGAGCTATTTAAAAATATTTATAATTATTAATCTACTAACAAAAAAACAAGATTTCAAGATACCACAAAATATTTATGTGGTAGTTCAAAATTATTCTAGTCCTCTTCTTAGAGTATCCTCCTTTTCATTTTTCTTAATTCGCTTATTCAGTCCCTTTCCTGTAATATTATAATTTTAAAGTCATTCATTCGATAATAATAATTTCCCTAATAATATATTTTTACATAATATATATTTTTTTAATCAACCTTATTCATTTTAAAATATTTTAACGATTATTACTATTTTTTGGTTATATTGTTTTAAAAAGATATTTTTATAGATCTTATACTTGTAAAATTAAGAAACTAATAAATTTTTTTGGAAAGTAATTAGTAATAATTATATTTTAATTTTAGGTAATTGAAATTGTAATAGATTTATTTATTAAATAACCAACCCTTTTTCAAAATTTAAAAAAATAAATAAGAATGAATATTAAGCAAAATTAATTAATATTAATTATTCTTTTATAACAAGTAATAGGAGAAGTAGTTCTAGATAAGAATATTAATTATAAAAAAAAATAGTTATTTTAATAAAAATATGTGCAGTAAATTTAAAAGGTATTATTAGAACTATATTGAATAATATTGGGATTTTATATGTTTTAAAAAAAATTAAGGATACAATATATTTTAAAAATATAGTAAAAAAAATAGGACGTAAAAATGTACAAAAATGATTGTTTGTCTTTTGTATGGATGCCACCAATAATAATAAAAATTGTAAAATAAGACAAATTTTTTTTGTAATTAAGTAGATTAATTTTTTATCAAATTTTGTCATATTTTCGATTTTCAATTTGTACTCTTTGAAGTAGCAAATCATAAGTAGATTTATTGTAAAGATCTTAATAAGCCTCTAGATCGAAGAAATGCTTAGGACCAATGAGGCTAAAAGCTTACAACTTGAGTAAAAAGATTATTATAAAATAGATCTGAATATTTATTGATTTTGCTAAACATTGTTAGAAGGTCACAATTGATTTAAGGTGTAACAATATTTTAGTAGGAATATAATTTATCCGCTTTCCCACTAATTTATGGTAAGCATCATCGAGCATTTACGCGACGAGAAAACGTTAGATATTACATCGAATATAATATTCAGCTGAGATGATGGATTTAAAAAGATGGATCTTCCCTCTACTGCAGAGACTTTTAAGCAATTCATGATTAAACCTCAAAATATTATTGTAGCATTTTATTTTAGTTAAAATAGAAAGAATTATAATTATAAAATTTTTTATTATATAATATTTAGTTGCAGGAGAAGCTGGTGCTGCTGCAGGTAAAAAATATTTGGTTTTTAAAAATATTTTATAGATTTTAATTGAGAATTTATATATTAAGAGTGGAGTAGACAAAATTTTTCAATGGGGGGTCACTCCATTTTATCAGGTCTTCTGGCTAGGTCCCTCCTATAAAAAATTATTATTTATTTTTCAGTGATCTTTATATACTCTCCATTTAAGTTCTCTAAACAAGCTATAATTCTATAATATGACAATGTTTTATCCTTTATTAATATCTGACTTTAACCTATAATATCCAGTATAAGGGAAAAAAATATTGATAACAAAAATTTGACAAAATAAAAATTACTGAAAGCATTTATTCTGTAAATTTTATCAATGTTTAGAGCTTAATTGGATATTTTTCGATAAATTTCCAATAAAATCTAATATTAATTGGTGAAAGATATTCATAATAAAAATATTTCTTCGAGGAGTCATAATATTTAGAATGTAAATTCCAATTTTATCTAACCAAAATATTCAGCTTTTAAAAGACGCCTTTTAACCTGAATTTATATTATGGAGAACTGAAAATTAATTTTTTTTAAATGTACAATCTTTTACAAATTCCTAAAATCAATAATATTAAAAGAAAAATATCCTAGCTATGACTAGATCTGAAGCTTCATATTATTTTCAGAGGAAATTCAGTTTTTAATCTTATCTTGTTTATATCTGAACGATTATTGTATTTTCTGGAAAATTCAATTTATATCTTATTAAAAAAAGATTCTTAATAATTAACAATTTTTCTGAGCATAAAGTATTTTACTATGTTGAAGGATATCCTTTTTTCTGAAAATTTCAAATTTATTTCTAAACCACCATTAAATAGGAGCCAATAGAATTTTGAATAGAAGTAATAAGATAATTAAATTTATTCTACCAAAGGCCTGGTCCATAATCAGGCCTGTATAAGCTGATCGGAGTTAAACGGAAATCCTGTTATTTTAATATCAGTATGATCTAGGTATTAAATTAAATAAGAATCTAGTCTTAAAATATTTATCTTTACAAAATCTGGGCCAAGAGTCAGGAGTTTTTAAAAGTAAATTATTTTACATTCTAAAGTTTTCTGGGAGATTAAATATAACGAGTTTAATTTTTATTTTATTTTATTTCTAAAATTCTATATCCGTTTTAAAACTAAAAATGTAATGCTTATATAGCATGTTACAAACAAAAAATCAATTTACGTATTAATATAATAATTTATATAAAAAAATCAATTTTCACAATTTATAAAAAAAATTAATTTATATAAACACAAAAAAAAACAGTTAAAGGTTAGTATTAATCGGTCATATCAATATTCCACCCTTTAAAAAAAACGATCTCCATTCAGGTTTTTCTTGCATGTGAATCTTATCGTCCAGACAACGTTTCTTGATAGTTATATTGTCATCATTAGTAAATTTCATTAACTTTTGCTATTGAAAGATTAATTAAAAGAAAAATATTTTATTATATATTTATATACATATTTTTTTTTAAATATATTTTTAGTCTTTATTTTATTATAAAATTATCGAATTTTTTGTGCAAAATTATATTCCTGCTTGTTCTTTGACTAACAAGACTCTGTTCTTGTATTCCTAAATTTTGATAATTATTTCTTCTAAAACTTAAAGTAAAAGGTATTGCATTTTCAGTATTTGTTTTCAAATGTGTCATTTCATTAAGAGTATGCCACTCTTAGATATTTTTTTTATTTGGTCTAAATGTCTTCTAATACTTTGTTTCCTGATCTACTTCATATTAATTTCCTATTTTTGCGTTCTACCGTGCCTCTGTCCCATATATTATACTTGAAGGTTTTATACCAAACTTTGTCACCATTCATGATATATCTATTTGACAAAAAATTGCGATTAAAATCATTCACTTTATCTTCTTGTTTGATTAAATCCCATCTGGTTCTTATGCTTCTGTAGAACATCACTTCGCTTGGTATTTTGTTGGTTGTCGCGTTTGGTTTGTTCCGATAATTAAATAAAAACTTTTCTAAAGCTATATCTAAGTCTATTATATTATTACTTTCCATATTCCTTTTCATGCATATTTTCACTGATTTTATCATTCGCTCACACTGACCATTAGACTGTTGGTGGTGAGGCGCGGTGAAAATGTGTTTAATTCCATGATCACTGCAAAATTTCTTGAACAAGTTACTTGTAAAATTAGTACCATTATCACTGATTATTTTATTGGGTATACCAAATAAGCTGATTATTTTTAACAATTCTTTGATTGTTGACTCAGTAGTTATATCTCTCATTCTTCTAATGATAGGAAATTTGCTAAATGCGTCAACACATACCATGATATTGCTACCTTCAAATTGTGCAAAGTCGATGTGCACGCATTCGAACACTTTTACAGCTGTTTCTCATGGATTTTGTACAATATGAGGATTGTCAGCATATTTATTACACGTATCACAGTTTCTCACCTCCTGATCTATTTCAGCGTTTAGACCAGGCCACCACAAGTAATCTCTCGCCAACAATTTCGTTTTCCCAACACCAAGATGCCCTTTGTGTAATTCCTGTAGTATCTCCTTTCTCATATTTTTCGGTATAATGATCCTATTCTCTTTAAAAAGACAATCTTTAATTAAGCTCAGTTCCATTTCCATATTTTTATATATTTTATTATTTAACTGTTCATGATTCTTTATATTGTTAATTACCTCCATTAATTCGATATCAATACTAGTTTCTTGAACTATTATTTTAATTTATTGGTAAGTCCAAAAATTCATCAATTATTTCATTATCTATCTCTTGTACCATTTCTTCTGTGTTCATTTGGGGTAATCTTGACAAACAATCCGGTACTACATTTCGTTTCCCGGGTCTATGAATTATCGTAAAGTCATAAGCTCCCATAGCCAGACTCCATTTTTGAAGTCGCATTGATATGGATGAATTATCCTTGAGTCCCTTCATAAATATATAAACGAGTGGCTTGTGATCGTGATTATTGTAAATCTCGTACCAATTAAATATTCTTGAAACTTTTTTATCGCGTATATAACAGATAAAGCTTCCTTCTCTATATTTGTATAATTAAACTCTGATTTTAATAAAGCTCTTGACGCGAAAGCAATGGGTTTCTCTTTGCCATCACCTTCGATATGAAATAAGACTGTGCCTAGACCTTTCTTTGAAGCATCAGCTGCAATGTCTATTGGTAGATCCGGATTATATAAATTTAACTTAGGCGGAGTACTTATCAGTTTTTTAGGTCGTCCAAGCTTTCTTGATGTGTACCACCCCATAACCATTTGTCTTTATTAATTTTGTATAAGGGATCAGCTATGATAAGAAGATTTATAAAAGCGATCTAAATATTTATTGATTTTACTAAACATTGTTAAAAGGTCACTGTTGATTTAAGGTATAACTATGTTTTAGAATGAATAAACACAAATTATGATTTATTCGTTTTCCCACTAATTTATGGTAGCATCATCGGGCCTCTACGATCGACGAGAAAACGTTAGATATTATAGCGAATCTAGTATTCAGCTGAGAGGATTTAAAAAGATAATCATCCTTCTATTCTTATGCTACAGAAATTAAGACAATTCATTATTAAACCTTTAAATATTATTATAGCAATTTATTTAATTTTTTTATAATATTAAGTTGCCGGAGAAGCTGTTGCTGCAGGTAAAATATATTTGGTTTCTAAAAATATTTTATAGATTTTAATTAAGAATTTATATATTAAGAGCGGCGTAGCCAGTATTTTTCAATGGGAGTTGTCAGCCCTTTTATCCGCGGATCCTTCCATTAAAAAATTGTTATATATTATTTATTTTTCAATGGTCTTTATATAATCTTCGCTAAAGTTAGTTAAACAAGCCTTAATTCTACAATATGACAATTTTTTGGCATTATTAATCTGACTTTTAGAGAAGAGAAGAGAAGAGAAGAGAAGAGAAGAGAAGAGAAGAGAAGAGAAGAACCAGTATAATAAAGAGTATAAAGGAAAAAATTTTTGATAACAAGAATTTGGTTAAACTTAAAATTTAAAAGGGAATGAATGCATTTATTCTGTAAATTTTATCAATGTTTAAAGCTTATTTGTACATTAATTTAATTCGTTAGGTTGGAATATAAAGAAAAAGCATATTTGCCAAAATAATTAAAAAACTATATAACTATCTTGCGCTAATGATTAATACCTGAATAGTACTTTAAATTCGTGACTCAAATATAAGAACCACAATAAAATGATTTTTTAACGAAATGAAGTGTGCCAAGCTTTTGGATGAACAATTTTGAAACCTAAACTATTAAGTAGAACTTTATTAACCGATTTTATTGCTTAATCCGTCTTATAGTTGGTTTAAATAAGAAAAATTATTGATAAAAATTAAAATTAGCATAATGCTAGAACCCAGAATATAGATGTCTAACAATGTGATTTGCATTATTAATTAGTGCCATATTAATTCTTTAATTAATTTCTCTCCAGCTATTTAAAAAAGTAACAATATTAAGAACCAAAAACTATGATATTCCGTCTTATGCATAAAATTAGCAAACACAGAAATTTAAATCAACGGTGATTATTTCATACTTCTTCTTCAATCTATTTGGTTGATATTTTAAAGAAAAATATTTTTGGCAAAATAAAATAAATAGGAAAGATTGGCTTAATGCTATATAGAAAATTATAGGAGCATTGAACAATATGTTATGCATTATTAGTACTTACTAGTTCATTGATTCAGTTTATTTAGCCAATACAATCTTAAATATCGTGTTTTAAATTACGATTTAAAATCAATTTCGTGATTTCTTCTCCCCGATTCAAGATAATTTTGAATCTTATGATATTATTATCTTCAAAGATGTTATTTTTCCTTTTCAGTTTGTTTAATAAATATATAAGTAATTTAAACAGCTTTGATACATTTATATTTCAGGCATATATCAGATTAACATTTGTTGAAATAGGATTAAATTTAAGATTGTTTCTTCATAATGAATTTGACAAAGTAGATTTTTTAAAAAGTGAATATGACAAAGTAGTTTTGCAAGATAATTTAAAAATTCAAATATTGTACATCAAAATGATTATTTATAAAATAAAAACATAAATATAGTTGTTTTTTTAATTTTAGGTATTTATATTATGAATTTGATAAATTAAAATTTTAAAAAAATTTATATTTTTTTTCACTCATGCCTATGCCTCTGTATATTAAACAAATAAAAGTAAGAAGAAAAGAAAAAGAAAGAAGGAGGGAGATAAGAATATAAAAATTGATAGAGAGTTTTTTCTAATAATAAAAATAAGAAACTTATAAATAAATATGTTATGAATGAAATGTTTCGGGATGATTATATTTATGGATTGTGAAATGGTATATTTGGAACATTTCCAGTTCGATAGAATTTTAATGTATTTTCTCCATCAAAGTTCTTAGCAATTAGCATGCTGGAATACATTTTAGAAATTGTAGAATAGGTAATCTATTCTATAAATTAGGAAAATTTTGTTATAAACATTATTTTTTTTGAATTTTAAAATGACTTAAATTAAAAATTCTTAATAAAAGAATAACTAAATATATAGGATAGATTGATATATCCTACACATAAATACATTTCCAACAAAATCTTAATTTTCAAATTTAGGATAACATACTCTATATATAATAATTCAAAAAATACAGTGAAAATAAAACATAAAAATTAGAGAAAGGAGAATAAAAATTTATTAAATTTATTAAATACGTGATTCGTGATATAAGCGCACTAACCTTATAAGTCAAATATATAACAGAGTTACATATACAACAAAGGAACGTTTGATTCTCTCATGAAAAACCCATCAAACTGGGACGAAAGATGGGAAATAATTAAGAGGACCATCACATTTTTGGGTAGGCCGCAGTTATCTATGAACGCAAGTTTCAAATCCTCTTCTAAAAGCCCATAGGAAATAAGTTAAAATCCTCTGCCCGATTAAATAAAAAATTTGGATATGGAAGGGTTATATTAGCTATGTTAATTTTACTTTTAATTAGCATTGTTAGAACCTAGAAATAAACATATGATTAAAAAGAATAATACCAGTACAGATACAGCACAATAACTTATCAATAATACTAGTTCTTTATATCCAACTTTGTGCGGAAAAATTTTACCTAACATTTTTTAAAATTTCGTTTTAAATATTATCTATTAAAAATTATTTTTTTAAACTGTCATAATCAGAACTCGACATTTTAGATCGGAATTTGTGATAAAATTTTATGAAGATATTCAGATTAATTGATAATTCAATAAAATATGATTATTTTTATGCATATTATATTTTAAATTTTATGCCAAAATAATAATTACCAAATTTATCTTTACGTATAAATATTTGTAATTATTAATCTACTAACAAAAAATAACACGATTTCTTGAGATTATTGAAAAAATTTACGTGGATATTTATCGCTCAAACTTCTTTATTAATACCTAACTTCCCATTCTTCTAAATACATTTATTTACTCCCTTTCCTACTTCATTAGAGTTTAAAATAATTGTCATTCTTTTAATAATAATCTTTTCACTATTTTAAATCAACTTTTTTTAATAAAATTTTATACCTTTTATTAATACTATTTTATATTATATTGTATTTGAAAAGGTATATTTATAGATCTTATACTTGTAAAAATTACGAAACTATTTAATATTTTTGTAAAATAATTATTAATTGTTATTAAATATTTTTATAGGTAATTATTAGTATTGATTTTTTTTTTAAATGACGAACCCTTTTTCAAAATTAAAAAAAATAAATAAGAATAGATATTAAATAAAATTAAATAATTTTATAATTTATTTTTCTAAAACAAGGGATAGGAGAAGCTGTTCCAGGTAAGAATATTTATTATAAAAAAAAATTATATGATATTTTAATGAAATTTCGTAAATTTAAAAGAGATCTTAAGAACTATATTGGATCATAACGGGTTTTTATAGATCTTAAAAAATTATAGTTAATTTAATTTAAAACAATAAAAAATAGCCAGTATAAATATATAAAACTTATTGTTTGTCTTTTATATGAATGAGGCAAGTAATGATAAAATTTATGAAAATAAGCAAATTTTAAGGTAGTTAAACATTATTAAATTTTTTCAAATGTTGATATATTTTTAATAAATTTTGAATAAAAATAAATCTAAAATTTATTTATTTAAATATTCTTAATCAAAAATGTTTTTAGAAGAGTTGTAATATTTAGAATGCAATTTTGTCCCTTTTTCATCTAAGTATTTATTGAGATCGTTAAAGAATAAATTTTTTTCAAATATTTTAAGTTTTATTTCTAAATTACAATTTAGAATTTAGAAAAGAAATTATGAATAAGATATTTATTTTTTTTCTACTAGATTTACTATTGTTAAAAGGCTCGATTTGAGCCGATTTTTAAAAACGGCTAACTTAATATTATATCTAGAAAAATATTACACATGTCTAAAGATTTTGCTAACAGGTGGCATGATCCATTAGCGAAATCTCAAAGTCTTTAACAATATTTTTCTAGCTATATTGAGTGAGTCGATTTTTAAAATCGACAAATCGAACTGTTTAACAACATCAATCAAAAGACTGCCTCATTAAGACCTGCATATCTGGATGAGATTTGAACATAAATTATATTATCTTAATTATCCAAATTGCCTAGGAATAAAATTAAATAATTAACACAGATTAGGCTTGAAAATATTAGTTTTTGCAAAACATAGGCAAGGAAAGAATGTCGGGTTTTTTGAAAATAATTAATTATATTACATTCATTTACTGCTCATATCTTATATATTCCCCCCACATAACAAGTCCAACTTAGTAAGACCTGAATATTGTCATTATAATTAAAAGATATTTTAATAAGCTTTCATTAGATAACTATATTGATTTTTAGGTTATAAAAAATTTCCAAAATTCTTTATCTCCCATGACATAGATTATTCCATTTCGAGTGATAATTCACATTCCAGTCAAAAAATCCATTTTAATTTTTAGATTATAATCCCACCCCTTTAAGACCAAATTTTACCTAATAAGATCAAGGCTGAATATTATACTGCAGTCAAAATAATTTTAATTCGCTATTATTTTTTACACATATTGAATTTTTATGTTACATATGACCTAGATCCTTTCAATTATTATGTTGGTTAAAATATATGTCAAAAGATATTTCAATTATCTCTTATTAGATGCTAATATCAACTTTGCCTCCACCTCCCAAAGATTTAGACCTATTCAAGGATTTAATCCAAACTCAAACGAAGAAGAAATCCCAGTTTTTGGGGAAATTTCTGAATCTAAAACCAACTTGAAACCCATTTATATAATTCCAAAACCCCGAACCGGGGAATTTTTTTGACGCGATTAACCGGGTTCAGTGAATAATGTTTTAAAATTATAATAAGATATTTGTAAAAGTAAATTCTAATATTAATAATTTAATGAGATTTTGTAATATTTACAATTTATTTAAATATAAATGATATAAATCTTTAAATATTACAGATATTATTTATGATGATGAATAGATTTGTATGAAAATGCACCTTGTTAAATTTTAGATTTGGATTAAACCCATATGCATGCTCATTTTATCTGATGATAATAGAAGTTATTGAACAAGTTGATTTAGAGAATGATACAACTTAAAGAAAGACAAGAGAAAATACTTAAAAGAGTGCCAATGATTGGAGAGAAAAGTATTGGAACGATAATTATTGAATTTGGCGATTATAAAGGACTGGATTAGAAGAAAAATATTTGCATTTTTGGGAGTTTGCTAAACTGCAGCATCTAAAATTATATATTTTATCCAAATTCTTATTTGCTATTGCACCCTTAGTAAATTTATCCTATTTTAATAAAAATATATATATAGGTTAGCGTTGAATGATTTTTTTCACATTTTAAATTATTTTCATCACTGCCTAGATTGAGGATGAGCGAGCAACTCTTGGAAGATATTATGCTAATACGTCTAAATAAAATTTTCAAAATTTATTTATACATGACTATGCTTTGTTAAATATATTTTGCCTATAAATAAAATAAAAATTTCATATTTTATTCTAAATTTATTAAATAAAACCGAATAACAATTCTCTAAATTTTAGCCTTGTTTGGATCCCTGGACGTGCATTGATGATCAATTTTAAAGTCAAAGGATATTTTAACTATTCTTTATTTCATACCCGTATCAAATTATATTAACCCTCCCCCCCCCCCACACCCTCCTCTTGACAAAGTTAATACTTTATATAAGTCAAAAGATATTTCAAATAATATTTATTATATGGTATTCCCCCCTCCTCTCCAGGCTTTGATTTGTCCTTTAAGAAAGAAAGGTTTGCCCTAAATTGGAGAGATTTTTTAATTAGCTATAATTGATTGATTCTTTATATAGGCTTTCATAAGGTCATGAAAATAATAACTTATAAAATATGTAAATAAAAAAATAAATAATAAATAAATTTCTTAAGAAAACCTGAGATCAATTAAAAACAAACAAGCCTGTTTTGATCTCATTAAAAAATACTGACATATATAAAATAGAAGAAAAATAAATAATAGAAGGAAAGAAAAAAATTATTTATGATCAAATGTATAATATCATTATCGTTTTTACGTTATTTGAGATTTTTAAAATGTAATGAATTTTTAGAAGGATTTTTATAATCTACAAATCTTTATATTAAGTCGCAGGAGGAGTAGCTCAATGTAATAAATATTTTATTTATATATCAAATTAATATTAAATTATATAAACTTGTATTATAAAAAAAATGAAATAACATTTTCAAAAGCATTTAACAATTTTAATTAAAAATGGTGTGCGAATATATAAAGATTTATGAGAGTTTTTATATAATTTGGTTCGATAATACTTTTTTTACTTTTAATTGTATGGTGTAATGTTTACGAAGAAATTTATGATTTTATTATAGCATCGGGCTATTTTAACTATCGAGGAGATAAAGGTTAGGTGTTTTATATAGGCGAATCGGGTACTCAGCTGAGATGGATCTGAAAAGAATGATCATCGCTGAACTGTTAAAACGACCTTTAAGAAATTCATGATTATTATAAATATTATTAGCTTTTTATTTTATATCAGATCTTTAAAATAGAATGTATTTTTAATAGAACTTTATCATTTTAAATTTGCAGTGGAAGTTGCTGCAGGTAAATGATATTTGTTTTATTAAAATATTTTATATAAATTAAAAATATTTATATATAATACAAATAGAAGAAACGATAGAAAGAAAAAGAGTAAGGAAGGATAAGAATATAAAAAAAAACTGATAGTATTTGTCTAATATTTAAGAGTAAGAAGGTCAGAAAGGAATATTGTATGAATTAAATTATTCGGTGAATATAATGATGGAATTAAAAATAATATATTTTGGAACATTTCTTAAATAGTTTGATAGAATTTCATTTAGAATATATTACATAAATTTCAATCAAGCAGCAATTTATTATTTTTGACCTTCTTATAAACATCTTTCACACACCCTTGAAATCGGTCTTCCCTCCATCCTGCCGCATTAAAGGATTGGAGAATTCATATCGTTTGTAATGTTTCTGTCTCTATATGCTGACCGGGTATAACCAAGTTGAGAAAAATGAAGGCTAACTTTGCAGTTCAAATTCTAGAAAGGAAGGATACTACCCAAGTCACTGTACAATCATCATTACCCTTAAAAGAAGACAACATCAGACACACCCTTGAACCTCTAGGTCTTTACTTGACGATAAGAAACCTGATGACAGTAATCTCAAGAGAAATCAGTGAAATTAGCTCTTAATTACCCAAGAACAAAAGGATGAACAAATAATTATCCATAAAAAATTTAACTTTGAACAATACTTCATAGAAAATTTATACATTTCCCACATTTCACATTTCAAAATTATATACCTTAGTTAAACTTATATATAATTATAGAGTTGAAAAAAAGGATTAGCTAATAAAATATAATCATATTTTATTTAAAATATATCGCAATCTTTTAAATAAATTAAACCATAATTCTAATCAGCTATCTCAAGCTTTCCTTAGCCTACATTAAATTGAATATAAATGAAAATCTTTTAAAAGTGTAAAAAAATATATTCTATTATAAAAAAATTTATTCTATTGTAAAAAAATATAACTCCATTTTATAAAAATAATTCCATTACCAAAACAAATAGAATCAAAATTCCATATAGAATAAAATGATTGCATCATTGATAATATAATTAAAATATATAGAAATAAAATTAGATACTTTATCAGAAGCGGTAATGAAAAGGAATGTAGATTGCCTTGATCTATGCCTCTAATAGAAATATAACTCATATAATCGTTTATTTATTATAATTTTTTTTATCATAAACATCTTTCAATTAATCTTTTTCTTTTACCATTTATGGAAAACTAGTAATTCTTTCGTTATTTATTGCTTTTGTTAACTTTTTAAAAGTATAAATGATTTCAGTTGTAAGAAGTAGGATGTTAACCATGTGAAAATATTTTTTATTAAATATATTTTAACATAATTTTTTGTTAATTTATTTAGAAATGATGGAATTGAGTAATATTATTTTTATATAATAAAAATAGATAAGTTTAAATTTAATACTATATATCTTTGCTTATTAAAAAATTTAATAAAGTGATCAAATAAAATATTTTCTTACTCACTTATTTATGAGTAAAAATAATGATATTATTTTATTTTTGTTATCTTGTTAAAAATTATTAGGATAAATTTGATCAAAATCTTTTAGTTAATAATCAAATATTGAAAAATGAACATTATATTATATTTGGATATAATTTTAAAGAAAGGTTACGTTAATAGAGCTTTAAAATATTTTTAAAATTTGTATTTTAACCGAATAAAAATTAAGGAGAAGACCATTATTACAAATTTTTTGGAAATTGTTTGAAATCGATAGTACCAATTATATTTATTTATACCATTAGGGGAAATATATTCTTTTAAAGAACTATGTTTTTTGACAAGATAAAAATTAAGAGTAATAGATAAGACACAAAACTTTGCGAAGTATTTTGATATTTTAAGGATAATAATTTATAAAGATTAGTAAATATTATGAGTGGCGGATTTTTTGATTATATATAATATTAGGTGTTAACTGTTATGGATATATCTCATAAAAAATATATGTTTACTGTAACTATGAAATTCAAGTAATTAAATTTATATATACACTTGCAATGATTAAACTGATTCGGAATTTTTACAGAAATTAAATGTTTCTAAATTATCTGACGTAAAAAAATATATAGAATATTAACAGAGTAAAATATTATAAGATGATATTTAATATGCAAAACTTCTACATTAACAACAATGGGTTAAATATTTTAATATATTATACAAGAGAATTTCGTTATTATAAGAAAGTTACTAAAAAATCTATTTCCTTTAGAGTCATTTATTATACATATGAAAAGATTATAATATATTTGGAAACTGTCAATCGGGCCAAAAATAAATAAAATCTAAAAATTATAAATTTGAATAATATAAATTAACCAGTTGAAAAATATTAAAAATTAATATTTTACAGAAGATAGCAAATTGATAATCCGTCCTAGCCTTAAATAATATAAATTGAAAAAAAAATTACCGAGGTTAGAAAAATAATTAATTTTTAAATATCAAGTTTGGGGCATAAAAGTTTTCAAATATGAACCTGATCTAAAATTCTGGTTCCAGGTCTCTGATAACCATGTAGAAATATATATATTATCAAATTTTAACCATAAATTATATTTCTAGTTGAAGAAGGTAATGAAATTAATATTTTTTGATATTCAACTAAATGGAAATCATGGTTAAAAATTTGGAATTTTATTTTTATTGTGTATAATACTAGTATCAATATATTACCTCCTTGTTAACATGACAATTATGATGATATTTTAGATATGATTCAAACCCGAATTTAATTATAGAGAGTCATATTTATATTGTACACTATCTTATATTTGATATCATTAGAGCAGTCTGTATTTTGTTTAAAAATGTTTCTTTTTCTTCTTTCTTCTTTATTACTTCTATTAGCATTTAAAATATATCGAATTCAATTAATTTTTCACATTTAGTTGTCGAATGTAAGTTATTTGATTAAGCCCTTATGGAAAATATAAAAATATAACTTCATATTAAATTCGTACTTTTTTAAAAAAATATTTGCTTATATTTATATAAAGATTTCACCCGTAAGCATAAATAGAGCATGTTATATTTTTTAAAATAATATTTTAAAATTATTCTAATATAAAAATTTAAATTTTCCTTTTTTTAGTATTCTTATGTAAGAAAATTTAACAATAATCCATATGTTTACAATTATTCAATTTGGAAAATAACGAATATTAATTTTTTTAGTTAATTGAAATGAAATAATCATATACTAACTAATAATATAAATTTAAAAGTGATAATTAATATTTTAACTACAAACTATTTATAATATTTGTAATATTAATCTAACAATACTAGAAAATTAAATTTCATTTTTTTTAAAATTTATTTTGTGATTTATTATATACACTTGTAAAATTTTATGCCCTGCAATTATTTCATAATTATATAGTATAGTGGAGGTAAATTCCAATTTGTTTTTTAATATATAATTATATAAAAAAATATTAATATTTTTCTTCCTTTCCTACTGCTTATAAAAAGGTTAAAAACCTTTAATATACCTGTAGTGTTTTTATTGAAAAATAGATCTATTTTAATATGTTCCTTCTTGTTTATTTTTATTGAAATAAGTTTGATTGGGAAGATTGTCGCAAAAGCATGAGAATACCTCTCTTTCAATAAATGAAAATTAATTAAATGAGGTCTATTTTATTATCAAGCCAATTAAAGAGTTTTACATACTTTTCCTTGATTTATTTATTCTAAAATTATTTTACATTTATGGTCAAAATTATATAGTCCTAACATTAGGTACATATTATATAAAGCCAATTTTTATATGTTTTAATTTTAATTAAGACTTAAAACAACTTTCAAAATTTGTATTCAATTTTTTAATATACTTCCATTATAAGGTTGTTAAAATTTACTCTTAGTATCGTTAAAAGACGCGATTTAGGTCGATTTTTAAAAACTGTTCATTAGGAATTTAGGCAAAATAATATAAAGCTCGGAGATTTTGTTGATAGACTGCAGAAAAGTTTGGGCCTCTATTTGAAAAATCTTGAGGCTTATACAATATTATTTTAGCTAAAATTTTATGGGGCCTTTTTAAAAATCGACCCAAATTGGACCGTTATAATAGTATTTTGAGTAACATTTGGAGTTTTAAATTCAACATTGATGTATAAAATTTCTTTTAAATAATATGATATAATTTTTCTTCTATAATTTATCTGTGAAATAATTTTAAAATTATATTTTGCATATAGTGTCAGAGATCAAAAATATTGTCCATTATGAAATCAATATCATAGTTAATATTTTATTTGGTGATGGATTACTAATTTTTTTGTTTAATATTTATTGATTTGTAATGCTTAATAATTATTGCTTTCTTTGTAAACATTTATTTGGTATATCATATTGTATTTTTTTTAAATATCTGGCATTTTTATCATAATCAGAATAATAATAATATATATATAGGCTTAGTCAAATTTGTTAAACCAGGTTCATCCATATTATATATCACCAGGAGAAATATTTTTTACTTTCATGGGGAGGGGGGCGCAGGGGCTCGAGCTCCCAAAAAATTTGAATAGCCCCCTGAAGCAAAAATTTTTTTTTTTAATGGCTACTTAATATCCCCTTGAACTAAAATAAATTTTTTTGGTTTCCCACTGAATGATTTCTTTTATAATTCCATTAAGTAATATATAGATATAATTTTATTATTTAGAAATTAATAAAACTATTTAAATTTTTATTAAATGAATATTATTTTAATTATTAGATTAGATTAATACATATAAATTATATTTTCACTATGTCAGCTTGCAATCAAATACTGTATTAAAAATATTATATCAATAATTCACTAAATATTAATTTACCTTTAATAGTTGAAGTTTAATTGACTTATTTATTAACCCTAATTAAATAAATATAATCATATATTATTTGAAAATTAACAAATTTAATATTGTAATTAGCCGAGTTCAAAATGAATAATCAAAAAAAATAATTTTTTATAAAATAAAAAAAACTAACCAAGAAGTTTATTTTATTTATATTTAGTTTTTTGAATGATTTTTCCCTTTAATAAAATTAGATATTTCTTAAAATGATAAAACTTACTTGAGGTAAAATTAGTTTTTACTAAATTAATTATATAATACATATTGAAAATACGCAAATAAAATGTTTTATATTTTATAATACCTTAAATTTATATTTTCGTATTTCATTAGAGAAAGGTTTAAAATAATAAGAAAATATATATAATTGGTAAAAGTGTTTATTCTTAAAATTAGGAGTTCAAATTTTTATTAAAGGATAAGGGTTCATACAATATTTTTATATATTGATGATTGATAAAATTTATATCATTGATAACTTTTATTATAGGTAGAATTATATTAGTTTAAAAATGAAGAGAAAGGACATTTAAAGACATAATGCTATCTATTATTTCTTAGATAACAGAATCAAAATACAAGACAAAACATAATACTATTTTTAGATGTCGATTAGATTATATTTATTAGATTTTAATAAGAAATAAGCGCTTAACTGCAGCTTAGTAAATAAATTTATTAAGCAAAAATATTTTTACACTTCAATATAAAAGGATTGTAGCTTTATCAGCTGCAAGTTTCATAACAATAATTTCATTTTCAAAATAAAAAAACATCCAAATTTTAAAATTCAAATATGGTTGAAAAATATATAATTTGTATATTCATTGTTTAAAACAAATATTTTGCAAATTTTTTATCATTTCCAATTGCAAGGTTAGAAAAATGTAACTCCATTTAGAGCATATCATTAATATTTATATTTATTACAAATAAAATTGGAATACCTAAAATAAAAAATAGTTCTGCTCTGCTCTATAACTGTACACTATATCATGAAGTAATATTGCTTTCCTTTATTCTTTTAGTCATCCTACTTTAAAATCATTCGCCTTTGATTGTTTCTCTTCCAATTGAATTAGCTATTTTTTTTATGTTTTAACAAACACATAGAAATTTAAACCTATGTAACTAAAAGTTTAAATGGGAATAAATTAAATAATTTATAATATATATTCCAAATTTCAAAAAAAAGTGGCGTAATAATAAAAGACGAGCTACATTTTTTTAAGTTCCTCTAAATTAAAAAAAATCTGTTTAGAATCAAATTGAAAATAGTAGTTGAACTTTAATAATAATATTGAATTAAAGTTTGAGTATGTTTTCTTAAAAATTCTTTATTTAAATCTTAGGTTGACAATGGTTGGTAGTTTCTTCCAATTTAGAAATTCTTCAGAAAAATCCAATGTGTATTTTTTTGTTATAAAATGTATAATTTTAACAATAATATTCGTGAAATAATTTTAAAATTTAATTTTGCATATACTGTTAGAAATCAAAATAATATTCTCTATTATTTTATCATACCATATTTAATATTTTATTTGGTGATGGAATATTAAATTTTTGTTTAATATTCATTAATTTGTAGTGTTTAATAATTTATGCTTTCTTTGTAAATATTTATTTCGTGATACGATTTTTTAAATAATTAATCGGACACATGATCCCCGTAGTTTCATGTGTATGTAGCCCTAAAAAGGGCTGTTGGGTATTGGGTGGCCCTAATAAAGGCCTTTGGGTATTGGGGGGTAAGGGGATAGTGGATAGCGTAGAAGGGAGGAATAGGTTGTTATTCATATCGCTATCATCTATTTCCTTTTCTTACCCCTGGTGGTGGGCGCTTCCTTTCTTTCCGGGCGCCTTCAGTAAGTCGTAGAGGGGCCTGCACGGCCCCTGCTCCGAAAGGGCTCTTTGGCCAGTTTGATTTCCTCGGAATCTAGGAATTTTTCTTGGTAGGAAGTGTCATTCAGGCGGGCTGTATCCCATCCCCAGTGTATTGCTAGGCCTAGTATAGGTACTCTTCTGGTAATCGAATCGATGATTCCTGGTTCCGTGTTAACTGAGATGAGGTCTACGACTTCTTTAAGATGTTTGAGCTCATGGCGGTCCCTTTCGCTGGCTTTGCATCTGGGTTCAAGGAGGTCTGTCGATACACCTGTCCAAACTCTCGTTAGTTTCGCGACCCTTTCTTCCGGCGTTAGTGGGGCTTTGATTGCCGGTACGGGGGTCGGTGAAGGCGGTCTGCTCCTTCTAGATATCTGATCTAGAAACGGTGTTGAAGTGTAATTGCTTCTGGCTGAAGGCGATCGTCTCCTCCCGCTAGTTTCCAAATTTAGCATGCGGGTTGACATAGTCTCCATTTGCTGGGAGATTTGTTGTATTGCAAGGGCGATCGCTGTCGTACCGTCAGTTGGGAGGTTCAACGAGTTGTCTGGCATGAGCAAATTTGGTGGGGGCTGACTAGGCGCCCCTTCCTGTGGTTGATTTTGCTGTGATCTTAGTTGTCCAACCATGATTGCAGGATTTTGTGGATTTAAATTCTGTCAAGTAAAAATTCTTTGAATTTGAAATCAATATTTTATTTCTTGAATAAATGTTTAAAAATTATTCATTAAAGATTTTTTGTTCAGAATTTTTCAATTTTATAT
Organism: Gordionus sp. m RMFG-2023; assembly: GCF_954871325.1. Lineage (NCBI taxonomy): Eukaryota > Metazoa > Nematomorpha > Gordioida > Chordodea > Parachordodidae > Gordionus > Gordionus sp. m RMFG-2023. The sequence goes on along the minus strand of NC_088775.1, from coordinate 91,496,530 downwards.
CATTTACTGAAAGTGAATTTGAAATTTTTAGTTGCAATGTATTCTAACATAAAGATACCCCCACCGATCACACAGTTTTGCATAGAACTGTTATATAATTTTAATTTATATCTTTTTTATATATAGATTTACCAAAAAAATTAAAAAAATGTACCAAAATTTCTAGTGAAAACTGTGTGAAATTATAGGTTAGGTGTTCTACATATGCTGGAATATAATTCCTGTGAAATAGTAAAATATTAAAATATTAAGAAATTCTTAATCCCCATAAAGATTGAAAGTTAGAATTTAAATAGATATTGAATATATGATTTTATTTTAATAGAAATCAAGTTAGCCCTTAAATAATATAAGACATTGCTAAAATATGGTAATATAATTTTAAATTAACCTTAACAAATACTTGTACCCTAGAGTGATATATAATATACACAGAATCTTCTAACACGGAGATCTGTCTAAATATATCGTTGAAATTTCAATAGAAACTTGGGTGAGGGAGGGTAGGAGTTATAAATTCTTCAAACTCATAACTTATTACTACTAATCCTATTAATAAAAAAATAAAGCTTATAATTAACTCATAAGAAACAGCTTGTCTTACCGCTCGTATACCACCCAATATAGAAAATTTTGAATTTCTTAATCAACCCCCTATAATTAAAAAATATACGCTCACCCCTATTAACATAATAAATACTAATAATGAATAATCATTTATTAGAGCGAAAGATCCTTGGGTCAGCACAAATTCGAAAAGGACCAAATAAAGTCCTAGTGATAGGACTAGTGCAGCCATTCAGAGATGCTATCAAGCATAAGTATATACAAATATTGGCTGAAATTTAAATAATCGATACCTTCTAGAATATATTTCGGTTAAATCGAATTTTAAAATTTTTTAATTGGCCTTCGGTAAACGATTTAAAATCACGAGGTTTTCCAAATCTCCATACGACATTTATATACTAATTAGTCGGAAAATAAATTATTAGATCATATTTGCCATGTTCAAAAGTTAAATTTAATTAAAATAGAATAAATAATATATATAATGTTTTTAACATAGGAAAAATTTTTCCAGGGGTTTGTTATTCAAAAATCAATTTTTCTAATTAAGTCCAAGAGAGATTAGAATAATAAATTTTTTTTTTAATCATTTTCTTAAAAAATTATACAAAATATTTAAAATTTAATCCAATCAAGATAAATTTATTTTCCAGAATTTTCTCTCCATATGTAAATATTCATTTTTTTCCCTCATTTACGTTAACAAATTTCTTGGAAATAAAACAAAAATTTTTTTAAATCTTTTTCTTTAAATAAATAGAAGTTTAAAGCAATAATAATAATTATAAAAATATATTATCGAGTCATCAAAACATTTTTTTTAAATATATGGGTATATATTTATGTCTCTATTAGTTGCCTTTTTGATTTGTTCATTAGCTGAGATAAATCGAACTCCTTTCGTTTTAATGGAAGGTGAATCTGAGTTGGTGTCAGGTTTTAATGTTGAGTTTTATTCGGGGTTTTTTGCCTTAATTTTTATAGCTGAGTATATCTCAATTATGTTATTTTCACTACTTAGTGAAAATAACAGCTGTGATAGGATTTATAGTAATTATCGGCTTTTCTAGATTATTTTCACTACTGTTTTTGTTTATTCGGGCTTCATACCCCTGAGTTCGATATGATAAGTTAATAAAGTTTTCGTGAGGGGAGTTATTACCTTTTATTATAATTATAAGATTGTGAATTTTAAAGGTTTGATAGTTAGTACTATAATAAGCTTTTTGATAGAAAGCTTTAGTTACTCAGTAACTAGTACCGGTTTTTAATTTTTGGAAGGCAATTACGCCAGGCCTTAAAGGAAGGGGATGCCAGAAAAATAATTTAATGATATACCCCCTTTTAAAATATTAAACTATTTAAAAATTAGATTGCAAATCTTATATTGCTGATAAGTTTCAGCAGATAGAGGAATTATTAATTGCCTTCCAAAAATTAAAAATACGTATTTTTAATTTTTGGAAGGCAATTACGCCAGGCCTTAAAGGACGGGGATGCCAGAAAAATAATTTAATGATATACCCCCTTTTAAAATATTAAACTATTTAAAAATTAGAAAATCTTATATTGCTGAAAAGTTTCAGCAGATAGTTTTAATTTAGTTTAAGTTAATTAAAATTATTATTTATATATTTATACTCTAAATTAAAAACTAAATTTTTAAAAGGAGGTGAAATAAATTAAACAACTTTTAATTAAGGTTTAGTAAATATAAGTCTTAAAAAGTTTGTGCCAGCATTAGCGGTTATACAAACAGATTTAATTTAAATTTGGTAAAAATTAGTCTGGATTTAATATCTTTAGGGGGTGGAATCCCTAAAGATATTAAATCCAAAATCCAGGATTTTTATAAGCTTTGTTTTAAGACTAGGATTAGATACCCTATTATTATAGATAAAATACAAAATACCTAAGTATTATAAAATTTGAAACTTAAAAAATTTGGCGGTGGTTTATCCCGACTAGAGGATCTAGCTTATTGAGTTGATAGTACGCTTTTGACCTTATCTAAATTTTTCTTTATGTATTGCTGTTTAATATATTTTTTGTCTAAAAATTAAAAATAAATATTTTATAAAATATTTTTTCAAGTCAAAGTTTAGGATATTTAGAGTTAAGTGGGGTACTTTATATAATATAATTTTAACTATTTAAAAATAGTTAACACTAAAATTTAGGATTTAGAAGTAATTAAAATAAGAGTATTTTAATGAAAAGGCTCTAAACTATACACATATCGCCCGTCATTCCCTAGAGGGACAAGTCGTAACAAAGTAGGCCATCTTGAAAGAAGGCCTATTACATATAGCTTAAATAATCCTATAATAGAGCGTTTCATTTACACTGAAAAGGTGAATTATGTAAAAATTTTAAATTTTAATTATAGTATTTTTTTGATAAAATAAATTGTTGATGTCCTGAAAGGGGATTAAATATAAAGATATATTAGGGTTTCCTGTTGCAACACAATAAGGTGATAAAAAAGTTTATTGTTAATTACCCAGATAATGAAGATAGTTAATAAAATTTAAGCAAAAAGTTTCAAATTTTTACTTAAATTTTAATAAGGTGAAATTCATTTTGTTCTTTTATAGCTGGCTTAATGATAATAATTCTTTTAGAATGCGGTGAGTAAATCTCCGAAGTTAATAGGGGTGAGCTCTTTTAAGTAAAGTTAACCATTATAAATAAAATGTTAATATAAAATTGAGATAAAATCTTTTAATATGTATTGTAGTTTGTTATATATTAAATATAATTAATTTAATCAAAATTTATCAGGTTTAACTTATATAAATTAAGTTCAAATTAATTTTAATTAAAATTAATTTGCTTTAATTAGTAGAAGTAAGTAATATTTTATAGTAAAAATATTATGTATGAATTAATCAATTTACTCGATTAAAATATGTAGGTTTAACAAATACTTAGCTAAAAGCAGTTGTTTTTAGTATTGCCTGCCCTATGATAAAAGTTTAATGGCCGCGGTAATTTGACCGTGCGAAGGTAGCATAATCATTTGCAAATTAATTGTTTGCTAGGATGAATGGTAAGACTTATTTTAAGTTATTATTGGTTAATAAAATTGAATTTAATTTTTAAGTGAAAAATCTTAAAGTTAATAAAAAGAAGAAAAGACCCTAGGAGCTTCTGTATAGTTACAGTTAGTTGGGGCAACTAGGGCTAAAATTGAAACTACCCTATAAAATATTAAAATAGAGTGTATTTTAAAGAGATCCAATTTTATATTGATATTTAGAAAAAGTTACCCTAGGGTTAACAGCGTAATATAGTAAATTAGATCTTATAATTTATAGTGTTTGCGACCTCGATGTTGAATTAATTTTCATTAAGATGCAGTAGTTTTAATGGATGGTCTGTTCGACCATTAAATTTATCCATGATTTGAGTTCAGATCGGCGAGAGCCAGATCGGTTCCTATCTTTTATTGTTATATTATAAAGTTAGTACGAAAGGACCACTTTAGATTTAATTTAGGTTAGCATAATTTGTGTACTAAATTTAGGATTTAGAGGTATATATTTACCTAAAATTCATTACTTAAAGTAATTTAAGTATTTTAGAGTTGAAATTTCTATATAATTTATATTATATTAAATGAATATTGATAGATGAGAAGAGTAATGATTTTTATGATCTTGATTTGCTTTCAAGGCAAATATAGGTTTACTCAGATAGAAGCTATAATAAAAAATAATAAAAAGTAGATAACACTGAGTATCTGTCCTATAATAATGAAAGGAGGCTCTACAACTTGAAAACCAATATAGCTTAATAGGATAAAAGAGGAGGCAATAAGATTTGCAATAAATTTACGTAAAGAGTTATAGATTAAAAGATTTTTTGAGGATATAAGTAAAATATATATAATTATGATTCTCATAAATAAAGCAATAACTCCGCCCAGTTTATTCGGTACACTTCGTAGGATACCATAAGCAAAAAGAAAATATCACTCAGGTATAATATGGGGAGGCGTGGATAATGGGTTAGCCTCAATAAAATTGACTACGTCTGTGAATAAATCAGGACATAAAAAAATTAGAACAAAAAATAAGAATAAGGGCAGCATAAAACCAAAAATATCTTTATAAGAAAAAGTTTGGTGAAAAGGGATTTTAAAAGCAGAAGAAGGGATCCCAAGGGGGTTGTTGCTGCCATTTAAGTATAATAAAATTAAATGTACTAATATTAACACTAGTAAAATAAAAGGTAAAATAAAATGTAAGGAAAAAAAACATTGAATCCTCCCCAAATTCAAATAACCACAGGCTTTCCTAGAATAGGGATAGCGGAGATTATATTAGTAATTACAGTTGCTGCTTAGTAAGATATTTGCCCTCACGGAAGAACATACCCTAAAAAGGCTGTTATTATAGTTAAAAGAAGTAAGATTACTCCAGAGGACCATACTATATAATTTATAACAAATGATCCATAGAATAAACCACGAAAAATGTGCAAGTAAATAAAAATAAACATAAAAGATGCTCCTATAGAATGAAGATTGCGCAACAAAAAACCCTCTCAAATATTATTTTTAATAGAGACCACCATAAAAAATGATTTATTAATATCTGAAATGTAATGTATAGAAAGAAAGAATCCCGTAATAAATTGGGATATAAAAAATAATTCTGTAATTGATCCTATATTTCATCAATAATTAATATTAGGAGGGGTAGGAAGATCAATAATGAATTTATTGATTTCATTAAATATTTCAGATTTTCGAATAGAATTATTTATCAATTATAAAGTTTAGTTAATAGAGAGTTCATATTGGGGTTGGAGACAGAACACACGAATACAGGAATAAAATTAATATACCACCTGTGTAAGTTATTACAATAACCAAGGTAAACAAGGAGGAAGGTGCATCAAAATTTACTAAAACAGCTGTCTCTACTCTTAGAAGAACTAAGAGTACCCCTAATCCTAAAGGGTGTGATATATATCTTAATATTAAGATATATCTTAATATTAAGTTTACTTTTATTGTCCCTGAACCTCAGCCTCAAATTATCATCATGATCGGAACTAGGGATGTCTCAAAAAAAATAAAAAACCAAAGAATTTTATTAATAAAAGATACTAAAAGTATAACTATAGTTATACCTAGGATAATTTTTATGATTAAAAGTTTAAACATTTCAGATTCTAAGGATATAATGAAAATAATAACTACGATAGAAATACTAATAAATATTAAAGTAAATAAAATATTTAATGAATCTAAATTTATTATCGAGTTAGACCATAAATTTATGTTTGACAAGGAGCCAAAGTTTAATGACAGGAATATTACTAGTAATATCCCTGTCATTATTGTTAAAATAGGTAAGTGTAACAGAAACCCAATAAATGGGGTTATTAAGAGGAGGGATACTATCATTTAAAGTGTCTTCATCCTTCCTATAGACACTATGAAAAAGGTGGAACTTTTTAATAAGTTAATAAGTATAGTAAGAGATATAGTTGCCTCAATAATTATTATAATTAAAATAAATAAAAGAAAAATAATAGATAAAGAAGTTCCTATATAGTTATTAAAGACTATTAAAATACCTTTAATTGATAATATTTCTATAAATAAAAGTATTTTAATAACTAAAGGGAAGCTTATTAAAATTTTAATTATGATTAGTCCTGTAATTAATCTAATTATGTAAGGAGTATACCATTGAATAGAATAATATAGAAAATTTTCTATAGATATAAATTAGCAAGGATAATTATTCTAATATTATTCTTTTAGGGAGAGTAATCACGTCTTAAGTAACAATAAAGTATTCTGATTTTAAATTACCTAAAACTAAGGACACATTAAATATTGCCTGTAAAAGAGTCGAAATCTTAGATCTTAGAATTTTGAAGTATTAGAAATTTTTCTAAAACAATACATGCAAGGTATTATAATATACCCCAGTTTAACAAGGTGTTTACTTATATCAATTAATATTGTTATAGATTCACTCCATAGTAATACCTACAGTTAATACTAAAAGTATCAAAACTGAAAAATTGATCTCATTAAAAGATTTTATTAGAGGTAATAAGACGATAATAGCGATTTCAAGATCAAAAATAATAAATAAAATTGTAATATACATAAATTTTAAGGAGTAAGGTATTCGGGATATAACAAAAGTGTCAATCACGCATTCAAATGATGATCTAAAGGATTTAATTTTTAATTTCGTGGGTGTAAATAAAATTTTATACAGATTGAACAGAAAGTAAGAGATTAATAAGGATAAAGAAATTAAAATTGTAGAATGAAGCATTGAGTATACTATTTTAATTTCTTTCTAATTGGAAATTAGATGTACTTAATTAAACTAAAATAGTGAGGTGTATAAAACTTTACATGCACGGGTGTGAGCGAATTAATACCCTCATCAGTACAAACACAGGTATAAAAATAGTCATACAACGTCAACAAAATGTCAGTATCAGGCTGCCAATTCAAAATGAAGCATGTCTAGTATGGAGATTAACCCTACTATGATTCGAGGGGTTACAGATATAAGAAAAAGGGACCCAACAATGATGTGAAACCCATGAAATCCTGTTGCCACGAAAAAAACTCTTCCAAAGCAAGAGTCATTAATTGAAAAAGGTGATTGGAAGTACTCTTCAACTTGAAGATATGTAAAGTATAACCCCAAAATTACTGTGATGGCAGTGAGATATAACACTGAGCTGGATTTTTTCACTGCAAAAAATGAGTGATGAGCTCAAGTGATTGAAATTCCTTTTATTAATAAAATAATGGTGTTTAATAGTGGGGTTTCAAAAAAGGGAATAGGTATTACTCCTATAGGAGGCCAGTTATTACCAATCTCCGAATCAGGGCAAAGTCTAAAGTGAAAGTAGGCCCAAAAAAAAGAGACGAAGAATATAATCTCTGAGACAATGAATAGAATAAAAGAGAATCCTAAACTTTTAGAGATCGTTGATAATATTTCCCCCGATATAGAGGATTCACCTTGTAAAAAAGTTATTATTATAGTTACAACTGCAAAAAGAACAAAAATAATATTATTAGAAGTTTTTCATATTACACCCAATAAAGCTGCTATTGCTCCTAGTGCTGAAAGTGAGCCTAGTAATGGTCAAAATGATGGATTAATAATATACAAAGGATTTTTTATCATGAGATAATATATTTAGGAATTAGAAGATTCTCTAATATATAATGAAATAAGAGATATATACACGTATGCTTGAATAAAGGATACTATTAATTCTAATAGATTTAATAGAACTCTAGGGATCAATATTATAAAAGGTTTTGTGGAGAATATTCTTATACATAGATGTATAAGAATATGTCCTCTTGTAATATTAGCAGATAGACGTAGTGATAAAGTTAGAGGGCGGATTAATAAAGAAATAAGCTCAATCAAGAATAGGAATGGGGAAAAAAAAATCGGAGATCCTAAAGGAATTAGAGATCATAAAGATATATTTTTAAAGAAAAAACTAATTGAGATTGTAAAGAGTGAAATTGATAGTATAAAAATTTTTAAAGTTCTTGAAGTAACAGGAAAGGTATATGGAAAAAGTCTAAGAATATTATATGACAAAACAGATGAGAAAATACATATAGAAATTGACATTGTAATTCTACCTACCGAGAAGGGTTTAACTCTATTGGCGGCTAGGTATTTTTTTAAAATTTATATGAAAAATCCATATAAAAATTAATACAAATTAGAAGTAGTCTTAAAGTTCATGGCTCTGATTTATAAGGTAAATTAAATACTATTTTAAAATTTTTTAGATCGCCTTTGGTAAAGGATTTAAAAATCCAGAGATTCCGAATCCCCATACGACATATATATGATTTAAAATTTCCCAGGTCGAAGTTTAATTCATATTTATTTTATGACCTAATTTTTAAAAATTCTATTTTAGGACTCTATCCTTGACTGTTAATGTTGTATTTAGTTTTTAAAAAATTATATTAATCAAAACTTACCTCAATAATTACAGTCATCATTGTTTAACATATATAAATATATATTAATTTTATTACTAATGTTATTTTTTATGATGGTTGTTATTATTTAAGATTACAATTGATGGATCCCAGAACTTGTACTTATATTAATTATTATTTTCCATATTATTTTTTATAGATCTATTATCCGGATATTTTAGGCATTTAGGAAGGATCAAATAAAAATAAATTTTTATAATATTGAATATTAAATAACGTTTAATATTAATAATAATATATTCGGTCAAAAAATTTTTAAATAATTTTATAAAACAAAATCCTCAGGTAGAAAAGTTATTTAGAGCTATTATTGGAGAAAAGATTACTATTAATAAATATAAAATGTATAGATAATAACTAGCTCTGTACGATTTAAGATTCAATTTAAATTGTCTTCCATTAAATCTATATGCTACTACGTTAAAGTGAAAAATAGGTCACAAATTTTTTTAAACAATTTTTTATTAATATTGATAAAACTAAATTTATAATTCTATTATAAAATTCCACAATAGAGTAGTGTCTGTCTAAAGAAAATTATTTTTCTTCTATTTTTACACCTAACTTTAATTTTATTTTAAAAAAATTATTATTTTTATATACACCAAGTCATTTTAATGTTATACCTGATTTGGATTTTTAATATTTGTTATTATGTCTCTGCTTGATTTAGATTTTAAAATATATTTTATTTGAGACAATTTTTGCATCCGTTTGGTTTTGGAAGAGGGTTGATAATATGAAACCTCGGTATGATTATTGATATAATTTAAAATTTAATAACATCTGATCGGGTTTAAAAATTATTTTACTGATTTTTTTAAAATAATATTACTATTAAAAGACCCTAGCCAGGCAGTATATATCAGCTGTTTCTAAATTCGGTTCAGGCTGGCCTACGAGTATGATAATTATAAAAAAATATGATGCCCCTAATTTAAATTTTAAATATTTAAAAGCTTTTAAAGTTTATATAATTTTAAAAGAATAATAAAAATATGCTATAAATTATTTATGACATAAAAAAATATTTATTTACCATTGAATTAGAATATGGTCAAAACCATTATGGAGAGAATCAATAGGAGTTTTATCATTTTTAGAGATTGAATTTTAAATATTTTTTTTCACCTAAACAATATAATTAGTAAATAATTCTTATGATATTTTTTCTTAAAAAATTTTAACAAAAATTATTAAAATTTTTTGATGACTAATATAATATTATATAATATTATTGCCTTTAACTCCTATATAAAAAAAATTTTTTAATCAAATTTTTTGCTTGAGTTTCTAAGAAAATTGTTAATAATAAATGGAAATAAAAAAAAATATTTACACAAGAGAAATTTCGCAAAATAAAATGTTTATCTAGAAAAATTTTATAAACATTTTTATTTGGCACGTCATTTTAATAGAATTAAATTTTAATAATTTATTTTTATGACTAATATAATATTATTGCCTTTAACTCCAATTTATCTATATAAAAAAAAATTTTTTTTATCAAATTTTTTGCTTGAGTTTCTAAGAAAATTGTTAATAATAAATGGTAATAAAAAAAATATTTACACAAGAGAATTTCGCAAAATAAAATGTTTATCTAGAAAAAATTTATAAACATTTTTATTTGGCACGTCATTTTAATAGAATTAAATTTTAATTATTTTTTTCCCCCCGTTTCAATTTATCTGTTATTTTTTGTAAAATTATATAATTTCACGTCAAATATTGGTTGGGTCCCAATAAAGCTGCTCATTAAATAAACGGAACGATTGCTAAACTATTTGATAACAGATAAATAGACTTCATTGATCACCGTTTTTATTCTTGATCTGTCGGCAAAACGCAATTTATGAGGCGATTAACTTAACCGTTGATTAACATTGTATTCCCCTTTGCGCTAATATAACTAAAGTTTATGCTAGAGAACCAATTGTCATCTTATAACTAATAATTTTGTTGCACCAACTGCACAACCATGCGCAGAACTGAATTTCCACAAGTCCCTATATCTAATATACCTTCGGCTTGGAAATCTTCCACATATATATTTCATAGTTATAAATAATACCATCATTTACACATAATAAAAAAAATTTAAATCCCCACTTGAGTTGTATTGTTTCATCTTGCCCTTTGAAAGGAACAACTTGCTCATCTCTGTATAGATTTTCTCTTAAGTGTAATTTCTTTTAAAAAACATCTGTTGTGATCGTCAACATAGGTGATAATTTATGAAGAACATCATATCCTTAAGTCCCAAAAGAATATGCTTTCGTGTTGTCATTCAGGTAAAAACATGATTTTATAAACTCCCATCATCTATTTTACTGACATAATAATTGCCACATTCGCGATTCTAGTATTAGCCATCCAATATAAACGAGGTCTTAGCAGATTTATAATGCTCATATAGAACAAAATTCCTATGAATTGTTCTAATTCATCTAACGATAAATTAAGGTCTGCTTATATCTTTTTGAATTGAATATAGATTAGAATGTAGTACTATTTATTTCCCAGTAAAAATTTGAAGTAGTATATCGGATTTTTAACTTTATTAGCAAAGAGTAAACTGCCTTTCCAATCTAGGGCAACTCATGGGACAATAGTTAAAAGATTTCTGTATATTTAGTCGTCCTGACAATTCGTCATCTGGATGGCCTCAGTCAGAGTCATTGCTTTCAATATCCGAATCATCTGATTCAATTACCCCTAAAAATATTTATTATAGCATAAGAAATAATAAATTTAGAATCTTTTTACGTCTTTAGATAATTAGAAGTCAAATCGCCCAATAGATTTTATTATAATTATAATAATCCAATAATCATCATATAATTGAATAATATAAAAATCAAATAATCCATTTTTATATATCAAAAACTCGAAAAACTCTCTAATAAATTTTCTACAAATTAAAATCAAATTAATAATAATTTATGATTGACATTTTCATTCTTAAATAAATATAAACAATAAATATTACAACTAGGACATGTCACTTCTATATGGGTCAACAATGACATTCCTTACAATTAAATATAATATTTAATATATATATAAAAAAATAAATATTATGAAAAAGATATTACAAATTGTTTTGAATAATAAAAGGATTTTTTTTTCATATCATATTCATAGGGATAATTATCGGATATCCAGTTGTCTACTTTTACTCTATTTATATAATCTTGAGCTCGATCACTAGTTGTGCATAATCATCAGGTGATTGTGGGCTTGATTTGAATAAAGATAGTCATCAAGTAATCGTTGGCTTGATCCATAGCTGGTAAAACGTTCATCATCTAATAAGAATCTCCTATATCATCTTCATGGTGATTAGTTACTTCTTTTTTTTTAAAACTTTCTAATACCATGACACGTGGTATTATTCAAATGATTTTAGTAAAATAAATGTGTTCTTTAAACTGATAACATTTTAATTCTAAAATTAAAATAGTCTTTATTGTTTAAGATAAATAAGACTTTTCTTTCCATATGTCACCCTTATCAAAATTTGTTATCATCTATGATCACTGATATTTCTTAATAAATTTTATTATCACATGTTAGATCTTATCAAACATTACAAAAATTAAATTAAAATAACCAAGTGCCTCTTTGGTGAATCAAACTGAAATATATTGCCATGTTCAAATGTATCATGATCACTAAACCTGTATTTTAATTATTTTCTATTGATCGGGAAATAATTTTTGACAAATGCAATCTTACCATTGTCTAATTTTGCATAAAATTTTCCATCTAATATGGAAAAAAAATGGTATTTGGTAACAAATAGCGAAAATCTTTGTGCGGTAAAATTGAAAGAATAAATATTGATAAAAAATAATACGCTAATAACAGTCAGTTTTGAATATATAAATTCATAGTAACCCATACAGGCCTAAAAAAACAGTTTTAAGATCATGATTATATATATGATCGTTACTTTTCACGATCAATATATCAAATAAATTATATTTGTTACCTCAATATATTCACATTGATTATCAAATCATTCACAATTAATTATACAAATGTGTTAAAAAATACCCTCTAATATTTTTTTTATATCCGAATCTTGAGGTGATTATTATGCCTCACCACAAGAGCCACATTGTCTAAAATGACCTGATTTAATTTTGATCCCATATTCTGTATGATTATTCCCTTCTCCCATTTCCTTTTATTATTATCAAACAGCCTGGCCCAAACATTCTGTCCCACAGAAAATCTGATCCCGGCTTTTTCTCCCAATGAGGCAGTAACATTCCCTTTTGGTTTTAATATATCTAAAGGATACCTTGTTCGTCTATCTAAAAATAACTCCACCGGCATAACCCCCTCTCGATTGTGAGAATTAAGGTAATATAATTGAGACATAAACGCCTTAACCTTATGATTACCAGCTTTTCTAATCCAACCTTTAACAATTCCTAACATCCTCTCAGCTTGTCCATTTGAGCTGGGATAATACGGCGGCGCAAGAATATGCTGGGTTTGGACTTAGCATATAAATTTTTAAACTCATCACTTATGAAGGCATGACTCCCATCAGACACTATTGTGTCTGGCAAACCGAATCGGGCATATAATTCCCGTATTTTCTTAATAACTATTTTAATGGTATAACCATAAACCTCTATTCTATCCATTTTGAATACAAAAATACCATTAAAAAGTATGACTTTTTATTAAGATTAAAAAAATCAATGTGGAGGAGCTCCCCTTCCACGGTTTCTTTGATCGGGACCAGTTTGACCTCCCTCCTTACAGGGCATAGGTGCACAGGTATTTTTAATATCATTGCCCATACCAGGCCACCACCATACATCTTCTCGTGCCCAAGATTTTATCTTGTCTCTGCCTTGATGTCCTGCATGTAATAAATCCATAATATTACTACTTAATTTAAAAGGAATTACAGCCCTGTTTTCCTTCATAATACAATCATCAACAATTGACAATTCTTTTTGTAATTTTTTTATACGAATCATGTTTGTTTTTCATTTTTCCCCCGTTGAACTAAATTTTACCCGACTTAAATCCTAGTGTCGTTCAATGTATTTACTTTCATATCCTCCCAATTGGTAGGACCCCCTTTAATGCATTAAGGCCTCCTCTCTACCAATACTTATCTTATCACGTATTTCAGAATCTGCACAGCCAGAACCTAATCTAGACAAAATATCAGGCAAATGATTTTCTTTCCCTCTCCGATATTTTATTTCTACATTAAAACTTACCACCAGTAACAACCAACGTTGCAATCGGGGAGATAACATTAATTCACTTATATTCTTCTTAAATAAATGAATTAAGGTATTATGGTGGGTAAAAATTACAAATTTTTTACCAATCATCACGACATTTGGTCGATCCAAAAATAACAGCCAAGGCCTGCTGTTCAATCACAGAATACCTCGTTTCCACTTCTCTAAAAACTCTTGGAAAAAATAAAATCGGTCTTTCTAAACCATCAACTAAATGCAATAATGCCCCTGCAACACCCTTCTTAGACGCGTCCACTGCTAATATTATTTCCAAATCATTGTTAAAACAGACTAAAATGGGTTCTTTCTCAATTTCTTGTTTCAACGTTTCAAATGCAATATATTGTTCCCCTGTCCATTCAAAAGGCACTCCCTTTTGCAATAATTTATATAAAGTTACCGCAATCTTGGCAAAATCATCTAAAAATCTATGGTAATAATTAACCATATCTAAAAACTATTGAACTTCTGCCTTATTAGTTGACCGCTTCTTCGATATTTTTCAAATTTTTATCCAAAGGTTTCACCTCCATCCCATTAATTTGATGCAGTTACCTCAATAACACTTTTTTCTTTGCTTGCTCTCAAGTCCTAATCACTAATCTTAAAAACTTCAAGACGATGATTATGTTGCTCTGGCGTCGCCCTTGTGATCAACACATCATTCATGTAATAAAATACGCTAATAAAATAGGCTTTCCAAATCCTGAAAAACCGATGCCATTGTACGCTGGAAAATAGGCGCGGATACACTTAACCCAAAAGGTAATCTACAAAAGGCAAACTAACCTTTAGGCGTCGTTATTGTTAACAGATTACGAATTTTCTCCTTCAAAGATAATTATAAATATGCTGAAGAAAAATCAACTTTAGAAAAATATTTTGCACCCTTTAAATTGGCCAAAATTTTTTCCATTCTAGGTAATGGATACTTGACATATACAATCCAAAAGTTTACGGTTACTCGAAAATCAGCACATATCCAACTTTCCACTGGATTTTTCGTAGGAATTGCCCATAATGCCATCTTCAACCCAACAATCTAATTCATCTTAGATCTCTTCCATTCAAAAGGAACTCGTCGACACGCTAAAAAAATATATGAAAATACTTCTTTTAATTAGACATCCACTTAATAATCATTAAATCAACCTAAAGTGTCTTAAATTACGTCATATTTCTCCATTAAAAAAGATGTATCTTTACGCATTATATGTAATTCAATAATTTCAATAGCAACCATTTGGCCTTCATTAATTTTAATATTACGGTCAACCATTAATTCCGTGGAAATTTCACACTTATCAGAATTAACAAGTGTATTCTCTTTCTATGGTTAAATCTGTCCTTTCTATTTCACAAATTTAATTTCGAACATTATCAGCCATAATTTTTCTGCTAGCCTTAGTCTTTGCCCAATCATTATTTATTGCAAAAATATTACAATAATTATTGGGAGGACCTAGCTTGGTAATCCAATCCCATCCCATAATTGTTTCAACATTTTTCTTTACTACCCATATATCTAGAAAAAATGTGGTATCATTGAGAATCACTCTCAATTTGGTCTTCGCCAAAACCGTAATTTCAAACCCATCGAATTGTCTGACACACATGGACTACTTTTCAAGTGTACCCCCAGGTCAATACTTATAACAATTTTCCCTATACATTATTGAAATGCTAGCCCTCCTGTCGAACAACATATCGATGTTCCTCGATTCAACTCTTATTGTAACTCTAGGACAAGGACATTGTTCTATTAACCATTCAGTCATTAAAATCTCATACGTTCTAATTGACTGATCAATAATTATTCCATCTGAAACATCAGTTTCATTAGAATTCACATTTGAACATAAATTCAACTCGGAATTTAGAGGTTTATTCACAATATTCATATATTTTATAGCAATATCACTAGGATATTTTTCCCATTTGAAATTATTAACATCCTTTTATCGGGATATTTACCAATTCCCTTCGGATATTTTTCCCATATAAAATTATTATAACTTTTAATATTCTCGATTATATCATCATGATAAAAAAAATTTCCATTAAAATTACTGCTTTCATGAAAATCATATCTCATTTCAGCCTTATTATACTATTTATTAACATTTAGACTTCTTGTTCTTGGTCTCCTACCCATATGATTTCACCTGCAATCATATAGTCAGTCTTCGGCACAATTCACGGCCACATGTCCCGGTTTATTACATTTAAAACACAAACGGGATTTACCATAATTTGATTGCTTCAAATTTGTTCGTGTTAATACCAGAAATTTTTTTAACATTTTATCTAATATCGATTTCCTTAACGGAAAACCCTCAAGAAAATTTTGTTCCTTGACAATACATCTCTCTACCTTGTAGTCCTTAACCACAGCGGGTACATCTCAAATCTTCAAAGATTTTTTTATTCCCGGAGAAACCATATTTTTCATCGGAAATATTTTTCCCATTTGAGCCAGTCTGACCACATATCTGGTTTTACCCCCATTACTATTAAAATTAAAATTTATGCACATCTTGATACATAATCTTAAACAAATCTTTCATTTCTTTCAATTCCTGGAGGCTAACCACAGATCTCTCCCCAAATTCCGAACGATCATCGTTATCATATTTCACCATTTCTACCTGCATTCTTGATTTAATTTAAAACTCCTTTTAAACTACTTTTCAAGTCCGAATCTTAAAACAATCAGCCGACACCAGTGTGTTTTTCTTCAAATTAGCATATGCCTTGGTCACAACAAAGAAACATCTTTCGAATAAAATTTTTAATTAATTAAGGTTTTATACAAAATTTTATAACCCTCCTTAAATATGAAACCTTATTAGGAAAACTAGGCTCAGTATACTTATCAAAATTCAAACCCATCGTATATTAAAAATTTACTCCAATCCAAAATTACTTGTTATAAAAATATATATTATAAATAAAACTTTGGTTCTAATCGAACTAATCTAAAAATATTCTTACAAAATTTAAATTACTTTACCAATTAAAATTCTAAAAATATATTTACACAACAACAAAAAAAATTACAATTGCGTTATGGCCAAAAAATTTTTTTTAGTTTTTACCTTTTATTAACGAATTAATCCAGAATTCCGATGATCCTGGTACACCGTAAACACTAACACAATTCTCTCCGGGTTTTAATTTCTTGGAATTTTTAAATTCCCTTTCTTATTAATCCAATTAAAAGAATATCAGCTAAATAATTTGTGCTAAATAATTATTAGTAAAAATAAAATAAAAAAATGTTAATTTTTTTATATAATTCACCAAATCATTTAAAAAATAAAGTAATCTCACAAAAAATATATCGAATCGTACTTAATTAATAAAAAAAATAATATCATTATTATTAACATTTTCCCAACCAATTAACATTATATAATACTAGTAGATAGACCGTCAAAAATGACGGGCAATGAGAATTTTCTTCTTAGTTTTATGCTAGATGTTTGATGTTATTTGAAAATAATATCCAATTTTTAATATTTTTACCCCCTCCCCCCTTTAGGCCAGGTTCATTAATCCATTAAAACTAAGTGTAAATACCATGGTTTGAGTAAGAATAAATTTAAAGCTTTTACTTGATAATACCACTATTATTTGTTAAATATTATTGATCACTTATACCTAATATATAACATTAAAAAGAATTCACAGGCAAAGTACAAAACCATAATAATTTTGAAAAATTCTTCCGAGTCCCAATGAAAGATCATAATAATTTTGGTAGTTGAGAACTGAACTAAAATATTGAAATAATCATAATGAATTTAAAAATACAATCAAAATCAGATTTCCATTGGCCTTTGTTTTTTGATCAGGTCAAGCCCAGGTCCTGCAAAAAAATTGTTTTAGGCCAATGTCTGACTCATAATTGATAATAAAAATATTATCAAGCGTCCAAGTTCATAATAATTTTGAAAAATACCCAAGCCCAGCCCTAATATAAAAATATTTTCCAAGCCCAACACAACCCATAATTACTTTATAAAAAATATTTCTAAATCTTTAAAAACCATAACTATTTTTTATACTATTTTAACCCAGCTCACCACGACAAAGGTCAACTCATTAAGACTAATAGTGAATACTATTTTTTTGGATAAAAATATATTTAAATTAGCATTTTACCTGAGGGCCATATAAATATTCTGTGTTAAATATTACACCTATGCCTAATATTAAAAAAATTCTCAAGCCAGGTCCTCGCACTTTGGAAAATTTTCTCAAACTCGCCAAAGACCATAATAATTTTATTAGTTGATAACTGAAATAAAATATATATAAAAAGTCACGAAGCATTTAAAAATACAATCAGAATATGAAAGTTGAATGTGCCTTAGTTTTTGATCAGGCCTTGCCATGTCTTCAAAATAAATTTTCAGGCCAATTTCTAGCCCTTATTTAAAATTAGAAAATTTGCAGGAATCTAAGACTATAATAATTAAAATGTTTCTCAAGCTATGTCCAAGTCCATAATAATGGTGAAAAATATTTCCAAGTCCAGGAATAATTTATTTTTTCCTTGGATCCAGAAAAATATGTCTGATGTAAGGAGTTTATAAGAATTAAATCTGTCTAATGTTTACATATCTTTTTGCCATTTTAAATGGAAAATTTTTCAAAATCAATAGTAAAATAAATATAAGTAAAACAAAAAAGTTTTACATTTAATCAAAAATGTTATAATAATTTATGAATAACATAAATTCTACAATTATGAAGTTATGAGATACAAAATTTTCCTATATTATGAGGTGTTATTTAAAAATTTATATTTATTTGGGGTTATTCTAAAATTTTCCATTATTTTTATAAAATATGTTAATGATGTATACATTTAGTAATTTTATTTATGTGTTATTCATTTGTATTTGTAATTTGTTATCTAAAAATTTATTCCTGCTATATGAGAGTTTTGTGTCCACGGCTTGGGGCCTAAGCTTATCGTGGCCGATCAAGATGGAATTATACAATATTTTTATAAGTTTCATTTTTTATTCACATCTTATTTTTCTTTCTTTGAGCAAAAAGCATACTCATCAGAGCATAAGATGGGGTTATAAAATTTTTACATTGGAGTTTTTCTTATTCTTAGAACCAAAATAATTACTTTTTATAATATACATTGTGAAACATCCTTATAACTACCTATATTAAGAAAAGTTTGATTGTCCAGTCCTAGAAATAAAACGCTTTGACTGACGAACGTTTTGACTTTTCTCTAATTCTACTTCTGTTATGTTAATTTTTTTAAATAAATTAAAATATTTGTATAAATCATTCATATAAAGTAAAAACTTATATATATATTTATTTTTTTTAAAAAAAAACAGTGCCTTAACTCTAGATATTGTGGAAGCAAATCCTTCATGCAAATCCCTTCCAAGCAACTTTCTGCTACTATTGACGGGATAGTCCTCAAAGAATTCTATTGGATTAACTTAAAATTGTCTAAAAAATGAAGGGAAAACTTGCTAAAATATTAAATTTCTGTGATAATTTCAATGCGTTTATAATTTTAATTTCGAAAAATATTTCTATTTCCTTTTTTCTATGTTTAAAAACAGAATATTCTTTTGAATATAATTTTGTAATTTATGATAAATATCCCATTTATAAAATAACATTTAAAAAAAAAAATATTATTAATATAAACATCATAATATATATAATACTGTCATGGATACATTCATACCCTAATTTTTATTATAACATTTTTGATATTTTTTTAAAAAAAAAGAAGCCAATATATTAATTTATTTAATAAATTAAACTGATTACTGTAGAATCTTAGATATATTATTAAATATCCCATCTGGGTTGATATTTACTCTATTCTCAAAATTCGGATTGTACCGATACCCTAGTTGCATCGGGCCTAATTTTTAAAACCCGGCCCGACATTTTTGTATGAAAAATTAATCTGCTCCACCCGATCCCCGAATAGCCTGACACGAAATAAAAATAAAGATTATTTGTCGGTCTGGCCCGAATTTATAATATACTATGTTGTGCAAATTTAAATCTTATAACATGTCCATATTCTTTTAATTAGTTTGTGAATAAAATTATTTAATTTGTAAAAATCAGAGTTGTTAAAGTAGCGAGCTACTTAACGTACTATCTTTTTTGGTAACTATAGCCAATATCGGCTACTTTATTTTGTAATTATTTAATTTTTAGCCGCTACTTTTAAAAAATATAATGAAGGTAAGTATAAACGTGAAAATTCAAATATAATATCATAATTAATTATAAATTTTTATGATTTATTATTTAATTTTGAAATTGAAATATATTTTCAATTTTGCAATTTATATTTTTATTTGTATTATAAACCTAAATCACGTTATAATAATTTAAAATGTCATTTCCTATGGATATCCAAATCGTTGAAAGTGATTCAGACAATGATATTAATGAAATGGAAGATACCAGGGTTCTTAATAGCTATAATACAAATTTCCCATGCCCTAGGCTTGAAGATAATTTAAAATAAATATAAAAACCATAACTGGCTTTAAATGTATACCTCAAGAAACACCAAAAGGTATATTGTCATTTTTACATTCTAATAGTAATTATTTTATAAGACTGTTCATGCCAATAGTTTTAAGGAAATGGGAAACATCTAAATAATTTTGGTATAGGCGACTCTACATCCAAAAAGGCTTATTCAATACAAAAATTAATAAACAAATGCCAATATTTCTCAGAAATTGGTTGATAAAGTTGATGATTTTATAATTTATACAGTTCAGCCAATGTCCTTGGTTGATACCATTTACCATAATGATTAAGACTATCCCCTTGTACAAAAATTTTATGTCGCCTGACACTAATGAATAAAATAGCAGATAACTTAAAAATGATGAAAGATGCTCTAATAGTAAAGTTATCAGAGATATCATATATATATGTACCACGGCAGATAGTTGGACACATAACACTAGATAAAAAAACTTATAAAATGCAACAAATTACCATAAATATTTATTGGTAATTACATAAAAATTTTTATAATCAAAACTAACTATATTTTAATATTTATAAATGTTAATTTTTATATATTTACTATACAATAACATTAGCAAAAAAAACAAATTTGAAATTTTTTTATAAATAGTAGCTAAAAGTGCGCTACTTTTTTTGACAAATAGTGATATAGCGCTTTGTTTCTAAATTTTTTTATATAGTGCGCTACTTCTCTCGTTATTTGACTATCAGAAACTGTATATAAAAAACTATAAAATTTATATGGATAATTTTTTTTCTTCGTATAATTTAATAGTTGTTCTCAAAGATAAAGGCTTTATTATGTCCGGGATACTAAGATCTAATTGATTATCGGGATGCGATCTGGTCATGGCAAAGAAATTTTTAATAAGGAAGAGGACCCCTTGATTATAAGGTGAATTCTAATAATAATATTATAATTTGCAAACAATACGTTTAAGCTACCGGGATTTAGTAAAAAAGGATTAATAATTTACTCTAGAAATGAGATATCTAAAAAAAATAAAGAAATTCAGTAAAAAAAATTCTGAGTAAATTAGAATTTTTACTATGATTTTTTTAAAAAATATCGGTGAAAATTTATTCTTCTGTTTTTTAAAATCTCATGTAAGGAAAAATATTCTATGTATATAGAATATTTATCCCAACTCTTTGCTTGCATAATAAGTAACTAGATACCCTTATAACATTTGGTTCTTCTCTTATGATTTAAGAATTTATGTGGGCAAATTATTATTGAATAATATGTTTTTCTTTTGATTAATGCTTGCAATATATTTATTGTTTCACCGGCGATAAAAAAAATTTCTATACAAAGAGTTGGCCATAAATGTTTTGCTTTAAATTGGTTCAAGATAAAAGTTTCGCTAAAATGTATTTGATCGAAAGTGCTCGATTCAGTTTCGCATAAATAAATTTGCGGTATTGTCTTCGCTGAATGTTTCATGGGAAAAAAAACTGGTCTAGAAATGTTACCTTTGCTCAATTCCTTCGCGATACAAGACATTCATTATAAAAGTTTCGATAAAATGGGTTTTACAAATTTTTTATATCACTTACCTATTTAATATTTTAATTATGCAAAATGTAAGTTTTTCTTGAATAACAATTTAAAAATCTCTGGAGTGTTACTATTATTCATTTTATTATTCAAAGATTAAGGAACATAAACAGTACCTAAAGTTTCAAACAAGTCGTATCTTAGAATTTTTTGTTGAATTACTACTACCAAAATTATCTCAACCATTTTTTTTTATGTAATATTAACTCTTACCTGTATTTCTACCATGTTTCTAACTCTTAGATACTTTCTAAAATAAATTAGAAATAAAAATTCATACCCGAAGCTCTTATAATGATTGCTGTATATTTAATTTCTTTATCATAATTATAGTATATATCCGAATTTACCATGAATGTTACCAATAATCTGAATAAAAGCTATTGTAAAAATATT